>NW_021621449.1:3412762-3497808 GCF_004785775.1 Grammomys surdaster
ATGTGTCTCTATGTATGTTTCTGTAAGGGACTATTATGTGTATTTGGGTGTCTATGGAGCCCACAGACATGGGTGTTGGATACCCTGGAGCTGGGTGGTACAGGTGTAAATCTGGATAACATGAGTTCTGGGAACAGAACCCTCAATTTTTTTTTGGAAAACATCAAGCATTTTTAACATCCCATCTACCTGTCTAGCCCCCATTCATATCTTTAGAAGAAAAATTGGTGTCAAGATCATAACTGATTATTTCTTATAAATCAAAAGCCTTCAATCTGATGTTGTTGTATTTAATATTTATGAAACGACTTAAAAAATCTTACGATTTTAGTATGTTGCCATATTGTGTTATTATATCTGATTTGAGGAATATGTAATGTGTTGTGTTTTAAAACAAACCTCAAACATTTGATTTTACCAATGAATACTCAGAAACTGATGCTAAGATAAAATCCTGGGATCTCAGTGAGGAAGAGAAGCCCTTATCTTACCTTCTAACTCAGCCCATGTCCCAGAAGGAAAAAGTCCCTTCTCCATGCTGTCTTAAAATCCCTAGAAACTCAATGTTCCTCCTTTACCTTCTGTGTATCCCTCTATCCATCCTCTAGACTGCCTCTCACTCTCAATGGTGCTTTTTTATGTTCACTCACTGTGAACTGGTTATTTCTCTACCTCTCTATGGTTGACTTTATTTAATCCTGATTACAGAAAGTTCTTGGATTGAAGATGTGTGCTAGGACTGAGCCATAACACGACTTGTTTATAATAAACAGAAACCTCTTGAATTAAAGACTGAGACAAACTGCAGCTAGAAACAGTTTTTTTCCAGTTCATAATCTTGGGGCTCATAATGTGATTAAATATCTTGCAACAATAGTGAGGTTATTGTTATCAACTTTCAGAGAAGACAACTATGACTCCAGAATTTAAATTATTTGTTCTTTATGACAGAAATAACCAGATTATCTTGAGATTTCAACTAGTTCTTCAGTATCTAAAATAGTTTTGTTTAATGGAAAAGCTTTATTAAAACATGAGAATAAAAAAGACCTTTTCAACATCTAAATAAGAGCAGTGGGTTGACTTCCCCTGGTACGAAGACCTAGGAATGAAGAAATAGTTAGCCTCCTGGATGGGTGCTGGAAGAACAGTTAAGTAATAATCTAAAAGAGCATTGATGTTTGTGGTCTCTGTTATCCAGGTAAGTATGAGATATGGGTGATGGAGAACACTTGATTTGTACATTCTTGCATCTGGTCTCCAAAAATTCCAATCTCATTCCCAGGCTTGCTTCTTCTTGCTCCCTTTTTTTCAAGTGTTATTGTAGGAAACACCCTGATTCTCTCTCTTTCTTTTCAGATTCTGGCACAAAGGTGAGCCCAACAGTGATGATGAAAAATGTGTTATATTAAATCATCTTCTGAATGCTGGATGGGGCTGGAATGATATCCCTTGCCATCATAAACAGAAGTCAGTTTGTCAGATGAAGAAAATATACTTATAAATCCAACATTCTCCATGAGCATTTGATTTCATTGTTATGCACCATTACTCGTACACCTGGGAAGTTCTACAAGTGGAAGCGATGCCCACAGAATTTAAGTGGGAAGCAAATTGTTATGCATATGAAAACAGTGCTCCACATATATCCTTGGGTATTCATCCATGTATTCTGTCATGAAATGAACTTTCATTGGGAATTTTCGACATGCTAGAGACAATACAGTGACCCTTTTGGGCACATATGGAGCCTTTCTGCCAATTACTCAACATTTCATTTCATTACTCATTGTATGAGATGTTCCCCTGATCTGTCTGCTTTTCTGTTTTTTAATTACCTTTGGTTTTATTGACAAAATTGGAAAGTAAAATTATGTGTATATTTAAGTTATAGTGTCTGGATTAATTCACACACTTATTTACTTTGAAATATACATATATATTTACTGTGAAATAATTATCCAAAGCAGGTTAACAACACCTCCCATTACTTAACATCATTGCAATATTATGTGTGTATATGTGCGTCTGTGTGTTAAAAGCACTTATGATTATTTAAAGAAAATTCAGTTACACAGGATGATGCTAACTGTTGTCATTCTATTGTACTGTGAATCTCAGTATTAACTTCTATTTTATCTGCTAGTTTGTGCCCTTCATCAGCATGTCAGAGATCCCAGCCCTTTACGATTATATATTCTTCACTCTAATTCCTTAGATATTTTGATAAATTATTAAGCAAGTAATTATTGTAATATTTTACATATTATCCTTGCATTTAATCTCTCTAATGAGTCATGAAAAGCAGCATCCCCAGCCACCAACATGCAGTGATTCCTGTTTTCTGTGTTGTTTAAATGGTGTTAAAGGATAATTCTGGATTACAGTTTAGACTTAGATAAATAAAGAATGAAAAAAGGCCCAACTTGCTAATGTAGCTACAGTGCTGAATTAAAAAAATGTGACCTTACATACCTACTATAAAATATGAGAAATATTAAATATTTTATTAGATATTATATGAAAACCATACTGAAATATGTTTCAATAAGTATAAGTTAGCATCTTTTGACCCAAGAAATTCTGGATTAAATTGGCATAGAATAGAAAAATACACACAATTGCTGTCTTCTTTTCAAACATTTCCTGTAGCAAGCTAAGAGTGACAAATGGAAACACAGGCAAATCTTGCTTAGGCAGGAGATATTTCAGACATGTTTATGTAACCAGTTACATAAGTCAATATGTGAAATCAAAGTGTGGCAGCCTCTCAGGCAGCATTTCCTTCTTTGTGAAAAATTGGACATTACTAATTAAGCCAAATCTTCTATTTATAAAAAGAAAGCAAGGGTAGTATTCTCTAAGCTAGAATTGCTATTTTATAAAAGGATCATATTCACTTTACCATCAGACAATTTTGCTCAAACCCAACAACATATCCTGCTATACCTTCACAATCTGAATTCTGATGTATGAATTAAATCATGGCATGGGTTAAAATTATGAGACAATCAGTTTATAGTAAGCAGACAGTGGATTCTGTTCATAAGTAGTCTCTTTAAGCAAGGCACTAAGTCCATTTATTCTCCTGTCTTCTTAATCTCAGTAAATGCCATCTATGTTCCAGGGATCTTCAGATCCTCCATCAGCATCCTCTCCCCAAGGCGATGTCTTTGTGCTTGATAGCATTTGTGTGAATTGATCCAGTCCAGAATTCTTCTGCCTCCCCTTTCTACTGGATGTTTCTAGGCATACTTCTAAATGAAAATTTTGTATTTCTTAATAAAACGTATGTTATCATTAGTTATTATTGTTAATTGTTTCACTTTACATTTAGCTCACTGTCCCCCTCCTGATTACCCCTACCACAATCCTTCCCCTAATACCCCTACCCTCCTGAGTAGGTAGGGACAGCCTTGGTATCCCCAGATCCCCAGATCCTGGCATATCAAATTTCTGTGAGGCCAGACACATCCTCTTCTAATGAGTCCAGACAGGCATCTCAGTGAGAAGAACATATCCCATGGGCAGGCAACAGCTTTTGGTACAGCCCCCATTCAAGTTGTTTGGGACTCACATGAAGACTAAGTTGCACATCTGCTACATATGTGACGGGAGGCCTAGGATCAGCCCATGTATGTTCATTGGCTGGTGGTTCAATCTCTGAGAGCCCCAAGGGGTCCAGATTAGTTGACTCTGCTGGTCTTTCTATGGAGATCCCATCCCCATCAGAGTCTACAGCCCTTCTCTCTATGCTTCCATAAAAGTCCCCAAGTTCCATCTACTGCTTAGCTGTTGGTGTCTGTGTTTGTCTGAGTCACCTCTCAGAAGAAAGCCATGCTAGATTCCTTTCTGCAAGCATCATGGAGTAAAAATGATTGTGTCAGGGATTGGTGCTTGCCATGGGATGAGTCTTAAGTTGGGCTGGTTATTGCTTGGCCCTTCTGTTAGTCTCTGCTCCATCGCCTCTCCTTGTATTTCTTGTAGACAGGATAAATTTTGGGTTGAAAGTTTGGTGGGTAGGTTAGTATGCCTATAACACCACTGGGATTCCTGACTGTTTACAGGAGGTGGCCTCTTCAATTCCATATTCACAGTGTTTTGAGTCACAGAGAAGAACACCCACATTGAGTCTTGGGTGCCTCCCTAATCCCAGCTCTCTGTTTCCTCCTGGAGATGTAGAGAAGTAGGAAATCCAATGGAGGGTAAGAACACAAGGGAAGGGGCATGGAGCAGATACTGAGGGAATGCCCAACCAATAACTGGCCTACCTTGAAGTCATCTTTCTGTTTCTTTGTTTCTTTCTTTGTTTCTTTCTTTGTTTCTTTCTTTGTTTCTTTCTTTGCTTCTTTCTCTCTCTCTCTCTCTCTCTCTCTCTCTCTCTCTCTCTCTCTCTCTCTTTCTTTTATTTTTTTGTTTTTTCAAGACAGGGTTTCTCTGTGTAGTCCTGGCTGTCCTGGAACTCACTTGTAGACCAGGCTGGCCTCGAACTCAGAAATCCACCTGCCTCTGCCTCCCAAGTGCTGGGATTAAAGGCGTGTGCCACCACTGCCCGGCTCATCTTTCTGTTTCTTATGTATAAGTTTCTCTGATTTTCTTCTAAGGCTTGTTTCTACTTTATGTTTGTCTCTTTTTCTTGTGTCATAAAGTCCATTTCTTTGAGAAGGCACAACAAGTTTTATGATGATTAAGACTAATCTAAGAAATACTAGCATCATAATAACCCTAACTGCTAATGTGCCAATCTTAATTAAGCCATTTGTCTCTTCTTATGTCTCTGTCTTTTAGCCATTCAAGGTGGCATTATCTAGGGTTCAAATGTCCCATTTTATTGTTTTTCTCATCCTTAATTGTGGTATTCCTTTTAATATTGTTAATTTCAAATTCCTTATACCTGTCTCTGATTTTTTTCATGCACAGGATCTTTTCCTTTTTAGCATTTAAGCCTAATTCCAAATGTCTTTTTTCATGATCAGAAGTTTGGCTGTGCTCAGAGTTTTTCTTGGGTTCTCTCTCTTTTCTGTGTCAGCTCAGACCTCGTGCTATGGCTTGTCATAAACATGTCTTTCACTCCGCAGGGAAAAGGCATTTCTGATGTTCCCATATGACTGTGACTTATATCATTCAAGTCTCAAATTTATGGGTATCAGATGGGAGCTGTATCTCACTGGATACTCAACCCCTCCTTCATGCCCTGCCAAGGCTAATGGCATGCCTCTTGTAATGCTTCTGATGGGCAGCATCACCAGCCACCACTTCATGTGGGTTGAAATTTGGTGCTGTGGACGTGCCAGGTATAGGGGGCAGCAAGCCCTCCTCCACAGGACAGTGGGCTCTAGTGTGTAGCTACACCACATGTCAGGGGGAGATGTGGCCTGTGAATGCTAGTGTGGTAAGAATGCACATGAGGCTCAAGCAGGCCATCACATGCATGTCTACCTAGGCCATCTAGCTCTCTCTATCCTCTCAAGCTTCTCTGAAACCCTGTAGTGCTTTGGAGAAGTTGCCACTTTATGATCTCTGTAATTGCCAAGACTTATATTCTTAGGTTTTGGTTATTTCCCTGCTCATGTAGCAAGTCAGATTTTTTTTTTCTACTCTGCTCACAGAGCAGCCGGCCAGTTGCCACAGAACTTCCTGCAAGAGGTGAGTACTTGTTGACTTTTTCCACCCTGGACTTTTCAGGCTCTAAGCCTGGTTCTTTCTAAGTTTGTATATGTGTCTATGTTGCAGTTCTGTGCATAACATGATAGGTGTTAAATATAAGTGTATTCTGGGGGCATATTCTATAGCCCTCATTGTCTCACAGAAATGACACAACAAGCACTATTGATGGGCAGATAGTCCTATGTTCTAACCAGATCATGCTGACTCAGACTACTATCCAGCAATGTGCCTGACTACTTGCCATTGAGTCTTGCCTTCTGCTTCATATGTGTCCTCATGACCTGATCATGGGAAATATCCTATTCCTCTGTCTCCCTCTCTTTCTCTGTCTGTGATTCTTCTAGGACTGGAAGTCCTGCCCTCCTGCTTTAGTTAGGGTTTCTATTGCTGAGAAGAGACACCATGACTAAGGCAACTCTTTTAAGGGAAAACATGTAATCGGGGCTGTGTTACAGGTTTGGAGGTTCAGTCCATTATCATCATGAAAGGAAGCATGGCAGCATCCATGCAGACACAGTGCTGAAGAAGGAGCCAAGAGTTCTCCATTTTCATCCAAAGGAAGCTAGGAGCAGATTGTCCCATAGTCATCTATCAGAATGGTCCCAAATCCTACCTCACAGTTACACACTTCCTCCACCAAGGCCATACATAGTCAAAGAAGACCACATACCTTTTAAGCATACCACTCTCTGTACCAAGAATATTCAAACCAACACACCTCTCATCTCCTGCTAAGTTATTCAGTGATCAGAGGTTTATTATCCGATCAAAGGTAATGGAAAACAATTTTTACACATCATTGAGAAAGAGAAGTTCCAATAATCATGACAATGCCAATGTCTGGAATGTACCCAGTCCAGTGGGCACAGAAATCAGCACCTGAATACACAGTGCACAAAACCATCCCCCAACAGTAAGTGGGACATATGTATCACATCCTGTCTTCCCAAACCTCATTGTGGAATAGTGGATATAAAGAATGGAAGAGCCAGAGTGATAATGGATGACTACAAGGAAATGGTGCCTTCTGTACTTATCAGGGCAGCTGGACATATGAGCTCTGTGAGTATCACATCATGTACATCTCTACAAACCAAAGACTGGCTTATTCCAACATGGATTGGGGAGTTTTGCATGAAACACCACCCCTATCCATGGAACTACTGGGCTATCAGTAGAGATAAGAGAGGTAAGTCATTGCTGACAGAGGTAAGTAATTGTCCTTAAGGGGATAGCTCTGGGTAATTTGGTCATACATTGGTTAATATTTGAGCCATGCAAATGTGGTTTGATGGATTAAAAGAAAAAACAGAGAGGACACAAGTTGACTTGTAGGGCATTTAGAGGAGATATGGAAGGTGTTGGTGGAGGAGAGGGCAACAATCAAAATATGAAATTCTTCAATAATGAATATAAATTTTTTAGAACTATTTTAAACTGAATTGAATAACACATCAAAAGGATCATGCACCATCATCCAGTCAGTTTCATTTAGAGACACAGGGGTGGTTCATCACATGTAACTCGATAACTGTAATCCACCATATAAACAGGGAAATGAAGGAAAGAAACCACATGATCATCTCAGTGAAACTCTGTCTTGAAATAAAAAGTAAAAGGAGGAGTACTAGAGAGATGACTCAGAAATTAAAAACACTTGCTGTTTACCCCAAGGACCTGGGTTTGGTTCCCAGCACCTACACAGTGGCTCACAACTGTCTACACTCTAGTTCCAGTGGATCTGATACCCTTTTCTGGCCTCGACAGCACCAGGCATGCACATGGTATACAGATATATAGGTAGGTAAAACACTCATATGCATAAAATAAAAATTTTTAAAGTAGAAAGATGGTGAACATTGGTTTCTTTATCATCTGCTTCTGTGACTTGTGGCTCTAAGTCTTCCCCATGAAGATGAACTGTATCTTTGAAGTATGAGCCAAACAAAACCTATCTCATGTAAGTTCCTTTGTCGGGATGTTTTATCACAGTAACAGAAAAAGGAACAAAGGCTGTCTCTTCTTCTCTGTTTAATCTTGTAGAGAAAGTTAGCACCAGGGCATTTAACAAAGAACTAAGCCAGAAAATATTAGATATTTGAATTGGAACAAGAAGCCAAGAGCCTTTTCTGCATCTAATGAGATTCAGAAATCCAAATGTTTCTATCTTTGAGTTTATTTATGGGATGGATGACATCTATAGATTTACATATGTTGAACAATCCCTGCATGTCTTTAAGTCAACTGACCATCATGGTGAACTATCTTTTGTTATGACTTTAAAAGTAGTTTACTAGTTTGCTTTTCTTTCTTGTTTATTCAAATTTTAATTTTTTTATTTTTATTCTTTTGGTGGATGAAGCTTGCTTTATTTTTTTTCTCTTAGTCCTTATATACTTTAATGAAATCCTCCACGCAGAGATAAAAAAAAAATCACATTACAATAATTTCTGTTTTTGAACCTTCTTTTTTTATTGGATATTTTATTTGCATTTCACATGTGGTTCCCTTTCCCCATTCCTCCCCTCTAGGAACCACCTATCCTATCCCCCTCCTCCTGTTTCTAGGAGCATTTGCCTCCACTCTCCCTTCCACTTCCACCTCCCCACCCTGGAATTACCCCACACTGGGACATCCAGCCTTCACTGGACCAAGGATCTCCTCTCCCACCTATGCCTGACAATGCCATCCTCCCCTACATATACAGCTGGAGCCATGGTTCTCTCCCTATGTGCTCCAAGGCTGGTGGTTATGGCCTTGGGATCTTTGGTTGGTTGGTACTGTTGTTCTCCCCATGGGGCTGCAAACTCTTTCAGCTCCCTCAGTCTTCACTCTAACTCCACCATTGGGAACCCCATGATCAGTTCAATGGTTAGCTGTGAGCATCTGCCTCTGTATGTGCCAGACTCTAGCAGAGCCTCTCAGGAGACAGGTATATCAGGTTCCTGCCAGCATGCACTCCCTGGCATCCAAACAGTGTCTGCATTTGGTGACTGCACATGAACTAGATCCCCATGTGGAGTAGTCTACAGATGGTCCCTCCTTCAGTCTCTGTTCCATACTTTGTCTCCATATTTCCTCTTGTGAGTATTTTGTTACTTCTTCTAAGAAGGACTGAAGCACCCCTACTCTGGTCTTCCTTCTTCTTGAGCTTCATGTGTTCTATGAGCTGTATTTTGGGTATTCCGAGCTTTTGGGCTAAAATCCATTATCTGTGAGTCCATACCATGTGTGTTCTTTTGTGATTGGGTTACCTCACTCAGGATGATATTTTCTAGTTTCATCCATTTGCCTAAGAATTTCTTGAATTCATTGTTTTTAATAGCTGAGTAATATTCCACTGTGTAAATTTACTACATTTTCTGTATCCTTTCCTCTGTTGAAGGACATCTGGGTTCTTTCTAGCTTCTGGCTATTATAATTAAGGCTGCTATGAACATAGTGGAACATGTGTCCTTGTTATATGTTGTAGCATCTTTTGGGTATATGCCCAGGAGTGGTATAGCTGGGTCCTCAGGTCATACTTTGGCCAATTTTCTGAGGGACTACCAGACTGATTTCCAGAGTGGTTGTGCCAGCTTACAATCCCACCAACAATGGAGGAGCATTCCTTTTTCTCTACATCCTTGCCAGCATCTGCTTGAACCTCAGTTTTTGGTCTTAGCCATTCTGTTTGGTGTGAGGTGTAATGTCAAGGTTGTTTTAATTTCCATTTTCCTGATGATTAACGATGTTTAACATTTCTTTAGGTGCTTTTAACCATTTCAGGTTCCTCAGTTGAGAATTCTTTGTTTAGCTATGTATCTCATTTTTTAAAATAGGGTTGATTGTCTGCAGTCTAATATATGTGTGTGTGTGTGTGTGTGTGTGTGTGTGTGTGTGTGTATATGTATATGCATACAATATTAGCCCTCTATTGGATGTAGGGTTGGTAAAGATCTTTTCCCAATGTATTGGTTGCTGTTTTGTCCTAATGACAGTGTCCTTTGCCCTACAGAAGCTTTGCAATTTTATGATGTCCCATTTATCAATTCTTGATCTTAGAGCATAAGTCATTGATGTTCTGTTCAGAAACTTTTCCCCTGTGCCCATGTGTTCGAGGTTCTTCCCCACTTTCTCTTCCATTAGTTTTAGTGTATCTTGTTTTATGTAAAGGTTCTTGATCCACTTGGACTTGAGCTTTGTACAAGGAGAAAAGAATGAATCAATTTGCATTCTTCTACCTGCTGCCCTCCAGTTGAACCAGGACCTATGTTGAAAATGCTGTCTTTTCCCCACTGGATGCTTTTAGCCCCTTTGTCAATGATCAAGTGATGATAGGTGTGTGGGTTCATTTCTGGGTCTTCAATTTTATTTCATTGATCTTACTGCCTGTCTCTGTCCCAATATCATTATGCAGTTTTAATCACTATTTCTCTGTAGTACAGCTTGAGATCCAGGATGGTGATTCTCCAAGAAGTTCATTTATTGTTGAGAATAGCTTTTGCTATCCTGGTTTTTTTTTTTTATTCCAAATGAACGTGCAAATTTCTCTACCTCTATGAATAACTGAGTTGGAATTTACATGGGGATTGCATTGAATCTGTAGATTGTTTTCAGCAAGATGGCCATTTTTCTTATATTAATCCTGCCAATCCATGAGCATGGGAGATTTTTTCATGGTTTTAGATCTTCAATTTCTTCAGGGACTTGAAGTTCTTATCATACAGATCTTTCACTTGCTTGGTTAGATTCACACTAATGTATTTTGTATTATTTGTGACTGTTGTAAAGGGTGTTGTTTCACTAATTTCTTTCTCATTCTGTTTTTCCTTTGAGTAGAGGAAGGTTACTGATTTGTTTGAGTTAATTTTATATCCAGCCAGTTTGCTCAAGTTGTTTATCAGGTTTAGGAGTTCTCTTGTGGAAGTTTTGGTGTCACTTAAGTATATATACTATCATATCATTTGGAAATAGTGATATTTTGACTTCTTCCTTTCCTATTTGTATCCCTTTGACCATCTTTTGTTGTCTAATTGCTCTGGCTAGAACTTTGAGTACTATATTGAATATGTAGGGAGAGAGTGGACAGCCTTGACTAGTCCCTGCTTTTATTGGAAGCTCTTCAAGTTTCTCTCCATTTAGTTTGGAGTTGGCTACTGGTTTGCTGTATATTGCTTTTACTGTGTCCTTTGAAAGGACAGGAATTCAAGGGGATGGGAGCTGAGCTGCAACTGCTGTGTGTGCTGTGTGGGATCTGGTCCAGCCCCTGGTTCTCTGCTCTGGGACGGTACAGGTGGGTCCTGAAACTTGTCTTTTTTTTTTGTATCTAAAGTCTCTTTCTTTGAAAAAGCACACAAACTTTTATGATGATTAAGACTAATATAAGAAATACTAGAGTAATAGTAGCCCTACCTGCTAATGTGTCAATATTATTTAAGCTGTTTGTCTCTTCTTCTTCTGTCTGTGTCTTTTAACCATTCAAGATGGCATTACCAAAGTTTCAGGTGCCCTGTTTTATTGTTTTTCTCATCCTCAATTGTGTTATTCCTTTTAATTTTATTAATTCAAATTCCTTATACCTATGTATGATTTTTCATGCACAATCTTTTTTTCCTTTTTATCTTTTAATCATAATTTTAAACTTTATTTATCTGATCAGAAGTTTAGCTGTTCTCAGAGTTTTTCTTGTGTACTATTTTTTGTGTCAGCTCAGACTTCATGCTATGGTTGGCCCTGACCATGTCCTTCCCCTCTCAGAGAAAATGTATTTCTGCTGTTCCTCCCCTCCCCCAAGTCTGTAGCTGGTATCAGTCAAGTCTCACACTTATGAGTTTCAGATGGGAGCTGCATCTCACTGGATGCTCAACGCTTCCTTTGTGGCCTGCCAAGGCCAATGGCACTCCTCGTGTAATGCTTCTGGCAGGCAGCACCGCCAGTCACCACTATATGAGGACTGTAATCAGCTGCTGTGTGTGTCCTAGCTATGGGAGGCAGCACCACCTCCTCCACAGTTCAGTGGTGCAGGTGTGTAGCTACATCTCCTGGCAGCAGGAGGTGAGGCCTGTGAATGAAATCTTGCTAACTATGCATGCACAGCCCAGGCAGCTCATTACCTGCCTGTCCACTTAGGCCACCTAGCTCTCTCTATGATCTCTGCTTTTGACAAGCCTTATAATTGTCAGGCTTTGGCTATTTTCCTGGCTCATGAAGCCAGCCAGATTTCAGCTGCTCTGGTCACAGAGCAGCCAGGCAGTTGTCATAGAGCTTGCCTGTTCCTGGGGGGTGTTTCTACAAAGGACTTTTGAGGCTCTCAGCCTGGGTCTTTCTAAGTTTGGATGTGTGTCTATTTTGGGATTCTGTGCATAACGTGATGGGTGCTAAATGTGAGTGTAATTGGGGGGGTATATTCTGTGCTCTCCCCCACTGTCCCACAGAAATGACACAAAGACCTTATATTTATTAACAAGAAGCAAGCACTATAGATGAGCAACTATGTAGTTGTACTAATCTGATCACGCTGATCTGGACTGCTAGCCAGCAATGTGTCCTATTACCTGCTGTTTGAGTCTTGCCCTGGCTCCCTCTGCTTTGTATGTGTCCTCATGACCTGCTCCCTTCATGACTTACTCATGGCAAATCTCCTCTTTCTCTCTCTCCATCTCTCTCTGATTGGAACCCACTCTGGGATTGGAGCTCCTGCCCTCTTGCCTTAGATAGGGTTTCCATTGCTCAGAAGAGACAGCATGACTAAGGCAACTTGTCTAAGGGATAACATTTAATTGGGCTGATTTATAGGTCCAGAGGTTCAGTAGATTATGACAGGAGGCATGGCAGCATCTATGCAGGCATGTTGCCACAACCTTCTCCTCCCCCCCAGTAGTTGGGCAGAAAAAGATGGGAGGATTGGTGGTTTGAATATGCTTGGCCCAGGGAGTGGCACACTTAGGCGGTTTGTGTCCTTGTTTGACTAAGTATGGAGGAAGTGTGTCACTGTGGGATGGGGATGTTTTTTTTTTGACAGTGCCTTTTTTCTTAGAGAAGGTTTGCAATTTTATGAAGTTCCATTCTTGCTCTTAGGGCATAAGCCACTGGTGTTCTGTTCAGGAACTTTTCATTAAAATTTTTGTGGGTGACGAAAGGAGAGGGGACAAGTGGGGGAAGAAAGGAGGAGGAGGAAATAAGAGTGACAGTATCAGATCTGGAGGACAATAGAGAGAGGTACAGAGGGTCTGGAAATTGAATAAAAATGAGGAACTGAGGATTGCCACTGGTGAGTCTCAGACATCAGAGAAGCATGAGGCTCCCAGGACCCAATGGGGTTGACTTTAGCTGTAATGCACAAAGAAGGGAAAGTAGAACCTGTGGAGACCACCTCCAGTAGATACACATGGCCCCTGGTTGAGTGATAGAGCCACCAACCCATCTCAAAGTTTTTTTAACCCAGAAATGTTTCTGTCCAAAGGAAAAACAGGGATAAAAAATGGAACAGAGACTGAAGGAAGGGCCAACTGTGGAACGGCCCCACCTGTGGATACATTATTTCTGCAGGCACCAAACCGAACACTGCTTCCATGGTCAAGAGGCACTTGTGGACTGGAACCAAGTGTGGCAGTTTCTGGGAAGGTCTGGCCAGCAACCGACCAATACAGAGGCAGATGCTTGGAGCCAACCATCAGGCTGAACTCAGGAAACCTGCTGGGGGAGCGAGCAGAAGGACTGGAGGAGTGGAGGGAGATTACAACTCCATTGGAAGAACAACATAGGGCTAGACTGACCACCCAGTTCTCGAAGAGACTAGCCCACCAACCAAGAAGTGTACCTAGAGGGATTCATGGCTTTAGATACATATGTAGCAGAGGATAGCCTTGGCAAACAGTGATGAGAGGGGAGGCCCTTAGTCCTGGGGAGGTTTGATGTCCCAGAGTAGGGGGATGCTGGAATGGTGGGGCAGGAAAGTGTGGATGAGTGGGGGAGCACTCTCATACAGGCAAAAGTGAGGGGGAGGGCAGATGTGGGATGGGTACCTGGAAGTGGAATATCGTTGGATGGGGGGTTGGTAGAGGGGATAGCTGGGAAGTGGGATATCGTTTGAGATGTAAACAAATCAAATAATTATTAAACATTCTAAAAAAGGAAAAAATACAGTTTAAAGATACGTTTTTTTAAGAGGTGAAGAAATTTCCATTTTAGGAACTGAGAAGTGATGAGAATAATGTCCAAGCTTTCAGGACAATTTTAGGCATGTTTTTCAATTTCCTCTTTCCTACATCCTTAAATCACTAGAAGTAAGTGGAGACTGTGACTTCCGTGAGTGCAGCATTGGTCATCTCTGTGGCATTTAGCTCAGAGTGAGTAGAGGTTGACTCTGAGCTCTGGCCTCTTTGAAAGAAGCAAGTCCCTGATTCATATCTTGGAGAGTCAGACACAAGAAGCCCTTGACCTTCTGCACATAGACCTCAGTAATGGTGCAGGAAATAAAGCTACAAGGTAGGGTGACATTCCTGTCTTGGTCCATAGGACACAGTGGGAGTGTGTGATGTGATGAGGAGGTGCCTGGGGTAGTGATGCAGACAAGTGGGCAGGCTGAAGTGATGGAGTGGGCCAAGACAGCAGAGCCACAGGGATCTGAAGGAAGTGCGATATCTAAGAACCAGCAGTCCTTGAGAAGACAAGAAACCAAACATAGAAAGGAGGATGTAAAAAGATAGGACTTCAAGGGAAGACTGTGACACTTAAGATGAAAGAGTTAGGACGTGGAATTGCTGGTGCCTGAGGGTGAAATTTTTCTAGATTGTGTGTGTGTGTGTGTGTGTGTGTGTGTGTGTTTGTGTGTTTGTGTGCTTCAGAGCTGACTTGGCCACTCATCCTAGGGCATTGACAGTTTTTTCTGCTTCATTTATAACTGTTCTGAGCATTTTGTCTGGTTATTATTGTTTTGGTCTGCTGGTGAATATATCTGTTGCTATCTGACAGGGAAGGGAGTCTGCTGGTCCCTGAGACTCTGGTCAGCTGCTGTGATTTCCATCTTACTCCTCAGCACCTGCTTCATTGCGAGCTGTGTGGGTAAGTTCTTCACTGGCTGATGTCTCTTATGGGTACTGTCTGGTCTCTGTTATCCAGAGACTCCTAGAGGCTATCTTGTTGGTTTTGTTAGTTAGTTTTTTTTTTAGTTTTATTTTTTGTTTTGCTTCTTTGCTTGGTTTTGGTTTTTCATGACAGGGTTTTTTGTGTATTCCATGCTGTCCTGGAATTTTCTGCATCAACCAGGTTGTCCTTGATCTCATAGAGATCCCTCCTGCCTCTGCTTTCCAAGGGCTGAGAATAAAGGTGTGCTGCATTACTGCCTAGGCTGGAGCTGTGTTTCTGATCTCCTTATCTGGTCCAACCTTGCATGCAATATCATGTTTTCCTTGACCTTCTTCCTTATTGTTTTTTTTTTCCTCATCTTTTGACCACTGAGACATCTAAGGTTCCTTCACTGGCTTTGTTAGCACATGTTATTTATAACCATTGTCTGTGACAGTGCCATTCACTATTGGGCTCACCAGCAATCATATGCTCTGATCCCAACATCTCTCTATTGAAATTACAACTCCAATTGATTTTATAATGTCGGCCACTTATGGTCTTTGATTTGTATGAGGTTTTTCACCCCTTCAACACGAGAGGAAAACGTAACCAAATTAAATAGCAATGATTGAAGAAATAAAATACTTCTGCCTTGTTTCATACACCCATGAAGCTACATCTGAAGTCTATTGTATGAGAAGTTTTGATGATGTTCTTTGCAGTCTGCTTTGTGCTTTTCCCTTTGCTGTGAGGATGATCACAGTAGTTACTGCACAGTCCAGGAAGGAGTGGGAGTCACTTACCCCAAGTGCCTTGTGTGTGCAGTCTGCTCTGCAATGAGACAAACTCATTTTCTCACTGAAGCAGAGTCTGCTCTACCTGGCACAGTCAGGCATAAGTGGGTGGTCTGTGGTCAATAAGGATAGTTATTTTACTTTTCAAGAAGAAACTGAAGCTCAGGACCCAAAACATGAACCAGAAAAATTTGTTAGAAATAATGAAGAAAGACTATTTTTCTTGTCATTGTTCAACGTGTACTCTCATGAACAAAATGTTAATTTAAAAATAATTTTTATTTATTCTTTGAATCTTTCATAAATGTATCTTGATCATATCCACCCTGTTTAAATGTCTCCAGATGTTTAAAATACTCCTACCTGTAATCATGAATGTTAGGATATGTTAACATACCAATTGTTTTTTTCTTTTAAATTAATCATTCCACTCATTTACATCTGAAAGATATCCCACTTCCCGGTTACCCTTCCACAAACCCCCATCCCACATCTGCCCTCTCCTCTCTTTGCCTCTATGCTCCTTCACCCACCCAAATAGAGGGTGCTCCCCGACCCACTCATCCTCTCCCGCCCCACTCTTCCAGCATCCTCCTATGCTTGGGCATCACACCTCCATAGGACCAAGGGTCTCTCCTCCCTTTGATGTCAGACAAGGCCATCCTCTGCTACATATATCTGTGGAGCCATGAATCCCTCCCCATACACTTGTTGGTTGGGGGGGGTGTCTAGTGCCTGGGAACACTGGGTGGTCCAGCCACCTGATGTTGTTCTTCCTATGGGATTGTAATCTTCCTCAGCTCCTCCTGTCCTTCTGCCAGCTCCCCCACCGGGGTCCCTCAGCTCAGTCTGATGATTGGCTTCAAGCAACCACATCTGCATTGGTCATTTGCTGGCCAAACATCCCAAGGAACAGCCACATCCGGTTCCTGTTAGCAAGATTCTCTTGACAATGACCACAGTGTTGGGTTTGGTGTCTACAGACAGGATGGATCCCCAGGTTGGGCAGTCCCCAGATGGTCCTTCTTTTGGTTTCTGCTCCACTTTTTGTCCCTGTTCTTCCTTTGGACAAGAAAATTTCTGTATTAAAAACTTTGAGATGGGTGGGTGGCCCCATTCCTCGACCAGGGGCTGTGTCTATCTATTGGAGGTGGTCTCCACAGGTTCTTTCTCCTCCTTCTCTGCCCATTACAGCTAAAGTCAATCCATTTGGGTCCTGGGAGCCTCATGTTTCTTTGGTGTCTGAGACACTCCAGTGGCTATCCCAGTTCCTCATCCCCCATGCTACCTCTTTCTATTCAATTTCCTGACCCTCTGTACCTCACTCTGGTCTCCTCCATTATCTGATACTGCCCCCTTATTTCTTCCCCATCCTCTCTCCCTCCCAGGTCCCCCTTCCTCCACCTCCTAGGATCACCCTGTTGCCCCCTCAGTGCAGGACTGAAGCATCCAAACACTAGTCTTCTTTCCTCCTAAGCCCCATATGATCTGTGGGTCATATCATGATCGTTGTGAGCTTTTGGGCTAATGTCCACTTATCAGTGAGTACACACCATATGTGTTCTTTTGTGTCTGGGCCACCTCACTCAGAAATTTCTTAATTCCATCCATTTGCCTAGGAATTTCATGAATTCTTTTTTTTTAATGGCTGAGTAGTACCCCATTGTGTAAACATACCACATTTTCTGTATCCTTTCTTCCTTTGAGGGACATCTTTTTTTTTTTTTTCCCCAGCTTCCAGCTATTATAAATAAGGCTGCTATGAACATAGTGGAGCATGTGTCCTAGTTATACGTTAGAATATCTTTTGGGTATATGCCCAGTAATGGTATATCTGGGTCTTCAGGTAGAACTATTGACAATTTTCCGAGGAACCTCCAGACTGAGTTCCAAAGTAGTTTTTACCAGCTTTCAGTACCACCAGCAATAGAGTGTTCCTCTTTCTCCACATCCTTGCCAGCATCTGCTGTCACCTGCATTTTTGATCTTAGATATTCTGATTGGTGTGAGGTTGAATCTCAAGGTCATTTTGATTTGCATTTCCCCGATGACTAAGGATGTTGAACATTTCTTTAAATTGTCAGTCATTCGAGATTTGTCAGTTGAGAATTCTCTGTGTAGCTCTGTACTCCACTTTAAAATAGGCTTATTTGGTTCTCTGGAGTTTAACTTCCTGAGTTTTTTCTATATTTTGAATATTAACTCTCTATCAAATATGGAGTTGATAAAGATCTTTTACCAATCTGATGGTTGCCATT
Source organism: Grammomys surdaster (assembly GCF_004785775.1). Classification (NCBI taxonomy): domain Eukaryota; kingdom Metazoa; phylum Chordata; class Mammalia; order Rodentia; family Muridae; genus Grammomys; species Grammomys surdaster. The sequence continues at coordinate 3,430,533 of NW_021621449.1, forward strand.
TTGTCCTATTGTTAGTGTCCTTTGCCTTACAGGACAATTTTATGAGGATCATAAAAAATAACTTCCCTAACCTAAAGAAAGAAATCCTTATAAGCATACAAGTAGCCTACAGAATACTAAATAGATTTAACCAGAAAAGAAATTCCTGCTGTCACGTAATAATCAAAACACCAAATGCACAGAACAAAGAAAGAATGTTAAATTGTCAATTTTATGAGGATCCATTTGTCAATTGTTGAATTTAGAGCGTAAGCCATTGGTTTTCTGTTCATGAAAATTTCCCCTATGCCCATGTGTTTGAGGCTCTTCCACACTTTCTCTTCTGTTAGATTCAGTGTATCTAGTTTTATGTGGAGGTCCTTGATCCACTTGGATTTGAGCTTTGTACAAGGAGACATGAATGGATAAATTTGCATTCTTCTATATGCTGAGTCACACCAAGACATTTTATATTATTTGTTACTATTGTGAAAGGTGTCGTTTCCCTAATTTCTTTGTCATGAATCCTTTGTGTAGAGTAAGGCTACTGATTTGTTTTAGTTAATTTTTATCCAGTTACTTTGCTGAAGTTGTTTTTCAGCTGCACAATCTCTCGGGTAGAATTTTTGTGTTGGCTGATATATATTATCACATTATCTTCAAATAGTGACATTTTGAGTTTTTCCTTTCAAAGTTTATTCCTTTGACCTCCTTTTGTTTTCTAATAGACATCAAAACTGGCTAGAACTTTGAGTGCCATATTGAATTAAATAGAGAGAGAGTTGGCATTCTTGTCTTGTTCCTGATTTTAGTGGATCTCCTTCAAGTTTCTCTTCATTTAATTTGATATTGGCTGTTGCTTTGAAGTCTACCACTATTATTGGGTGAGTTTCAATATGTGTTTTGAGCTTTAGGAATGTTTCTTTTTCAAATGTGTGTGTCCTTGCCTTTAGGGCATAGATGGTCAGAATTGAGAGTTCATCTTGGTGGATTTTTCCTTTGATGAGCATGAAGTGTTCTTCCTCATCTTTTTTTTTGTAACTTTTGTTTGAAATCTATTTTATTTGATATTAGAATGTCTACTCTAGCTTGTTTCTTGTGGACATTTTGTTGGAAAAATTTTCTAGGCTTTTACTCTGAGGTAGTGTTTGTCTTTGTCACAGATGTGTGCTTCCTGTACGCAGCAAAACGCTGAGTCTTGTTTACAGATCCAGTCTTTCAGCCTAGGTCTTTTTGTTGGGGAATTGATTCCATTGCTGCTGAGAGATACTGAAGAGCAATGATTGTTGCTTTCTCTTATTTTTGTTGTTAGAGGAGGAATTATATTTTTATAGTTCTCTTCTTTTGTGTTTGTTGTGAGAATAATAATTTCTTGGTTTTTCTTTGGTGTATTTTTCCCTCCTTGTATTAGAGTTCTACTTCTATTATCCTCTATAGGGTAGGTTTAGTGGAAAGATATTGTTTAAATTTGGCTTTGTCATAGAATATCTTGTTTGCTCTATCTGTGGTAATTGAGAATTTTGCTGGGTATAGTATTGTGGGCTGGCATTTGTGTTGTGTTAGGGTCATTATGACATCTGCCCAATATCTTCCGGCTTTTAGAGTCTCTGTTGAGAAATCTGGTAGAATTCTGATAGGTCTGCCTTTATATGTTACTTGACCTGCTTCCCTTATCACTTTTAATATTCTTTCTTTGTTCTGTGCATTTCGTGTTTTGATTATTATGTGACAGCAGGAATTTCTTTTCTGGTTAAATCTATTTAGTATTCTGTAGGCTACTTGTATGCTTATAAGCATTTCTTTCTTTAGGTTAGGGAAGTTATTTTTTTATGATTTTTTTATTGGATATTTCATTTACATTTCAGATGTGATCCCTTTTCCCCGTTCCTTCTCCACACCCCCCAAGGAAACCTCTATCCTATCCCCGTATTCCTGTTTCTATGATGATATGCCCTCACCCACCCTCCCACCTTCCCACCCACAAATTTCCCCACACTGAGACTTCCAGCCTTCACTGTACCAAGGACTTCCTCTCCCACCTATACCCCACAATGCCTCCTTCCCCTACAGCTGGAGTCATGGGTCCCTCCCTATGTGCTCCCAGGCTGCTTGTTTAGACCCTGGGAGCTCTGGTTGGTTGGTATTGTTGCTCTTCCTATGGAGCCACAAACCCTTTTAGCTTCTTCAGTCTTCTCTCTCACTCCTTCATTGGGAACCCCATGATCAGTTCTATGGTTAGCTGTGAGCATCTTCCTCTGTATATTTCAGGCTCTGGCAGACCTCTAGGAGACAGCTATATCAGGCTCCTGTCAGCACACACTTCCTGGCATCTACACCAGTGTCTACCTTTGGTGACTGCACATGGGATGGATACCCAGATGGAACAATCTCCAGATGACCCCTCCTTCAGTTTCTGTCCCACACTTTGTCTCCATATTTCCTCCCATAAGTATTTTGCTACTCCTTCTAAGAAGGACCAAAGCACTCACACTTTGGTCTTTCTTGTTCATGAGCTCATGTGGTCTATGAGTAGTATCTTGGATATTGTGAGCTTTCGGGCTTATATCCACTTATCAGTGAGTGCATGCCATGTGTGTTCTTTTGTAATTAGGTTACCTCACTCAGGATGACATTTTCTAGTTCCATCCATTTGCCTAAGAATTTCTTGAATTCATTGTTTTTAATAGCTGAGTAACACTCCATTGTGTAAATGCACCACATTTTCTGTATTCATTCCTCTGTTGAAGGATTGTTTTTAATAGCTGAGTAATATTCCATTGTGTAAATGTGCCACATTTTCTGTATCCATTCCTCTATTGAAGGACATCTGGGTTCTTTCCAGCTTCGGGCTACTATAAATAAGGCTGCTATGAACATAGTGGAGCATGTGCTCTTGTTATGTGTTGGAGCATCTTCTGGGTATATGCCCAGGAGAGGTATAGCTGGGTCCTCAGATAATGCTATGTCCAACTTTCTGAGGAACCACCAGACGGATTCCAAGAGTGGTTGTACCAGCTTGCAATCCCACCAACAATGGAGGAGTGTTCCTCTTTTCCCATACCATAGCAAGCATCTGCTTGAACCTGATTTTTTGATTATGGCCATTCAGACTGGTATGAGGTGGAATGTAAAGGTTGTTTTGATTTGCATTTCCCTGATGACTAAGGATGTTGAAGATTTCTTTAGGTGCTTTTCAGCCATTGAAGGTTCCTCATTTGAAATTCTTTGTTTAGCTCTGTACCCCATTTTTAATAGGGTCATTTTCTTGTCTGGAGTCTTAATTCCTTGAGTTCTTTGTATACTTTGGATATTAGCCCTTTATCAGATGTAGGATAGGTAATGATTTTTTCCCAATCTGTTGGTTGCCATTTTGTCCTATTGACAGTATTACAGAAGCTTTGCAATTTTATGAGGTCCCATTTGTCAATTCTTGCTCTTAGAGCATAAGCCATTGGTGTTCTGTTCAGGAACTTTCCCCCTGTGCCCATGTGTTTGAGGCTCTTCCACATTTCTCTTTTATTAGATTCAGTATATCTGATTTTATGTGGAAGTCCTTGATCCACTTGCATTTGAGCTTTGTACAAAGAGGTAAGAACGGATTGATTTACATTCTTCCACCTGCTGACCTTCAGTTCAACCAGCACCATTTGTTGAAAATGCTGTCTTTTTCTACTGAAGTTTTTTAGCACCTTTGTCAAAGACCAAGTGACCATAGGTGTGTGCTTTCATTTCTGGGTCTTCGATTCTAGTCCTCTGACCTTCCTGCCTATCTGTACCAATACCATACAGTTTTTTTTTAATCACTATTGCTTTGTAATACAGCTTGAGGTCAGAGATGATGAGTCCCCCCTGGAGTTTTTTAATTGTTGAGAATAGTTTTCACTGTCCTGGGTTGTTTTTTATTCCAAATGAACTTGCAAGTTGCTCTACCTCTATGAATAATTGAGTTGGAATTTTGATATAGATTGCATTGAATCTGTAGATGCTTTCAGCAAGATTTTTACTATAGTAATCCTTCCAATTCATGAGCATGGGAGATCTTTCCATGTTTTGAGATCTTCTTCAATTTTCTTTCTTCAGAGACTTGAAGTTCTTGTCATAAAATCTTTCACTTGCTTGGTTAGAAACTTTGAGTTTCATTTATGAATGTGGGTGCACTTGTGTTTGGAGAATAGATATTCAGAATTGTGAGTTCACCCTGGTAGATTTTTCCTTTGACAAGTGTAAAGTGTTCTTCCTTATCTTTTTTGATAACTTTTGGTTGAAAGTTGATTTTATTCTGTATTAGACTGGTTACTTCAGCTTGTTTCTTGGGACCATTTGCTTAGAAAATTTTTTCCAGTCTTTTACTCTGTCTGTTTTTGTCACTAAGTTGTGTTTTCTGTATGCAACAAAATACTGGGTCCTGTTTACATATCTAGTCTGTTAGTCTATGTCTTTTTACTGGGGATTTGAGTCTAGTGATGTTAAGAGATATTAAAGAAAAGTAAATGTTGCTTCCTGTTATTTTTGTTATTAGAGATGGAGTTATGTTTGTGTGGCTATCTTTGTTTGGGTTTGTTGGAAGAAGGATAATTTCTTGCCTTATCTTGTGTTGGAATTTTCCATTTATTATCCTTTGTAGTGCTGAATTTGTGGAAAGAAATTGTGTAAATTTTGTTTTGTCATGGAATATCTTGGTTTCTCCATCTATGGTCATTGAGAGTTTTACCTGGGTATAGTAGCCTGGGCTGGTGTTTGTGTTCTCTTAGGGTCTGTATGACATCTGTCCAGGATCTTCTGGCTTTTGTAGTCTCTGCTGAGAAGTCTGGTGTAATACTGATAGGTCTGTCTTTATAAGTTACTTGACCCTTTTCCCTTACTGCTTTTAATATTCTTTCTTTGTTTTGTGCATTTGATGTCTTGATTATTGTGTGATGGGAGTTATTTCTTTTCTGGTCTAGTCTATTTGGAGTTCTGTAAGTTTCTTGTATGTTCATGGGCATCTCTTTATTTAAGTTAGGGAAGTTTCTACCATACTGTTGTTGAAGATATTTACTGGCTCTTTGATTTCAGAATCTTCACTCTCTTCTATACCTGTTATCCTTAAGTTTCTTCTTCTCATTGTGTCCTAGATTTCCTGGATGTTTTGGGTTAGGAGCCTTTTGCATTTTGCATTTCTTTGACCTTGCTGTCAATGTTTTCTATGGCATCTTTTGCACCTGAGATTCTCTCTTTTATCTCTTGTATTCTGTTGGTGATTCTTGCATCCATGACTCCTGATCTTTTTTTTTTAAGTTTTATATCTCCTGGGTAATCTCCCTTTGTGATTTCTTTATTGTTTCTACTTCCATTTTTAGATCCTGGATGGATTTTTTCAATTCCTTACCTGTTTGTGTGTGTGTGTGTTTCTTTAATTCTTTAAGGAATTTTTGTGTTTTCTCTTTAAGGGCTCCTAATCTGTTTACCTGTGTTCTCCTGTATTTCTTTAAGAGAATTATTTATGTCCTTTTTAAGTCCTCAATCATTATCCTGAGAAGTGATTTTAAATCTGAATGTTGCCTTTCTGAATGTGTGATGTGGTGTCCAGGACTTGCTATGGTTGGAGAATTGGGTTCTGATGATGCCAAGTAACCTCGGTTTCTGTTGCTTACATTCTTTTTTTTGTTTTGTTTTGTTTTTTCCCATTTTTTTTAATTTCTTTTTTTTTTTGAACATGAAATGCTTTTTTATAGCATGTTTTACAAGGGGAGGGGGTAAGAGGGTCCAAGTGGTGGAAAAGTACAAAATCTTCTTGGCCTGTGCCTTGAAACATGTCATGGTCTATATGGTACACTGCCTTGAATTATGATCTACCTGCAGTTCTTCAGAAGATATGGTACACTGCTTGAGTTATGGTCTCCCTGCTATTCTTAAGAAGACATGGTACTCTGCTTTGAGTCTATCTGCAGTTGCTAAGCAGGATCTTGCAGTTGCCAAGCTTCAGAGGACATTGAGCAGGTGGGGAAAGGTAGGGGGTAAGGGTAAGGGCGAGGGTCCTGGCTTCTGGCATCTCCCCCTTCTCTGTTTAGTTAGAGAAGGCGTCTTATGTTCAATCCCAACTATGTGAGTTTTGAATTTGGATGTCTAATTATGGGGGGTCTTAGACAAGTTCACAACCCCAAAACACTGATGTGAGACGAGTCACATCGATGGTCGAAGGCTTTAGGCTGTCGACGATGGGCAACGTCAAGGGACTCTGATGTGGGTGAAAGGAGGGTGAGAGCCCTGTCTTAGGCCATGTAGGCTGCACCCACTCCCAGCACCACACACTCCTTTTCGGCTGCATTGGGTGGGCCCCTGGGAAGTGGACCTACAATAATCCCGTCATTGGGCTAACTCACAGCCATCCTAGTCTCTTGTAAATGTTCAAGTTACCAAACATTTGTCAGTTTGGGGTGTAATATTGTCATAAAGGAAGGCTCCCCAATGTTAGCGGCCATGTCAAGGGTGGCCTTGGTTTAGGAAAAAGCCAATTTTTGTTGTGGTGATCAAGAGGCCAAGCTCTCTAGCGAGAGAAATGAGGGCAAAGCCAGGCATACCAGGAACCCTTCTGGAGGGCGTGGAAGTCTAGGGGTCGACCGTAGGGGGAGGCAGGGGAGCTGACAGCTGTGTCAGTCTCCTGCCGGGTCACTTCTGGATCCTCTGCAATTTTCAGCTGATGGTAATGAACTTCAATTGCCTTCTTGATGGCAGCATCAACCTGGTTCCGTGGACGACAGGTCACGGGCGATGATCTCTGTCTTGCTCAATCTTGATGTCGTGCGCACATCCTCTCAATGAGGGTCCGTCCGGATGGGTCCGTGCCTCGAGCCCCACGTCTGGGTGCCACTTGACCCGACCGGCGGGTCCTGGTTATTCGTGGGGGCGAGGAGGACTGCAACCTGCTATTCTTCAGAAGATATGGTACACTGCTTGAGTTATGGTCTCCCTGCTATTCTTCAGATGATATGGTACACTGCTTTGAGTCTATCTGCAGTTGCCAAGCAGGATCTTGCAGTTGCCCAGCTTCAGGGAACCTTGTGCAGGTGGGAAAAGGTAGGGGGTGAGGGTAAGGGCGAGGCTCCTGGCTTCTGGTCCATCTGGGTTAGAACTTCTAATAGCAGGCATCACAGGTGATTCAATTTTACCTGGAAAGAAAAAAGAAGGGGATTCTCAGGGAGATTTCTCTTCCCTGGACGTAAATTGTTATTCATTGTATTTATGATTGGGCCTGGCTTTGTGAGGGTATCTATTTTTTTCATTAATATTTGTGGTAGCCGGTTAGCTGTGCCTTCTGTGGTATTGGGCAGGCATATCAGTCCTCGGCTCCATAAGGGAACTGGGACTGGGGCATTCCCTTTATGGGTATGAGGGTCCTTCCCCATATCTGTGGCAAAGTTTTGTTGGTCTTGGTGGTGCCCGAGGTCAACAACATGGTCAGCAAGAGATTTGCCATGAGCTTTCAGCTTTAGAGAGAGAAAAGTGAACAAGGCATGACGGAGAGTATTTCAGGGGGACTCCTTCTGAGGGGGTACCGTTCCCCCTGTTTTGTTTTTAAAGCCAATTTTTCAGAGTTCTTGTAAAATCAGGGCAGAAGCGCCAACAGTTGCTCCTTCCACACTCAGAGAGTCATGAAGGCCTTATTTAAGGATATATAAATCTATATTAATAATCTTTTGTCAAAGGACTTTTATAGCACCACTGACAATTAATCAGACTATATGATATATCGATTAGAAATAGCTTTTTCTACTTTTTGTGAGATTACCTCTCTTTTGTCAATTAACTGTTGAGGAAGTTAGGGTTTACCTCTCTCTTGTGAATATTGAACAGAGATTTAAATTCTTTTGTGGAGAGCTTAAAATAGTATCTTAGCCAATTTGCATCTCCTAGAAACTTTTGAAGTTAATTTAAAATAAATAGACTTCCTTTTTTTTTAAAATCCTTTATCTGTGTGGGGTTTTTATTGGGTATTATACGTATTTACCTTTCAATGTTGTATCCTTTCTCATTCTCCCCCCAAATCCCTTATCCCCTACCCCTTCCTCCTAATTTTTGTGATGGTGTGCTCCAAACATCCTCCCAGTCCCATCTCCCTGCTCTCGAATTCCAACACAGTAGGGGATCCAAACTTTTGGGGACCTTGGCCCTCCACTTTCACTGGAGTCTAACAAGGTCACCCTCAATTCCCTATACAGGTGCGTGAGTCCCTCCCTTTGTGCTCTCTGGTTGGTGGTTTAGACTTTGGGAGTTCTGGTTGAAACTTTTGATGCTCCTTCTATAAAGGACCAACGCATTCATACTTTGGTCTTCCTTCTTCTATGTGAGTTTTATGTGGTCTATATGAAGATTCTTAGAAATTGTGAGCTTTTGGGCTAATATCTACTTATCAGTGAGTGCATACCATGTATGTTCCTTTGAGATTGGGTCATCTCACTCAAGATGATATTTTCCAGCTCCATCCATTTGCCTAGGAATTTTGTGAACTGATTGTTTTTAATAGCTGAGTAGTACTCCATTGTATAAATATACCACATTTTCTGCATCCATTCTTCTGTTGAAGGGCATCTGGGTTCTTTCCAACTTCTGGCTATTATAAATAAGGCTGCTATGAACATGGTGGAGCATGTGTCCCTGTTGTATGTTGAAACTTCTTTTGGGTATATGCCCAGGAGTGGTATAGCTGGGTCCCTAGGTAACGCTATGTTCAATTTTCTGAGATACCGCCAGACTGCCTTCCATAGTGGTTGTACCAGTTTACAATCCCACCAACAGTGGAGGAGTGTTCCTCTTTCTCCACATCCTCGCCAACATGTACTGTCACCCGTGTTTTTGATCTTAGCCATTCTGACTGGTGTGAGGTGGAATCTCAGTGTTGTTTTCATTTGCATTTCCCTGATGACTAGGGATGCTGAACACTTCTTTAGGTGCTTCTCAACCATTCGAGCTTCCTCAGTTGAGAATTCTTTGTTCAGGTCTGTGCTCCATTTTTTAATAGGGTTCTTTGATTGTCTAGAGACTAATTTCTTCAGTTCTTTGTATACCTTGGATATTAGTCCTTTATCAGATGTAGGGTTGGTGAAGATCTTTTCCAAATCTGTTGGTTGCCGCTCTGTCCTATTGACTGTGTCCTTTGCTTTACAGAAGCTTTGCAGCTTTATGAGGTCCCACTTGTCAATTTTTGGTCTTAGAGCACAGGCCATTGGCGTTCTGTTCAGGAACTTTTTCCCTGTGCCTATGTATTCCAGGCTTTTTCCCAGTTTCTCTTCTATTAGTTTCAGTGTGGCTGGTTTTAGGTGGAGGTCCTTAATCCATTTGGAATTGAGCTTCGTACAAGGAGATAAGTATGGATCAATTTTCATTTTTCTACATGCTGACCACCAGTTGGACCAGCACCATTTGTTGAAAATGCTATCTTTTTTCCATTCGATGGTTTTAGCCCCTTTGTCAAAGATTAAGTTACCATAGGTATGGGGGTTCATTTCTGGGTCTTCTATTCTATTCCACTGATCCTCCTGCCTGTCTCTGTTCCAATACCATGCAGTTTTTATCACTATTGCTTTGTAGTACAGCTTGAAGTCGGGGATGGTGATTCCTCCAGAAGTTCTTTTATTGCTGAGAGTAGTTTTCACAATCCTGGGTTTTTTGTTATTCCAAATAAATTTTAAGATTGCTCTTTCTATCTCTGAGAAGAATTGAGTGGGAATTTTGATGGGGATTGCATTAAATCTGTAGATGGCTTTTGGCAAAATAGCCATTTTTACTATATTAATCCTTCCAATCCATGAGCATGGGAGATCTTTCCATCTTCTGAGATCGGCTTCGATTTCTTTCTTCAGGGGAATGAAGTTCTTGTCATACAGGTCTTTTACTTGCCTGGTTAGGTTCACACCAAGGTATTTTATATTATCTGTGACTATTTTGAAGGGTGTCATTTCCATAATTTCTTTCTCAGCCAGTTTATCTTTTGAGTAGAGGAAGGCTACTGATTTGCTTGAGTTAATTTTATATCCAGCTACTTTGCTAAAGTTGTTTATCAGGTTTAGGAGTTCTCTGGTGGAAGTTTTGGGGTCACTTAAGTATACTATCATATCATCTGCAAATAGTGAGATTTTGACTTCTTCCTTTCCAATTTGTATCCCTTTGACCTCCTTGTGTTGCCTAATTGCTCTGGCTAGGACTTCCAATACTATATTAGATAAGTAGGGGGAGAGTGGGCAGCCTTGCCTAGTCCCTGATCTTAGTGGGATTGCTTCAAGTTTCTCTCCATTTAGTTTAATGCTGGCTACTGGTTTGCTGTAAATTGCTTTTACTATGTTTAGGTATGGACCTTGAATTCCTGACCTTTCCAACACTTTTATCATGAAGGGGTGTTGAACTTTGTCAAATGCTTTCTCAGCATCTAGTGAGATGATCATGTGGTTTTTTTCTTTGAGTTTGTTTATATAATGGATTACATTGATGGATTTCCGAATATTGAACCAACCCTGCATTCCTGGGATGAAGCCAACTTGATCGTGATGGATAATTGTTTTTATGTGTTCTTGAATTCGGTTTGCTAGAATTTTATTGAGTAATTTTGCATCAATGTTCATAAGGGAGATTGGCCTGAAGTTCTCTTTCTTTGTTGGGTCTTTGTGTGGCTTAGGTATGAGTGTAATTGTGGCTTCAAAGAATGAGTTGGGTAGTGTACCTTCTGTTTCTATTTTGTGGAATAGTTTGAAAAGAATTGGGATTAGGTCTTCCTTGAAGGTCTGATAGAATTCTGCACTAAAACCGTCTGGTCCCGGGCTTTTCTTTGTAGGGAGACTTTTAATGACTGCTTCTATTTCTTTTGGGGTTATGGGACTGTTTAGATGGTTTATCTGGTCCTGATTTAACATTGGCAACTGGTATTTGTCTAGGAAATTGTCCATTTCATCCAAGTTTTCCAATTTTGTTGAATATAGGCTTTTGTAGTAGGATCTGATGATTTTTTTAATTTCCTCAGTTTCTGTTGTTATGTCCCCCTTTTGAGTTCTGATTTTATTAATTTGGATACTGTCTCTCTGCCCTCTGATTAGTCTAGCTAAGGGTTTATCTATCTTGTTGATTTTCTCAAAGAACCAGCTCCTGGTTTTATTGATTCTTTGGATAGTTCTTTTTGTTTCAATTTGGTTGATTTCAGCCCTGAGTTTAATTATTTCCTGCCTTCTACTCCTCTTGGGTGTATTAGCTTCTTTTTGTTCTAGGTCTTTCAGGTGCTTTGTCAAGCTGTTAGTGTATGCTCCCTCCAGTTTCTTTTTGTAGGCACTTAGAGCTATGAATTTTCCTCTTAGCACTGCTTTCATTGTATCCCATAAATTTTGGTATGATGTGTCATCATTTTCATTAAATTCTAAGAAGTTTTTAATTGCTTTCTTTATTTCTTCCCTTACCTGATTATCAAGGAGTAGGGTGTTGTTCAGTTTCCATGTAAATGTGGGCTTTCCATTCTCTTTGTCATTTTTGAAGACCAGCCTTAGACCATGGTGATCTGATAGGATGCAGGGAATTATTTCAATTTTCTTATATCTGTTGAGGCCTGTCTTGTGCCCAGTTATATGGTCTATTTTGGAGAAGGTACCATGAGGTGCTGAGAAAAAGGTATATTCTTTTGCTTTAGGATGAAATGTTCTATAGATATCTGTTAAGTCCATTTGGTTCATAACTTCTGTTAGTTTTACTGTATCTCTATTTAGTTTCTGTTTCCATGATTTATCCATTGCTGAGAGTGGGGTGTTGAAGTCTCCCACTATTATTATGTGAGGTGCAATGTGTGTTTTGAGCTTTAGTAAGGTTTCTTTTATGAAATTCGATGCTCTTGTATTTGGCGCATAGATATTCAGAATTGAGAGTTCATGTTGGTTGACTTTTCCTTTGACAAGTATGAAATGCCCTTCCTTATCCTTTTTGATAGTTTTAAGTTGAAAGTTGATTTTATTCGATATTAGAATGGCTACTCCCGCTTGTTTCTTAGTGCCATTTGCTTGAAAAATTGTTTTCCAACCTTTTACTCTAAGGTAGTGTCTGTCTTTGTCACTGAGGTGGGTTTCCTGTAAGCAGCAAAAAGCTGGGTCCTGTTTGCGTATCCAGTCCGTTAGCCTATGCCTTTTTATTGGGGAATTGAGTCCATTGATGTTAAGAGATATTAAGGAGAGGGTGTTCTTGCTTCCTGTCATTTTTGCTAATAGTGGAGACATCGTTTGTGTGGTTATCTTCTTTTGGGTTTGATGGAAAAGGATTATTTTCTTGCTCTTTCTGGGGTATGATTGCCCTCCTTGTATTGGAGCTTTCCTGCTATTATCCTTTGTAAAGCTGGATTTGTGGGAAGATACTGTGTAAATTCAGTTTTGTCATGGAATATCTTAGTTTCTCCGTCTATGGTAATTGAGAGTTTTGCTGGGTAAAGTAGCTTGGGCTTGCATTTATGTTCTCTTAGGGTTTGTATGATATTTGTCCAGGATCTTCTGGCTTTTATAGTATCTGGTGAGAAGTCAGGTGTAATTCTGATAGGTTTGCCTTTATATGTTATTTGGCCTTTTTCCCTTACTGCTTTTAAAATTCTGTCTTTGTTTTGTACATTTTGAGTCTTGATTATTATGTGACGGGAGGTATTTCTTTTTTGATCTAGTCTGTTTGGTGTTCTGTAGGCTTCTTGTGTTATTATGGGCATCTCATTCCTTAGGTTAGGGAAGTTTTCCTCAATAATTTTGTTGAAGATATTTACTGGCCCTTTAAGTTGGGAATCTTCACTCTCATCTATACCTATTATCCTTAGGTTTGGTCTTCTCATTGCGTCCTGGATTTCCTGGATATTTTGAGATAGCAACTTTTTGCATTTTGCATTTTCTTTGATAGTTATGTCAATATTTTCTAAGGTATCTTCTGCACCTGAGATTCTTTCTTCTATCTCTTGTATTCTGTTGGTGATGCTTGTGTCTATGACTCCTGATTTCTTTTTTAGGTTTTCTATCTCCAGGATAGTCTCCCTTTGTGATTTCTTTATTGTTTCCACTTCCATTTTTATGTCCTGGATGGTTTTGTTCAATTCCTTCATCTGTTTGTTTGTGTTTTCTTGTAATTCTTTAAAGGATTTTTGTGTTTCTTTAAGGACTTCATCCTGTTTTCCTGTGTTCTCCTCAAGTTTTTTGATAGTGTTATTTACTTCCTTCTTGTAGTCCTCTAGCATCATCATTAGAAATGATTTTAGATCTGGTTCTTGTTTTCCTGGTGATATGGGGAGTTCAGGACTTTCTAATGTGGGAGAACTAGGTTCTGATAATGGCAAGTACCTTGGGTTGCTGGTGCTTGTGTTCTTGCGCTTGCCTTTCGCCATCTGGATCACCTTTGTGCTATCAGTGCTGTCTCTGACTGGGGCCTGTCTTTCCTATTATCTAGGTTGTGTCAGAACTGTTTGGGATGGGTTTTGCTGCTTGAGTTAGAGCTGAGGCCCAAGATGTGCTCGGTGCTCAGGTGGAAACCGGAAGGGGCCGGGGCTCCGGGTCAGGAGCGGATTCCTGGATCCCAATGAGTCCCAGTGGGTCCCAGTGGGTCCCAGTTGCTCCCTGATTGGGGGCGAGCACTGCCACCTCCTAGCCTAAGAAACTGCTTGAGCTAGCTTGAGCCACGGAGAGCCCCGCTCCCTCTAGGTTCTGTGAGATTGGGTGCAGAGCTGACTCCCAGGATCTGCTCTGGCACAGACCGGAAGGAACCCACGCTCCGGGCCCTGGAGTGAACTCCTGGGTCCCAGTGGGTCCTAGCCACTCCCTGTTCGGGGGCAAGCACTGCCACCTCCTAGCCCAAGACCCTGCTTGGCACAGAGGTCTTGTGAGCCCCGCTTCCTCTGGAGTCTGCGAGATTGGGTGCAGAGCTGCCTCCCGGGATCCGCGAGTGCTCGGGCCCAGACCGGATGGAGCCCGCTCCAGGCCAGGAGCGAAATCCTGGGTCCCAGTGGGTCCCTGTTGTTCCCTGTTTGGGGTGAGTGCTGCTTTTTCCTTACCTGGGATGCTGCGTGAGTTCAAGCTCCTGGGAGTCCCTGTTTTTCTTGGTTTTCTGCGGTTGGGTACCTGTTGCTTACATTCTTGAGCTTGCATTTTGCCATCTGTTTATCTCTAGTGCTACCTTCACGCAATGTCTCTGACTGGAGCCTATCTCTCCCGTTATCTTGGCTGTATCAGAGAGCTCCTCAGAGTCCAGTTGTCTCTCTGATCCAGTGATTCTGGGTGTCAAAGCTCCTGGGAGTCAGGCTTCCTCTGTAATCCAGTTGTCTCTGTAATTCTATGATCCTGTGTGTGTTAGAGTTCTTGGGAGTTCAGCTTCCTCTGTGATCCTGGTGTTGTTAGATCTCCTGGGAGTCTAGCTTCCTCTGGGTACTGTGAGATTGATTGCAGAGGTAGTGCCCTAGGTCTGCTCAGTGCACAGGCTCAGAGTGGACAGAATCCATGCCAATGGGTCAAGGTATCGTGTCTTCAAGGGAGCAGACAAGCTAAGAGTCAGCTGCTCTGAGTGCAGTAGATCCTCAACTGCTCCGAGTGAAGCAAATCCTCTGGGCTGGGTTTCAATATGGTGTCTTCCCGGAAGCAGACCAGTTATGAGTCTGCCCCAGCAAGAAGGGCCAGGCAGAGTGGGTGGAAGGGGAGTGGTATTCTGGACGGCAGAGTTTTCATGGGTGATGTGTACCTAGTGAGCTGCTGGTCTCCCAGCTGCATCTCTGGGACTTTGTGACTTGAGGGAGGGTTCTTACCAACTGCTCTGAGTGCAGCAGATCCTCTGGGATGGGTTTGAATATCGTGTCTTCCCGGGAGCAGACCAGCTATGAGTCTGCTCCAGGGAGTAGGGCCAGGTTGAGGGATCTCCGGTATTTCTTTAAGGGTGTCGTTTACGTCCTCCTCAAGTTTTTTTATCATCTTCATGAGATTGGATTTTAGATTAGAATCTTGCTTTTCAGGTGTGTTCAGGTATCCAGGGCTTGCTGTGGTTGGAGAACTGGGTCTGATCTTGCCAAGTGTTATTGCTTTCTGCTGCTTATGTTCTTGCACTTGCCCCTTGTCATCCGATTATCTCTGCTATTAACTGGCCTTGCCGTCTCTGACTTGAGCCTGTTTCTCCTGTGAGCCTGGTTATGTTGGGCCTCCTTGTGCCAGGTTGTCCCTGGGTCTGGAAGGGTCTGAGTGCGTGACCTGTGTATCTGGCTGTGTCAGAACTCCTGTGGAGCCATATTCTCTCTGGAGTTATATGGGTTGGCTGGGGATGAAGCACAGGATCTATTCTCGGGAGCAGACGTGAACCTGAAGAAATGTGTGTCTCCAGAGAGACATAAGGTCCTATGTCCTCTGGGCCCTGGGGGTCCCAGTTAGGCCAAGTATTGGGGTAAAGGGACTCACCTGTGAGCCTGAGGGAGTCAGAACTCCTAGGTTCAAGCTATCTGTGGGTGTGGGCAGTGTGGTGTGAGGGCTTGAGCACAGGATCTGCTCCTGGGCACAGATGTGAACCGGAAGGACCTATACAAAACATTTTTACCTATTTCTCTTTTTCTTCTCCTTCCTTTGGAGAATTCATTTTATTACTTTCAAACTTAATATATCTTCTTACTGTGTATGTTCATTTTTTCTTTTGTTTCTTTAGCAACTGTGCATCTTTCACAATATTTCTTTTTCTCTTCCTCTCCTTCAGTGACTTTACTTTCTAGGCGTATTTTCTTATTTTTCTTTTGCTGCTTTCTACCTTAATATCTTACTTTGCATTTTATATTTTTAAAAGTCTTTCCCTGAGGATTTCCTATAAGCATTTACCTTACTGTCTCCTTGTCAGCTTTTCATCCTTGAGCTGCTGTCATGGCCAAAGATCCCTGGGAGCATCAGTCTGTGCAGGACTGCAGCTATTCTCTGACCCTGTGAGCCAAGCCTTAGAGGGCCAGGCCACTGGCTGGGACACCTGATGGGAAGGGGCAGTTTTACCTTATGAGTGCAACAAACCTGCCAGAGAGATTTCTGTGTTTGCCCACCTTGGTTCTCAGAAGTATTCCTGTAAGGCCAAAGGGCTCTGACTTCACCTTTTCCTGTAGTTTTCACCCCTCGGCCTGCTCATATGCTCCTCTCAAGTGCTCAACTGCAGGGACGCAGGGACTCTTAACAGTCCTAAGCTTTTTTTTTTTTTTTTTTTTTTTTAGATGAGTGAGAACTGGGCCTGACTGAGAGACTGTAGTTGTTAAGAAACTAAGTCCTTCTCTGTGTCCTGGGCTTTTCAAGTCTTTCTTGGGCCCTTTGCTCAGGTTATATGCATCCACTTGGGACATAAAGTTGGGCAGGTATAGAGGAGAGACAGGCCTGGCCCAGGTAGAGGACATGAGGCTTCAGGAATGACTATGTGGATGCTCATTTTCTTCATCCTTAACAGTGACTTACCAGTTTACAATGGACAAGATCAATACAAGACTGTCTGAACTTCACGCATACCATTCCAGTTTCACCTGCTTCAGTGAAGGGATTATGATGTCAGGTGAGTTACACTATTTCCCTAGAGTTGGATGAATGGGGGAGGGAGAGAGGAGTGTGATGGGGAGGAAAAGGGATGGGAGAAGGGAGGGAAAGGGGGAGAAAAATGGTGAGGGAGAGGGATGAATAAAGAGAGGGAGAGGTGGAGGTAGAGGGAGGAAAAGTAGAGAGAGAAGAGGAGGGAGAGGAAGAAGTTATGATCAAGATTGAGTTTAAGACTTACTATACTGTGTGTGTATGTGAGTGTGTGTGTGTTTGTGTGTGTTTGTGTGTATGTGTGTGTGTGGTAAGTATAACTGTGTATATGTAGTATGTGTGTGTGGTAAGTATAATTGTGTGCATGTAGTATGTATGTGTGTGGTTTGTATATATGTGTGTAAATGTGTGATGTGTATGTATTTTGTTTGGCTTTTTCTTGATTTCTTTAAGGAATTTTTATTCATTTTTCTTACATCTATCATCTTCATAAAGTTGATTCTGAGGTCTTTTTCTCATGCTTTAGCTGTGTTGAGATATTCAGGGCTTGCTCTAGTACGTGAAATCTGGGACATGTCTGAGTTTGTCTTTGTTGGGTTTTATTTCCTGGTTTCCGTTTCATCTCTGGTCTTCTGGTCTGTGTGGCCTGTGGTTGAGGAGAACTCAGGTTCTCTGCCTGAGTTGGCAGATGGACTTCTCAAGGGAGCCATGGTCCCTTGTTGAACAGAGGTTCTCCATTAGAGTTGTCGATGGGACAGAGTGTTGAGTAGGAAAGAGGACATTGGGGGTAGTGTCTTGGGTGCACAAAGAGGGTGGAGGAGGTTCAAGGGTTAGCAGTCTATTTGGAGTTCTGGCATTTGCCCTGGCTTCTGGTCTAGCAATGAGTCTTAGCCTGAGTTTTTCTACTGTTCTTCTGGCTGCTATAGGCTGCACTTGTGCAGGGGATAGAGTCTGGAGTTGGGGTCAGGGATAAGGCAAAGTGGTGATGGTGGAGGAATGGTGGGGGAATGTGCCTTTTAGACCTGAGGGAGTAAGAGTGTTTCACAGGCAAGTTGCCTACCTGTTCTGGCTGGAAGGGCCTGCATGTGAGTAGGAGATGTCTTCCTGAGTTGTTTGATGTTTCTAATAGATTCTGAGGTGGCACATATTAAGAGGTGGAGTCCACATGCACATTTACATCAGACTAGAAAATCTGAAATGTATGCCTCCATTTGTCTTCACAAGTCTTCTGTGTGAAAAGTATTCTGTTAATCTTATATTTCTCTAGCTTCTGTCATTCTGAACCATCTCTACATACTTATTTCTCATCTCAGTTTATGTATACTTAATATGTATAATATATATAACATAGACTATGAGGATTCAATAATCACTGAAGGAAGACCTCAGACTCAAATAATATGCAAAAGTAAGGAGCATGCAGGGGTCAGCCATTCATTCCAACATGGTAATGAGAAGATAAGCTTGCAGGCTCCTCTTTAAGTGCAGTTAGGGAAACTTCAAAGATTAGGTTAATTTTAATATGATTGTTTCGGTAAGCAGCAAGTACAGTAGTGCATTTTTGATTCATTGCTCTAATAGTTTTACCAGTTTTGGTCATGCCTTAGAGAAATTCCAGGAACTTTCTTAGTCCTTGTTTTGACTAGCTCTCTCAGCTACGTTACTGATTAATGGCCCATTGTCTGTGATTTTTTTCTGAGAAGCCTTTTCTACTTCCTTGAAAAACTGAAATTTAAGGCCTAAAGTGTCTGCCTGTGGTAAAATGGAGAGGGTTAGGTCCTCTTAGTACTATACATACATATATATATATATATTTGTTTTTGTCTATATATATATATATATATAAAGCCCTGCATCACGAATATAAATTACTAAGTGCTTTAACAGGTTCCTTGAGAACAGTTTTAAATTTACAGATTTCATGTGATGATATAAAGATATTGTACTAAGCCTACATATACAAACTCTGTCCTCATATGAGCATCTTTTATGAACAATTGGGGTTGGTAACAATAGTAAGTTAACACTGATGTTAACCCTGATTGAAGTTTACAATTACTAGACTTTCATCTGGGGCACCATGTTGTATTTTACTGTCACATCTCTTTAGTTTTCTCTTGGTTGTAAAATGTCTTCAGAAGATCCTTATATTCAATAATTTGTATCTGCATGATGACTAATCTTATAGGATAATCACCTATTAACATTTTTGGAATTATTGTCTAGAAGGTGGATGACAGGTGTGAAATGCTAGTCTAATCACACTGTACACAGGGTCTAAATTATAAAAGTATGATAGACTATTGACTTCACTTGATTGTCTACTGCAGGTAGGCTATTTAAAAGCATACCTTCTTTTTATCATCTCAATCTTTTATTTCTTTAGAAAACATTTATTCTTCTCTCACACACACATCCCAACTGAAGCCTGCCTATCTTCCATTATACCTGTCCCAATACTTCCCTTATTTCCAAGTTCTACTGCTCCCCTATTTCCTTTCAGAAAAAGCAGGCCTCCTCTGCTCATGGGATCCCTTTCTTCCTACTGTGTTGCCTTAATCAGCCTTGATATGAGTGTTTATGTATAATCTATGAGTGTTTATGTATAATGCCATGTCTGTTTGATAAAAGTATACCTTTTAGAAAGGTTAACCACAGGTATTGGAGACTCATCCCTGGGAAAAAATTAACTTTCCCTCTTGGAAGTTATTCATTTCCTGTAGGTCTTATAACAATAAAAATAGGTCATGAATTTGAGGGAGAAGAGGGTACATGTAGGTATTGGAAGAAAGAGGAGGAAAAATGATATAATTTTAATTAAATGTAAAATAAAAAACCCTCATTTTTTCCTCCATTTTTCTACACTATAATTTTTTGAGGGATGTTGCCATATATAGCCCATACTATGGTGGGATATTGGGTTAGGTTCTACAAAAGGAAGAATAATATATGTGTCTGTATCTATCCAAGTTCTTCATAGTGGTATATAATATTCTTATTTTTCTCAGCCTTGTTTATGTTTTACCATTGAAAATGTAATTTCTTAGTAACCCATTTAACCCTGAATGCTTTGGTCATTTGGGCTTCTATCTCTTCCCATTGTCTGACGTTTTCCCATCTCTTTGATGTTCTTGGTTTCCATTTAAATACATAGGAATATATACATGATTGTGAATATATCTCTGTATATCTGTTACAATGTGTTTCTCAATTCTTTGTTTTATTTTTCATGTCTTTTACAAATATTTATTTATTACAGTCAGATTAAAGATCATGGTAAGAGATTTTCTTTCTTTCATGCATTCTTTCATTCATTATGTCTGTTTTGCTTCTGTTATTTAATTCAATTTCTATGGTATTTGTTTTTCCAGTTAACTGATTTCTGTGTCACCTTCATTCTACCATATCCACTACATTTAAATATATTATTCTCAAATATTTTACTATTATAAAACAGAAAAACACATAGCTACAGATTCAAAGAATTGTGATTAAATACATTAGATATTAATTTGGATTTTTACCTTTTGTATGCATTCTCTTTCACATTTTTTTCTGGACTCTTTCTTATATTTTTGTGAGACCCAGATGATTTACTTTAAATCCTAAGAGTCTGGGTGTCCTTTCCACTCCATTTTTCTTGCTTTTCCTGACACTCCAGTTTGACAAAGAGCCCTGACTTTAGAGATAATGGAGTTAGACTTGGGTATCTTGGTAACTGAGGGTAAAGGACTCCTGCTGCATCTGGCAGCAGGAGGGAGTCTTAGCTTTCATGTGTTGTCTGTCCACAAACAGCTTTTAGGATTACTTTATTACACTGCATTTACATTTCCTTCTTCCCCCAAAGAAAAAGTCTGGAGCTGTTGTCCAGAGGATTGGAAGCCATTTGGTTCCCACTGCTACTTGATTTCCACAGTCACTTCAAATAACTCATCATCATATTGGATGGAAAGTGAGGAGAACTGCTCTCGCATGGGTGCTCATCTGGTGGTGATCCATAGCCAGGAAGAAGAGGTACATTCTGGAAGAGACTGGAGCCTGAGCCCAACATGCTGTCTGCCTGTTTCTACTAAGAGGGAGTTTTGTTGACTTGGGTGTTAGTGCTGTGGCAGAAGGCTTTCTAGCAGATATGCAGGAATGGTGGCTTCAGCCTTTGCCTTCCACACCTTGGTCCTGTTTCAGTGGAACTAAACCCCAAGAGACCATGGAATCAGAAATTCAGCACATGATGATGAAGGGAAGGATGAAATGTTTCTGCTTGAAAGACCAGTTTGTGATTTCTGCACTCTAATGCGTCTTGTAGTATCAACTGCTTTACAGAGAAGGGAATCAGTGAAATAGGACCAAACTGGAAGGGTCATGACCAGCCATCAGAAATGAATTATCTGAAGTTATGAATGGAGAGTGATTAGATGTATCCAATTCTCTCATACACAATTGTCTAGAATAGTGTTGGTAAAGAAAGGAGGGGAGTGAGTCTGACATGAGAATTCATTATGATCATGGAAAGAGATTGTTTTCCAGAAATGTCAAAACATGAGTCATGTTTTAAAAAGTGTCTTCATAATTTGGAGGAGTTGTACACTTTGGGCATGGGATGGAGGGTGGGGGGAAATGCCCACTCCTGGTGGCAGGGAGTATACTATTGAATGGGGAGAGAAGACATATATTACAGGGTGGAGGAGCTAATGTGTGCTCCGGGAGGGGCAAGGCTCTTTTATTTCTTGATCCAGGTCAAAATATCACAATGTACCTCTGCAATGTATAATTCTTGATATTAACCTCAAATTTGAAAACTATTTAAGGGCCTAGAGAGATGAAGTAGGATATGATTATTATGTATTTGCATATGTACATCATGCTGAACCCTATAACTTTGTGTCATTGAAATCATTTTTCAAAGACATTATAAGAAATTCTGTAACATAAAATGAATCACTTAGACTAGGCTGAAAGCTGTTCTTTGTTTCCCCCTAGGATTTCATCACCGGGATCTTGAACACTCGTTTGGCTTATTTTATAGGGTTGTGGGATACAGGTGGTCGACAATGGCGATGGGTTGATCAGACACCGTACAATGAAAGTGCCACGTGAGTCTAGACTTAAATAGAGTAATTCTGGGTTCTGTACCATGAGAAATATTTGAGTTGTTCCAGCTGTTGATTATGAAACTCAAATAACTTTCTCCTGGTGTTACTGCTGGAGATGGAGTCATTTTTACTCACCCATTTATTCATCACAGGAGTCCTATGAGACACACATTATGATATTCCCAGTAGAGATGAGGAAATTCAGTTTAAAGAATGTAGAATATAAGAAACCAGGGCACCCAGTCAAAATCCTTACACCTAGATGTGTTTTATTTTGCTTTCAGCTTTTCAGTCTACATCTTTAAAAATAGACTTTAATTCATTTTTACTCATGTCTCTATGTGTGTTTCTGTTAGGGACTACTATGTGTATTTGGGTGTCTGTGGAGCCTAAAGACTTGGGTGTTGGATCTCCTGGAGCTGGATGGCATAGGAGGAAGCCTGGACAATATGAGTTCTGAGAACAGAACCCTCAATTTTTTTTTGAAAATAAGCAAGCATCTGATCCACCTCTCTAGCCCTCACTTATATCTTTATAAGAAAAATTGGTGTCAAGTTTACAACTGGTCATTTCTTTTTTTCTTTCCTTTTTTTTTTTTTTTTGATGTTTCAAGATAGGATTTCTCTATATAGCCCTGGCTGTCCTGTAACTCACTCTGTAGATCATCCTGGCCTCGATCTCAGAAATCCACCTGCCTCTGTCTCCCAGTGCTGGGATTAAAGGCTTGTGCTACCACTGCCAGGCCATAACTGATTATTTCTTACAAATCAACAACCTTTAATCTGTTGTTGTATTTCATAAAGACCTTCTAACTCAGCCCATGTCCCAGAAGGAAAAGTCCCTTCTCCATGCTGTCTTAAATACCCTACGAAGTCAATGTTCTTCCTTTACTTTCTGTGCATCCCTCTAGACTACCTCTCACTCTCAGTGGTATTTTCTTATGTCCAATCACTGTCAACTGGTTGTTTCTCTACTTCTCTATGGTTGACTTTATTTAATCCTAAATACAGAAAGCTCTTGAATTAAAGTTGTGTGCTCAGACTGAGCCACACCATAACTTGTTTATAATAAACAGAAAGCTCTTGGATTAAAGACGGAACCACACTACAGCTAGAAACAGGTTTTTCCAGCTTATAAATCGTGGGGCTCACAATGTGATCAAATATCCTGCAACAATAGTGAGGTTATTGTTTTCAATTATCAGAAAAGACAACTATGACTCCACAATTTGAAATTATTTGTTCTTGATGATAAAAATAAACTGATTTTTCCAGAGATTTCAACTAGTTCTCCAGTCTGTAAAGTAGTTCTTTTGTTTAATGGAAAAGCTTTATTAAAACATGAGCATCAGGAGAGACCTTTTCAACATCTAAATAAGAGCAATGGGTTGACTGTCCCTTGGTACCAAGACCTAGGGATGAAGAAATAGTTATCCTCTGGCTTGAGTGTTGTTAAGAAAAGTTAAGTAATAAGTTAAAAGAACATTGAGTGCTGTGGTCTCTGTTATGCAGGGAAGTGTAAGATATAGGTGATAGAGAACACTTCATTTGTACATACTTGAATTTGATCTCCAAAAATTCCAATCTTGTCCTCAGGCTCTCTTCCTCTTGCTTCCTTCTTTCAAGCATTATTGTAGGAAACACCCTGATGTTCTTTCCTTCTTTTCAGATTCTGGCACAGAGGTGAGCCCAACAATGACAATGAACAATGTGTTATATTAAATCATCGTTGGCATGAATGGGGATGGAATGATATCCCTTGCAGTCACAAACAGGAGTCAGTTTGTCAGATGAAGAAAATATACTTATGAATCCAACATTCTCCATGAGCATTTGATTTCATTGTTATGCATCATTACTCATACACCTGGGAATTTCTACAAGTGGAAGCGATGTCCACAGAATTTAAGTGGGAAGCAAATTGTTATGCATATGAAAACAGTGCTCCACATATATTCTTGGGTGTTCATCCATGTATTCTGTCATAAAATGAACTTTCATTGGGAATTTTCGTCATGCTAGGGACAATACAGTGACCCATTTGGGCACATATGGAGCTTTTCTGCCAACTCCTCAACATTTCATTTACTCATATCATTGTATGAGACGTTCCCCTGATCTGTTTGCTTTCTGTTTTTTAGTTTATCTTTGGTTTTATTGACATGAAATTGAGAAGTAAAATTATATATATATTTTAAATGGTAGTGTCTGGATTAACACACACACATATTACCAATACCTCCCATTACTTAACATCATTGTGTGTGTGTGTTAAGAACACTTATGATTATATAAAGAAAATTCAGATACGCAGGATGGTGCTAACTTTTGTCATTCTATTGTACCATGGATCTCAGTATTAACTTCTATTTTATCTGGCAGTTTGTACCCTTCATCAACATGTGAGAGATTCCAGAACCCAGCCCTTTACAACTATGTATTCTTCACTCTAACTCCTGAGATTATTTGATAAATTATTAAGTAACTAATTATTGGAATATTTTACAGATTATCTCCTTAGTCAATATCTCTACTAAATCATGAAAAGCAGCAGCCCCAGCCACCAACATGCAGTGGCTGTTGCTGTTTTGTGTGTTGTTTATATGATATTAAAGGATAATTCTGGATTACAGTTTAGATTTAGATAAAGAATGAAAAAAAGGCCCAACCTGATAATGTGGCTACAGTGCTGACTTAAAAAAATGTGAACTTCCATACCTACTATGAAATATGAGAAATGTTAACTTTTTTTTACTAGAAATTATATGAAAAACATACTGAAATGCCTGTTATTAAATAAAATTTAGCATCTTTTGACACAAGAAATTCTGATTAAATTGTTATAGAAAAGAAGAATATAGACAATTGTTTTCTTCTTTTCCAACATTTCATGTAACAAGCTAAGGGTGACAAATGGAAACACAGGCAAATCTTGCTTTGCCCTGCCCTATTTCAGACATATTTATGTAACCAGTTACGTAAGTCAATATGTGAAATCAAACTGTGGCAGCCTCTGAGGCAGCATTTCCTTCTTTGTGAGAAATTGAACATTACTAATTAAGCCAAATCTTTTCTTTAGAAAAAGAAAGCAGGAATAGTATTCTCTAAGCTGGAATTGTTACTTTATAGAATGATCATATTCACTTTACCATGAGCTGATTCTGATCAAAGCCAACAACATTTTCTGCTAGACCATTATGATCTGAATTCTGATGTATGAATTAAATCATGGCATGGGTTAAAATTATGAGACAATCAGTTTGTAGTAAATAGGCAGTGGATTCTATTCATAAGTAGTCTCTTTAAGCAAGACTCTAAGTCCATTTATTCTCCTGTCTTCTTAATCTCAGTAAATATCATCTCTGTTCTAAGGATCCTCAGGTCCTCCATCAGCATACTCTTCCCCAGAACGCGTCTATGTGCTTGGTCACATTTGTGTGACTTGATCCAGTCCAGAATTTTGCTACCTCTCCTTTCCACTGTATTACCCTAGGCATACTTCTAAAGAAAAATCTTGTAATTGTTTTCATTTCTTTGTTTTTCATTTTTTATTGGCTATTTTCTTTATTTACATTTCAAATGTTATCTATTTCACGGTCCTCTGAAACTCCCTATTCCATTTCCCCTCCCCTGCTTCTATGAGGGTATCCCCCACCCACCCACTCACCCATTGCTGCCTCCCCACCCTGGCATTCCCATACCCTGGGGCATTGAGCTTTCATAGGATGAAAGGCTTTTTCCCATTGATGCTTGACAAGGCCATCCTCTGCTTCATATGCAACTGGAGCCATGGGTCCCTCCATGTGTACTCATTGGTTGTTGGTTTTGTCTCTGGGAGCTCCAGGGAGTCTGGTTGGTTGATATTATTGTTCTTCCTGTGGAGTTGAAAATCCCTTATGCTCCTTCAGTCTGTTTCTCTAACTCCTCCATTGAGGATCCCACTGGGTCTAGACAGATACCAGGTGCCAAAGTTAAATCAGGATTAGATAAGCAATAACCATAAAGAAAATGTTGTTGACTTTGATCAGAATCAGCTCATGGTAAAGTGAATATGATCCTAAACAGTCCCATAACCATGAAAATAATAGAAGCAGTCATTAAAAGTCTCCCAACAACAACAACAACAGAAAGCTCAGGACCATATGGGTTTAGTGCAGAATTTTATCAGACCTTCAAGTAGACCTAATACCAATACTCTTCAAATTAGTCCAAAAAATTGAAACAGAAGGATCACTATCCAATTCGTTCTATGAAGCCATAATTATCCTTATACCTAAACCACACAAAAACTCAACAAAGAAAGAGTACTTCAGACCAGTTTCTCTTATGAACATCAATGTAAAAATACTCAATAAAATTCTCACAAATAGAATCCAAGAACACATCAAAACAATCATTCACCACAATCAAGTAGGCTTCATCCCAGGGATGCAGGGATAGTTCAATATACGGAAATCCATCAGCATAATTCACTACATAAAAAAACTCAAAGAAAAAAAACTCACATGATCATCTCACTAGATTCTGAGAAAGTACTTGAAAAAATTCAATATCCCTTCATGTTAAAAGTCTTGGAAAGATAAAAAATTCAAGGCCTGTACCTAAACATAGTAAAAGCAATATACAGACAAACCAGTAGCCAACATCAAATTAAATGGAGAGAAACTTGCAACAATCTCATAAAAATCAGGAACTAGCCCTTGGACTGGAGCAAACACAGAGTCGGTCTGCTCCTGTCCTGTGGAGAAACTGAATCCTGAGTCATCCAGGAGCCACTGCACTCAGAGCAGCTGGTAAGAACTCCATCTCACTCCCTAAGCCCCAGAGATACATCTGGGAGCCAGGGACATCCAGGGCACAGCAGCTACCCAAACCCCGCCCCTCCGGAATTCCACTTCCCTTCGGCCCCTGCCTGGTCCCTTGGACTGGAGCAGACACAGAGTCGGTCTGCTCCTGTCCTGTGGAGAAACTGAATCCTGAGTCATCCAGGAGCCACTGCACTCAGAGCAGCTGGTAAGAACTCCATCTCACTCCCTAAGCCCCAGAAAAACATCTGGGAGCCAGGGACATCCAGGGCACAGCAGCTACCCAAACCCCGCCCCTCCGGAATTCCACTTCCCTTCGGCCCCTGCCTGGTCCCTTGGACTGGAGCAGGCACAGAGTCGGTCTGCTCCTGTCCTGTGGAGAAACTGAATCCTGAGTCATCCAGGAGCCACTGCACTCAGAGCAGCTGGTAAGAACTCCATCTCACTCCCTAGGCCCCAGAAATACATCTGGGAGCCAGGGACATCTAGGGCACAGCAGCTACCCAAACCCTGCCCCTCCGGAATTCCACTTCCCTTCGGCCCCTGCCTGGTCCCTGGGACTGGAGCAGACACAGAGTAGGTCTGCTCCTGTCCTGTGGAGAAACTGAATCCTGAGTCATCGAGAAGTCACTACACTCAGAGCAGCTGAAACTGAATTCTGAGTCATCAGGGACCCACTGCACTCAGAGCAGCTGGAGCCACTGCACTCAGAGCAGCTGACACAGAGTTGGTCTGCTCCTGTCCTGTGGAGAAACTGAATCCTGAGTCATCTAGGAGCCACTGCACTCAGAGCAGCTGAAACTGAATCCTGAGTCATCGAGAACCCACTGCACTCAGAGCAGCCGAGGAGCCACTGCACTCAGAACAGAAGGATTACCAGATCCAAGAGGTGGCCTGAGTCCCAGGAGTTCTTCCACCCGGGAGATTAGGGGCATAAGACCACAGAGACCTCTGGACTCCGAGGAGCTCTGCAATAAGCAAGATAACTGGAAATACAGATTCCAATCTTACACAGAGAGGGCAGGTACCACTAGAGTTACCCAGATGGCGAAAGGCAAGCGCAAGAACATAAGCAACAGAAACCAAAGTTTCTTGGCATCATCAGTGCCCAGTTCTCCCAATATAGCAAGCCCTGAACACCCCTTCACACCTGAAAAGCAGGATTCAGAATTAAAATCACTTCTCATGATGATGATAGAGGATTATAAGAAGGAATTAAGTAACTCCCTTAAAGAAATACAGGAGAGTACAAGTAAACAGATAGAAGCCCTTAAAGAGGAATCACAGAAATCCCTTAAAGAAATGCAAGAAAACACAAAGAAGGAATTAAACAAACACATTCAGGATCTGAAACTGGAAATAGAAACAATAAAGAAAGTTCAAAGGGAGACAACCATGGAGATAGAAAACCTAAGAAAGAGATCAGGAGTCACAGACGCAAGCATCACCAACCGAATACAAGAGATAGAAGAGAGAATCTCAAATGCAGAAGATACGGTGGAAAATATTGACACAGTTGTCAAAGAAAATGAAAAAAGCAAAAAACTCCTAACTCAAAACATCCAGGAAATTCAGGACACAATGAGAAGACCAAACCTAAGGATAATAGGTATAGATGAGAATGAAGATTCCCAACTTAAAGGGCCAGTAAATATCTTCAACAAAATCATTGAGGAAAATTTCCCTAACCTAAAGAACAAGATGCCCATAAACATACAAGAAGCCTACAGAACACCAAATAGACTTGACCAGAAAAGAAATACCTCCCGTCACATAATAATCAAAACATCAGATGCACAAAACAAAGAAAAAATACTAAAAGCAGTAAGGGAAAAAGGTCAAGTAGCATATAAAGGCAGACCTATAAGAATTACACCAGACTTCTCACCAGAGACTATAAAAGCCAGAAGAGCCTGGACGGACATCATACAGACCCTAAGAGAACACAATTGCCAGCCCAGATTACTATACCCAGCAAAACTCTCAATCACTATAGATGGTGAAACCAAGATATTCCATGACAAAACCAAATTTGCACAATATCTTCCCACAAACCCAGCACTTCAAAGGATAATGGATGGAAAACGCCAACACAAGGAGGGAAACTACAACCTAGAAAAAGCAAGGAAGTAATCTTCCAACAACCCCAAAAGAAGATAACTATACAAACATAACTTTACCTCTAATAACAAAAATAACAGGAAGCCACAATCATTTTTCCTTAATATCTCTTAACATCAATGGTCTCAATTCCCCAATAAAAAGACGCAGACTAGCAGACTGGATACACAAACAAGACCCAGAATTTTGCTGCATACAAGAAACACACCTCAGTGACAAAGACAGACACTACCTCAGAATAAATGGGTGGAAAACAATTTTCCAAGCCAATGGTCCCAAGAAACAAGCTGGAGTAGCCATTCTAATATCAAATAAAATCGACTTCCATCCAAAATTAATCAAAAAAGATAAGGAAGGACACTTCATACTCATCAAAGGAAAAAGCTACCAAGGTGAACTCTCAATTCTGAACATCTATGCCCCAAATGCAAGGGCACCTACATACATAAAAGAAACTTTACTAAAGCTCAAAACACACATTACACCTCACACAATAATAGTGGGGGATTTCAACACCCCACTCTCAGCAATGGACAGATCATGGAAACAGAAACTAAACCGAGACACTTTGACATTAACAGAAGTTATGAACCGAATGGACTTAACAGACATCTATAGAACATTTCATCCTAAAACAAAAGAATATACCTTTTTCTCAGCACCTCATGGTACCTTCTCCAAAATAGACCATATAATTGGTCACAAAACAAGCCTCTACAGATACAAAAAGATTGAAATAATCCCTTGCCTCTTATCAGATCACCATGGAATAAGACTGGTCTTTAATAATGACAAAACCAATGGAAAACCCATGTGCACATGGAAACTGAACAACTCTCTACTCAATGATGACTTGGTCAAGGAAGAAATAAAGAAAGAAATTAAAGACTTTTTAGATTTCAATGAAAATGAGGACACATCATACCAAAACTTGTGGGACTCCATGAAGGTAGTGCTAAGAGGAAAACTCATAGCTCTAAGTGCCTACAAAAAGAAACTGGAAAGAGCACACACTAACAAGTTGACTGCACAACTAAAAGCCCTAGAACAAAAAGAAGCAAATACACCCAGGAGGAGTAGAAGGCAGGAAATAATCAAACTCAGGGCTGAAATCAACCAAATAGAAACTGAAAGAACAATACAAAATATCAATAAAACCAGGAGTTGGTTCTTTGAGAAAATCAACAAGATAGATAAACCGTTAGCCAGATTAACCAGAGGGCACAGAGAGAGTATCCAAATTAATAAAATCAGAACTGAAAAGGGAGACATAACAACAGAAACGGAAGAAATTAAAAAAATCATCAGATCCTACTACAAAGGTCTATACTCAACAAAACTGGAAAACCTGGATGAAATGGACAATTTCCTAGACAGATACCAGGTACCAAAATTAAACCAGGAGCAGATAAACCATCTAAATAGTCCCATAACCCCTCAGGAAATAGCAGCAGTCATTAAAAGTCTCCCCACTAAAAAAAGCCCAGGACCAGATGGTTTTAGTGCTGAATTCTATCAGACCTTCAAGGAAGACCTAATACCAATTCTCTTCAAACTATTCCACAAAATAGAGACAGAAGGAACACTACCCAATTCGTTCTATGAAGCTACAATTACACTCATTCCCAAACCCCACAAGGGCCCAACAAAGAAAGAGAACTTCAGACCAATCTCCCTTATGAACATCGATGCAAAAATACTCAATAAAATTCTAGCAAACCGAATCCAAGACCACATCAAAACAATCATCCATCATGATCAAGTAGGTTTTATCCCAGGAATGCAGGGATGGTTCAATATTCGGAAATCCATCAATGTAATCCACTATATAAACAAACTTAAAGAAAAAAACCATATGATTATCTCACTAGATGCTGAGAAAGCATTTGACAAAATTCAACATCCCTTCATGATAAAAGTCTTGGAAAGATCAGGAATTCTAGGCCCCTACCTAAACATAGTAAAAGCAATTTACAGCAAACCAGTAGCCAACATCAAGCTAAATGGAGAGAAACTTGAAGCAATCCCACTAAGATCAGGGACTAGACAAGGCTGCCCACTCTCCCCCTACCTATTCAATATAGTACTGGAAGTCTTAGCCAGAGCAATTAGACAACAAAAAGAAGTCAAAGGGATACAAATAGGAAAGGAAGAATTCAAAATATCAGCTATTTGCAGATGATATGATAGTATACTTAAGTGACCCCCAAACTTCCACCAGAGAACTCCTAAACCTGATAAACAACTTCAGCAAAGTGGCTGGTTATAAAATCAACTCAAACAAATCAGTAGCCTTCCTCTACATGAAAGATAAACAGACTGAAAAAGAAATTAGGGAAATGACACCCTTCACAATAGTTGCAAATAATATAAAATACCTTGGTGTGAATCTAACCAAGCAAGTGAAAGACCTGTATGACAAGAACTTCAAGTCTCTGAAGAAAGAAATTGAAGAAGATCTCAGAAGATGGAAAGATCTCCCATGCTCATGGATTGGCAGGATTAATATAATAAAAATGGCCATCTTGCCAAAAGCAATCTACAGATTCAATGCAATCCCCATTAAAATCCCAACTCAATTCTTCACAGAGTTAGAAAAGGAAATTCTCAAATTCATATGGAATAACAAAAAACCTAGGATAGCGAAAACTATTCTCAACAATAAAAGAACTTCGGGAGGAATCACCATCCCTGACCTCAAGCTGTACTACAGAGCAATAGTGATAAAAACTACCTGGTATTGGTACAGAGACAGGCAGGAAGATCAATGGAATAGAATTGAAGACCCAGAAATGAACCCACACTCCTATGGTCACTTGATCTTTGACAAAGGAGCTAAAACTGTCCAGTGGAAAAAGGACAGCATTTTCAACAAATGGTGCTGGTTCAACTGGAGGACAACATGTAGAAGAATGAAAATTGATCCATTCTTATCCCCTTGTACAAAGCTCAAATCTAAGTGGATAAAGGACCTCCACATAAAACCAGATACACTGAAACTAATAGAAGAGAAGTGGGGAAAAGCCTCGAATACTTGGGCACAGGGGAAAAGTTCCTGAACAGAACTCCAATGGCATATGCTCTAAGATCGAGAATTGACAAATGGGACTTCATAAAATTGCAAAGTTTCTGTAAGGCAAAGGACACTGTCAATAGGACAAAACGACAACCAACAAATTGGGAAAAGATCTTTACCAATCCTTCATCTGATAGAGGGCTAATATCCAATATATACAAAGAACTCAAGAAATTAGACTCCAGACAACCAAATTACCCTATTAAAAAATGGGGTATAGAGCTTAACAAAGAATTTTCAACAGAAGAAACTCGAATGGCCGAGAAGCACCTAAAGAAATGCTCGGCATCCTTAGTCGTCAGGGAAATGCAAATCAAAACAACCCTGAGATTCCATCTCACACCAGTCAGAATGGCTAAGATTAAAAACTCAGGTGATAGTAGATGCTGGCGAGGGTGTGGAGAAAGAGGAACACTCCTCCATTGTTGGTGGGACTGCAAGATGGTGCAACACTTTGGAAATCAGTCTGGCGGTTCCTCAGAAAATTGGACATAGCATTACCTGAGGATCCAGCTATACCACTCCTAGGCATATACCCAGAAGATGCTCGAACATATAACAAGGACATATGCTCAACTGTGTTCATAGCAGCCTTATTTATAATAGCCAGGAGCTGGAAAGAACCCAGATGTCCTTCAACTGAGGAATGGATTAAAAAAATGTGGTATATTTACACAATGGAGTATTACTCAGCTATTAAAAACAATGAATTTGAGAGGTTCCTAGGTAAATGGATGGAACTAGAAATTATCATACTAAGTGAGATAAGCCAATCACAAAAGAACACACATGGTATTCACTCACTGATTATTGGATATTAGCCCAGAACCTTAAAATGCCCAAGATGCAACTCACAGGCCACATGAAGTCCATAAAGAAGGTAGACCAAGTGGGGGTGATTCGGTCCTTCTTAGAAGGAGCAACAAAATACTCAAGGGAGCAAATATGGAGACAAAGCGAGGGACAAAAACTGAAGGAGGGGCCGTCTGAAGACCTTTCCACCTGAGTATCCATCCCATGTGCAGTCACCAAAGGTAGATGCTGATGTGGAAGTCAGGAAGTGCATGCTGATAAGAGCCTGATATGGATGTCTCCTCAGAGGTCTTCAAGAGTCTGACATATTCAGAGGCAGATGCTCACAACTAGCCATTGAAGTGATTATGGGGTTCTCAATGGATTAGTTAGAGTGAAGACTGAAGGAGCTGAAAGGATTTGTGGCCCCATGAGGAGAGCAACAATACCAACCAACCACAGCTCCCAGGGTCTAAACCACCAGCCTGGGAGCACTTATGGAGGGATCCAGGGCCTTAGCTGAATATATAAGAGTGGAGGGCCCTGCTGGGCACAGGTGGAAGATGAGATCCTTGACCTCATGAAGGCTGGACGCCCCGGGGTGGGAGTTTTGAGGGTGGGGAGGTGGGAGTGGGGGGGTAGATAGAGGTTACATCCACAAAGAAGAAGGAGGAGGTGTGAGGGGATTGGGGGTTCCTGGGTGGGTGGGGGATGGGGTAAGGGGACAACACATGAAATGTAAATAAAACATCCAATAAAAAAATTAAAAAAAAAATCAGGAACTAGACAAGGCTGTCCACTCTCTTCCTATGTATTCAATATAGTACTTGAAGCTCTAGGTAGAGCAATTAAACAACATAAGGAGATGAAAGAGATAAAAATTGGAAAGGAAGAAGTCAAAATACTACTATTTGTAGATGATATGATAGCATACTTAAGTGATCCCAAAACTTCCACCAGAGAACTCGTAAACCTGATAAACAACTTCAGCAAAGTGGCTGGATATAAAATTAACTCAAATAAATCAGTAGCCTTCATTTAGTCAAAGGATAAACAGGGTGAGAAGAAATTAGGGAAATGATACCCTTCACAATAGTCACAAATAATATAAAATACCTTGATGTGACTCTAACCAATCTTGTATTTATTAATAAAATTTTTGATATTGTTATTATTAATTATTAATATTAATTTATTCACTTTACATTTAGCTCACTGTCTCCCTCCTGGTTACCCCTCCTTCAATCCATCCCCAGTCCTCCGTCCCCTTCTCCTCTGAGTGGGTAGGAACAGCCTGGGTATCCCCCAAGGCATATCAAGTTTCTGTGGGGCTAGACACATTCTCTCTTACTGAGTCTTGACAGACAGCCCAGCAAGAAGAACATATCCCAGGGACAGGCAACAACTTTTGGTACAGCCCCCACTCCAGTTGTTTGGGACTCACATGAAGACCAACCTATACATCTGCTACATATGTGAGGGGAGGACTAGGTCCAGCCCATGTATGTTAATTGGTTATTGGTTCAATCTCTGAGAGCCCCAAAGGTCCACATTAGTTGACTCTGCTGGTCTTCCTGTGGAGGTCCTATCTCACTCAGAGCCTACAATCCTTCTCTCTAGTCTTCCATAAAGGTCCCCAAGCTCCATCTACTGCTTGGTTGTGGGTGTCTGCATTTGTCTGAGTCAGCAGTTGGGCAGAGCCTCTCAGAGGACAGCCATGCTAGATTCCTGTCTGTATGCACAAAGGAGTATCATTGAAACTGTCAAGGATTGGTGCTTGCCATGGGATGGGTCTTAAATTGGGCTGTTATTGCTTGGCCATTCTTTTAGTCTCTGCTTTGTCCCCTCTCCTTGCATTTCTTGTAGACAGCATAAATTTTGGGTTAAAAGTTTGGTGGTTATGTTAGTGTCCCATCACACCACTGGGATTTCTACCTGCTTACAGTAGGTGTCCTCTTCAGGTCCCATATCCCCAATGTTGTGAGTCACAGCTAAGAACACCCACTTTGATTCTTGGGTGCCGCCCTTATCCCAGGTCTCTGCCTCCTCCTGGAGATGTAGATAACTACAAACTTAAATGTAAAGGTAAGGATACCAGGGAAGGGGGGTGAAGTAGATACTGAGGGACTGTCCAACCAGTGACTGGCCTGCCTTGAACCCATTTTTCTGTTTCTTTGTATAAGTTTGTCTGATTTTCTTCTAAGGCTTGTTTCCACTTTCTGTTTGTCTCCTTTTCTTGTATTATAAAGATCATTTCTTTGAGAAGGCACAAAAACTTTTATGATGATTAAGACTAATCTAAGAAGTACTAGCATCATAATAACCCTAATTGCTAATGTGCCAATCTTAGTTAAGCCATTTTTCTCTTCTTCTGTCTCTGTCTTTTAGCCATTCAAGATGGCATTACATAGGGTTCAAATGTCCTGTTTTTATTGTTTTTCTCATCCTTAACTGTGGTATTCCTTTTAATCTTATTAATTTCAAATTCCTTATACCTGTCTATGATTTTTCATGCACAGTCTCTTTTCCTTTTTAGCATTTAAGCATAATTCCAAACTTTTTTTTTCATGATCAGAAGTTTGGCTGTTCTCAGAGTTTTTCTTGGGTTCTCTCTCTTCTCTGTGTCAGCTCAAACTTATGCTATGGCTTGTCCTGAACCTGTCCTTCACTTCCCAGGTAAAAGGTATTTAAGATGTTCCCATGTGTCTGTAGCTAATATCATTCCAGTCTCAAATTTATGTCTATCAGATGGGAGCTATATCTCACTAGATGCTGAACTCCTCTCTCACTGCCTGCCAAGGGCAATTGTATGCCTCATGCAATGCTTCTGGCAGGCAGTATCACTAGCCACCACTTCATGTGGGCTGAAATCAGGTGCTGTGCATGTCACAGCTATAGGGGGTATCATGGCTTCCCACACAGTGCAGTGAGCTCAGGTGTGTATCTACACCTCCTGGTAGTGGGAAGTGTGGCCTCTGAATGCAATCTTGCTAAGTATGCATGCACAGCCCAAGCAGCTCATCACATGCATGCCCACCTGGTACTCTTAGCTCTCTCTCTGTCTTCTCACATTTCTCTAGAACCCTTTAGTGCTTAGGACAAATTGTCACCTTATAAACTCTGCTTTCTGACAAGCCTTATATTATCAGGCTTTAGCTATTTCCCTGGCACATGAAGCCAACCAGATTTCAGCTGTTTTTCAGAGCAGCCTCCCAGTTGTCATAGAACTTGCCTGTTCCTGGGGATTGCTTGTTGGCTCCTTCCACCCAGAACATTTCAGGCTCTAAGCCAAGTTCTTTCTATGTTTGGATTTGTGTCTACATTGGTATTCTGTGTATAACATAATGGATGCTAAATGTAAGTGTAAGTCTGGG
The DNA here is from genome assembly GCF_004785775.1 of Grammomys surdaster. Classification (NCBI taxonomy): domain Eukaryota; kingdom Metazoa; phylum Chordata; class Mammalia; order Rodentia; family Muridae; genus Grammomys; species Grammomys surdaster. The sequence continues at coordinate 3,466,259 of NW_021621449.1, forward strand.
GCCATATTCTATGGCCCTCATTGTTCCACAGAAGTGACACAACAAGCACTATAGATGGACAGATATTCCTACGTTCTAACCAGATCATGCTGACCCAGACTACTAGTCAGCAATGTGCCTGACTACTTACCATCTGAGTCTTGCCCTGGCTCCCTCTGCTCTATATGTGTCCTCATGACTGCTCCTTTCATGACCTGCTCATGGAAAATCTCCTCTTCCTCTATCTCCCTCTCTTTCTCTGCCTGTTGCCCCCTCTGGGATTGGAAATCCTGCCCTCCTGATTTAATTAGGGTTTCCATTGCTGAGAAGAGACACCATGACTAAAGTAACTCTTCTAAGGGAAAATATTTAATTGGGGCTGGCTTACCGGTTTGGAGTTTCAGTCCATTATCATTATGACAGGAAGCATGGTACCATCCACGCAGACACAGTGCTGGAGAAGGTGCCAAAAGTTCTACATCTCCATCCAAAGAAAGCTAGGAGCAGACTGTCCCATGACCACCTATCAGGAGGGTTACAAATACCACTCCACAGTAACACACTTCCTCCAACAAGGCCATACCTAGTCCAAAAAGGCCACACAGCTTCTATGTATACCACTCCCTGGGCCATGCATATTCAAACCAACAGACCTCCTATCCCCTCCTGCCCAGCTATGTGGTGATCAGCTCTTTATTATCTAATCAAAGGTGATGGAAAACAATTTTTTCTACATCATTGAGACAGAGAAGTTCCAATAACCATGTCAATGCCAATATCTGGAGTGTACCCAGGTCAGTGGAAACAGAAATTAGAAACTATTCAGGTACACAAAATCATCCCCAAACACTAATTGGGAAATATATATAGCATTCTGTTTCCCCAAAGTTCATTGTGGAATAGTGAAATATGAATAATGTAAGTGCCAGAGCAATGGATGACTACAAGGAAACAGTGTCTTCTCTACATATCAAGACAACTGGACATATGAGCTCAGTGGTTGTCACACCATTTATATCTCTACAATCCCAAGACAGGCTTATTTTATCAAGGGTATGGGAGTCTGTCATGAAACACCATCACTATCCATGGAGCTATTGGCCATCAATAGCTGCTGAGAGAGGTAAGTCATTGTCTTTAAGAGAATAGCTCTTGGTAATTTTGTCATACATTGATTATTATTTGAGCCATCCATATGGGGTTTGATGGATTAAAAGAAAAAAACAGAGGACACAAGTTAGGTTATAGGGAATTTAGAGAAGATATGGGAGTAGTTGGTGTAGGAGAGGAACATAATTAAAGTACAAAATTCTCCAAGAATGAATACAAAATTCTTACAACTATTTTAAACTGAATTGAATAACATGTAAAAAGGATCATGCACCATGATCAAGTCAGTTTCATTCAGAGATGCAGGGGTGGTTCATTAAGTATAACTTAATAACTGTAATCCACCATATAAACAGGGAAATAAAGGAAAGAAACCACGTGATAATTTTAGTAAGGCACTGTCTCAAAATAAAAAGTAAAATGAAGGGTACTGGAAAGGTGACTCAGAAATTAAGAACACTTGCTGTTTACCCAGAGGACCCTGGGTTGGTTCTCAGCACCTACACAGTGGCTCACAACCATCTACATTCTACTTCAGTGGATCTGATAGGCTTTTCTGGCCTCAACAGTACCTGGCATGTACATGGTACACATATATATAGACAGGCAAAACATTCATATGCAAAAAATAAAAAATTTTTAAAGTAGAAAGATGGTGATCACTGATATTCATTATCCTCTGCTTCTGCCTTGTGATTAGTGGCTCTAAGACTTCCCCATGAAGATGGACTGTACCCTTGAAGTGTGAGCCAAACAAAACCTATCTCATATAGCTTTCTTTGTCAAGATATTTTATCACAATAACAGGAAAAGAAACCAAGGCTGTCTCCACTTCTCTGTTTAATCTTGTAGAGAAATTTAGCACCAGGGCATTTAACAAAGAGAACTAAGCCAGAGAATATTAGATATTTGAATTAGAACAAGAAGCCACAGGCCTTTTCTGCCTCTAATGAGATGCAGAAATCAAAATGTTTCTATTTTTGAGTTTATTTATGTGATAGATAACATCTATAGATTTATATATATTGAATGATCCCTGCATGTCTTCAATGCAACTGACTGTCATGATGAACTATCTTTTGATATGACCTTGAAAATAGTTTACTAGTTTACTTTTTGCAATTCTATACTTATGATCATCAGAGAGATAATTTTGCAGTTATCTTTTTTTGTGTCTTGCTGGGGGCCAGCCCTAATGTGGGGGTGATCTTCTTTCTTGTCAGTTCTTCTTGAGGCAGTGGAAGGGGAAGAGCATTGGCAGAGGGTAAGACTTGGTCTTATGAGATTCAGGGGTAAGATTTTGTCTTATGAGATATTTAGGGTTGCTGTATAATAAAAGTTTACTTATTTATCTAAGTTACTATGCTACTTAGCTGACCTGCCTTCTGTGATCCTCTGAGGCCAGAAACTGCAATTTCTAGCACTTAGCACGTCATCCTAAAAATAGCAAAGAATTAAGTAAATAGTCTTTGTACTATTTCAGCAGGAACTGATGGGCTCTTTCAACCTGCTAGTTTGAAGTCACAGGAAGAAAAAGACACTTAGAAGTAGTTATAGCGTTTATGACTCAGTTGTTGAAAGTTTCCTATGAAAGCTATCTAAGGGGAAAACTGGAAAGATACTAAGTGGGAGATCGAAAAAATTCTTCTAAGTGGCAAAAGGGAAAAAAATTTTAGTAAGGGAAATTCGGGGGAGGAGAAGGAAAACAGAGAGAGAGAGAGAGAGAGAGAGAGAGAGAGAGAGAGAGAGAGAGAGAGAGAGAGAGAGAGAGAGAGAGAGAGAGGGAGAGAGAGGAGAGAGATTCTTCTCTTTGTCTTTAGTACTTATATATCTTTCAGAATACATGATGTTATAAAGTTCATCACAAATTCACACAAAAAATTAAGTCATAAATTGAAATAGAAGTTTGCAACAGAAAATGTTTACATGCATATCCATTAGGAGCAATTATCTGGCTCCACAGGTTCACTGAAGGTTTAAAACCATAACAAAGTTATTAGTGAAGTTTTGTATAGATAAATCCAGTCAATATTTTGTCTTCTGTCCTAGCACTATAATAAATCATTAGTTCCCTTTATATGACCTTTGGTTAATTGTTTTACAACCACTTGGAATGTGCTCTGAGTAGGAGAAAGTCTGGTTACTATCTAAGAGCAACTAACTGGTGACATTTGGGAGACTGGCAGAACTTTCAATGCAGTTTTGACTATCAGAATGGGACCAAAAAGCAGTCCCAGTATAAAAGAGCTTAGTAGCCCCTTGCCTGGTCCCTTTGGCTGGGGCAGACACATAGCTGGTCTGCTTCCGTGGAGATACCATATCCTGAGACATCCTAGAGGAGCCAGTGCACTCAGAGCAGCAGGATTTCAGGATCCCAGAGGCAGCCTGAGTCCCAGGAGTTCTTCCACCCAGGAGCTCAGGACCACAGGATCACAGAGACATCTTGGAATCTAAGGAGTTCTGACACAAGCAAGATAACTGGAAAGACAGGCTCTAGTCAGAGACAGTGAGTGCAGGTAGCACTAGAGTTAATCAGATGGTGAAAGGCAAATGCAAGAACATAGCAACAGAAACCAATGTTACCTGGCATCGTCAGAACCTAGTTCTCTCACCATATCAGGTCCTCGACACCCCATCACACCAGAAAAGCAGGATTCAGAATTAAAATCACTTCTCATGATGATGATAGACGACTTTAAGAAGGACATAAATAACTCCCTTAAAGAAATACAGGAGAACACAGGTAGAAGCCCTTAAAAAGGAAACACAAAAATCCCTTAAAGAATTAAAGAAGACACAAAAAAACAGGTAAAGGAATTGAACAAAACTATCCAGGGCATAAAAATGGAAGTAGAAACAATAAGGAAATCTCAAAGGGAGACTACCCTGGAGACAGAAAAATCTAGGAAAGAGATCAGGGGTCATAGACGCAAGCATCACCAACAGAATACAAGAGACAGAAGAGAGAATCTCATGTGAAAAAGATACTATGAAAAACACTGACACAACTCTCAAAGAAAATGCAAAATAAGAATAACAGTGAACAGTCGGATCCCGGCAGCAGCTGCGGCGGCTCAAGTCTTCAGTAGCTCTTTCTGTCTCCCTTTCGTTTCCGGAAACATGGCCTCTGGTGTGGCTGTCTCTGATGGTGTCATCAAGGTGTTCAATGACATGAAAGTTCGCAAATCTTCAACACCAGAAGAAGTGAAGAAACGCAAGAAGGCAGTGCTCTTTTGCCTGAGTGAGGACAAGAAGAACATCATCCTGGAGGAGGGCAAGGAGATCCTAGTAGGAGATGTGGGGCAGACCGTGGATGACCCCTATACCACGTTTGTCAAGATGCTGCCAGATAAGGACTGCCGCTACGCTCTCTATGATGCAACCTATGAGACCAAGGAGAGCAAGAAGGAGGACCTGGTGTTCATCTTCTGGGCTCCCGAGAATGCACCCCTTAAGAGCAAAATGATCTATGCCAGCTCCAAGGATGCCATCAAGAAGAAGCTGACAGGTATCAAGCATGAATTACAAGCTAACTGCTACGAGGAAGTCAAGGACCGCTGCACCCTGGCAGAGAAACTAGGTGGCAGTGCCGTCATTTCCCTGGAGGGCAAGCCTTTGTGAGCCACCTCCAGCCCCCTGCCTGGAGCATCTAGCAGCCCCAGACCTGCTCTTGGGTGTTGCAGGCTGCCCCTTTCCTGCCAGACCGGAGGGGCTGGGGGGGTCCCAGCAGGGGGAGGGCTATCCCTTCACCCCAGTTGCCAAACATCCCTCCCACCCCCTGGACCGTCCTTCTCCCTCCATCCCTGACGGTTCTGGCCTTCCCAAACTGCTTTTGATCTTCTGATTCCTCTTGGGTTGAAGCAGACCAAGTCCTGTCCTAGGCACCCAGTTTGGGGGGAGCCTTTTTTTTTAACGACACCCCTACTCCTCATCCCTCCCCATCCCATGCTGCCAACTTCTAACCACAATAGTGACTCTGTGCTTGTCTGTTTAGTTCTGTGTGTAAATGAAATGTGGAAATGACCCTCCCTGCACCAGCTGGTTGCCCTCCCCTTTCCCTTGATCTTGGCCACTCATGGAAGCAGGACCAGTAAGGGACCTTCAATTTTAAGAAAAAAAAAAAACAATAAAAAGGCTAATTAACAAACAAAAAAAAGAATAACAGTGAAAATAACAAGAAGCAACAATCACTGGTTCATAATATCTCTTAACATCAATGGACTCAATTCCCCAACAAAAAGGCATAGACTAACAGACTGAATAGATAAATAGGATGCAGCGTTTTGCTAGATAAAGGTACCTCAGTGACAAAGACACACTACAGGGTAGAAAACTGGAAAAAAATCCAAGATAATGGTCCCATGAAAAAAGCTGGAGTAGTTATTCTAATATCAAATAAAATAGACTTTCAACCATAAGTTACCAAAAAACATGAGGAAGGACATTTCATATTCATCAAAGGAAAAAATCTACCAAGATGAACTCTCACTTCTGAACATCTATGCTCCAAATGTATGGGCACACACATTCATAAGAGAAACTTGACTGAAGCTCAAAGCACATATTGCACCTCACACAATAATAGTCAGAGACTTCAATATCCCAATCTTATCAATGGATGAATCATGGAAACAGAAACTAAGCAGAGATACAATGAAACTATTAGAAGTTATGAACCAAATGGATTCAACAGATATCTATCAAATATTTCACCCTAAATAAAAGAGTATATCTTCTTAGCACTTTCTGGTACCTTCAGATCACCACAGACAAAGGCTGGTCTTCAATAACAACAAAAACAACAGAAAGTCTACATACACAAGGAAGTTGAAAAACTATCTACTCAATGATAACTAGGTCAGGGAAGAAATAAAGAAAGAAATTAAAGTCTTTTTAGAATTTAATGAAAATGCAGGCACAACGTATCCAATCTTATAGTACACAATGACAGCTGTGCTCAGAAGAAAACTCATAGCACTGTGTACCTCCAAAAAAAAAAAAAAAAGCTGGAAAAGCATATACTAGCAGCTTAACAGCATATCTGAAAGCTCTAGAACAAAAAGAGGCAAGCACACCAAAGATGAGTAGATGGCAGGAAATAATCAGGGCTGAAATCAACCAAGTAGGAACAAAGAGAGCTATACAAAGAGTCAACCAAACCAGGAGCTGGTTTTCTGAGAAAATCAACTGAAAAGAGAGCCATAACAACAGAAACTGAGGGAATAAAAAAAATCATCAGATCCTACTACAAAAGCCTATACTAAACAAAACTGAAACATCTGGATGAAATGGGTAATTTTCTAGACAGATACCAGGTACAAAAGTTTAATTAGGCTCAGAAAAAACATCTCAACTGTCCCATAAGCCTTAAGGATATAGAAGCAGTCATTAAAAGTCTCCCAACCAAAAAATTCTCAGGACCAGATGGTTTTAGTGCAGAATTCTATCAGATCTTTAAAGAAAACCTATTACTAATAGTCTTCAAACTATTCTACAAAATAGTAACAGAAAGAACACTACTTAACTCATTCTATAAAGCCACAGTTTACACTGATATCAACTCACACAAAGACCCACAAAGACAGAGAACTTCAGGCCAATTTCTCTTATGAATAAAATATGTACTCAAAATTACTCAATAAAATTCTCTCTAATAGAATTCAAGAACACACCCTTCTGGTTTGAACATGGGCCAGGAGCAGACCTCGGGCCCTGGCACTCTACGTACTCCTCCAATAACTAGAGGCAGCTTGACCATTAGGTGCTCTAATATGCTCAGGATCACAGGTGAGGTCACAATATCTGCCCCTACTTCTGGAGTAATTGGGACCCCTGTGATCCAGGGACACATAAACCCTTGCCCAGCTAGTGGTACAGTGGTTCCTTTTGGTGTGAATCTGCTCCCAGAGCAGATCTAGGACGCTGGCTCTGCACCTACTCTTACAACACCTAGAGGGAGCCTGAGTCCCAGGTGCAATGAAAGGCCCAGGATCACAGGTGAGGCCACATCTGCCCCAACACTTGGAGTAACTGGGACCCCTGGGAGCCAAGGATGCAGAAACCCCCACCTAGGCAGAGACACAGGTTCTTTCCGGTTTGACCTGGGGCGCTGGCTCCTTATCCACTTCTACAACACTCAGAGGGAGCTGGATTCCTAGGTGCTCTGAAATGCCCAGAATTACAGGATCACAGGATCACAGAGAAAAACTTGACTCCTAGGAGATTGGACATACCCCAGTTCACTGGAGTTCTGACACACTCAAGATCACAGTTGAGGCCACAACATCTTACCCAATACCTGGTGTAACTGGAACCTCTACTGGAACCAGGGAAATACGAACCCTCACCCAGCCTGAGGCACAAGTTCCTCTTTGCACATCTCCTTGCGCAGACCCAGAGCTCTGGCTTCCCAACCACTCCTGCAACACCCAGAGAAAGCTTGGCTCTCAGGAACTCTTACAGAACAGTATCTCAGGAGCTTGGTTACACCAGGATTTCAGGTTCCCAGAGGTAGCTCGACTCCCAGGAGCTCTGACAGATTCATTATCACAAGATCCCAGAATCACAGGATCATAGAAACAGATGGACTCCGAGGAGTTCTGACACAACCAGGATCCCAGGAGGTACAGGTTCTAGTCGGAGACAGCAAGGGCAGTCAGCGCTAGAAATAACCAGACGGTGAGAGGCAAGCGCAAGAACATAAGCAACAGAAACCAAGGCTATTTACTAACATCAGAACCCAGTTCTCCCACCACACCAAGCCCTGAATACTCTAACACACCTGAAAAAACAAGATTCAGATTTAAAATCTCATCTTATGCATATGACAGAGGAATTTAAGGAGGACAAAAATAGCTCATTTAAAAAAATGCAGGAGAACACAGGTAAAGAAGTATATGCCCTTAAAGAGGAAAAAAATAATTATCTTAAATAAATACAGGAAAACACAATCAAACAGTTAAAGGAATTGAACAAAATAACCCAGGTTCTAAAAATAGAAACAGAAACATTCAAGAAAAAAAGAAAACACAAATGGGGACAACCCTGAAGATGGAAAACTTAGAAAAGAGATTAGGAGTTACAAATGCAAGCATCACCAATAGAATACAAGGGACAGAAGACAGAATCTCAGGTGTAGAGGATACTTTAGAAGACACTGACACAACAGTCGTAGAAAATACAAAAACCAAAAAGCTCCTAACTCAAAACATTCAAGAAATCCAGGACACAATGAAAAGATTGAACATAAGAAAATAGGTATAGAAGAGAGTGAAGATTCCCATTTCAAAGGGCCAGCAAACATCTTAAACAAAATTATAGAAGAAAACTTCCCTAACCTAAAGAAAGAGGTGTTCATAAATACATAAGAAGTCTACAGAACACCAAACAGATGGGACCAGAAAAGAAATTCCTCCCATCACATAATAATTGAAACACCACATGCACAAAACAAAGAAAGAATATTAAAAACAGTAAGGGAAAAAGGTCAAGTAACATACATAGGGAGACCTATCTGAATTACACCAGACTTCTCAACAGAGACTATAAAAGCCAGAAGGTCTTGGGCAGATGTCATACAGACCATAACAGAACACAAATGCCAGTCCACAATACTATATCCAACAAAATTTTCAATTACCACAGATAAAGAAAGCAAGATATTCCATGACAATACCAAATTTAAACAATATCTTTCCACCAAACCAGCCCTTCAGAGGATAATACAATAAAAACTCCAACTCAAGGAGAGAAACTACACTCAAGAAAGAGCAATACACTAATCTCACAACAAATCCAAAAGAAGAGCTCCACACAAGCATAATTCCACTTCTAACAATGAAAATAACAGGAAGCAACAATCACTGGTCCTTAATATCTCTCAAAATCAATGGACTTAATTCCCCAATAAAATGACATAGACTAGCAGGGTGAATATATAAACACAACCCAGCATTTTGCTGAATACAGGAAACACATCAGAATGACAAAGATAGACATTACTTCAAAGTAAAAAGCTGAAAAAAATTCCAGGTAAATGATTTGAAGAAACAAGCTGGAGTAGCAATTCTAGTATCCAATAAAATATACTTTCAACCAAAAGTTATCAGAAAAGATGGGGAAGGATGCTGCATATTTATCAAAGGAAAAATCCAGCAACAGAAACTCTCAATTTTGAATATCTACACCACAAATGCAAGATCACCCACATATGTAAAAGAAACATTACTGAAGCTCAAAGCCCACATTGAACCCCACACAATAGTACTAGAAGACTAACACCCCACTCTCACCAATGGACTGATCATGGAAACAGAAACTAAACAGAGACATAGTCAAACTAAAAGAAATTATGAATCAAGTGGACTTGACAAATATCTACAGAGCATTTCATCCTAAAACAAAAGAATATATTTTCTTCTCAGAACCTCACAGTTCCTTCTCCAAAATTTACCATATAATCAGATACAAAACAAGCCTCAACAGATACAAGAAGACTGAAATAATCCCATGCATCCTATCATATTAACATTGACTAAGGCTGGTCTTCAGCAACAACAAAAACAACAGGAAGCCCACATTTACATGGAATCTCAACAACTATCTACTCAATGATAACTTGGTCAGGGAAGAAATAAAGAAAGAAATTAAAGACTTTTTAGAATTTAATGAAAATGAAAGCACAACATATCCAAACTTATGGAAAACAATGAAAGCACCGCTCAGAGGATAACTCATAGCTCTGATTGCTTCCATAAAGAAATTGGAGAGAATATACCCTAGCAGCTTAACAGCACATCTGTAGGCTCTAGAATAAAAAGAAGGTACACACAAGATGAGTAGATGGCAGGAAATAATCAAACTCAGGGCTGAAATCAACCAAGTAGAAACAAACTATACAAAAATAAAAAAAAAATAAAAAAAATAAAATAAAATAAAAATTAAAAAATCGGGTGGCTGGCGCCTCCCCTAGGCGTTGCCGGGGACCGCGGGTTCCCCAAGGCTTTGTTCCTTTGTTCTGGGCCGGGCCAGCTGAATGCAGTGCAGCCCGCCTTTCTGGTGTGCCCCGCAACAAGTGTGTCTGGCCGCCTGGGGAAGTAGGAGATCACAGACCCTGTGGAGGGTGGGTGGCCAGACTCTAGATGGACGCCTAGAGTCTCTGCTGTGGAAAGGCAGAGCTGCTCACTCCTTGTTCACTTTTTGTTTCTTCCAAACCTCCCCTGTGCTCTCGGCTCTTGGACAGACCCTCCTGGCTACTCTGTAGGAGTCTGAGGTGAGACTGTAAAACGCATGCTGCAGAGTGCATCCTGTGTCTGGTAGGCTAATCTTGAGAGTATAAGACTCTGGAAGGAGAGCGGGGCATCCAAGCCCCAAACTGAAGCTGCCTGGATATCCAGGTGTCCAAGTTCTAGCAGAACTCGTAGAGCTCCTGGGATGGCAGGTCTGTCCTTTGCAGACTCCACCAGTCTCTACGAGGGATGTCCCCTACTCCCACCATCTAGTTTTCAGGAATCAGTGACCTTCAAGGATGTGGTCGTGAACTTCACTCAGGAGAAATGGAAACACCTAGATCCTACACAGAGAGATTTGTTCAGAGATGTGACATTGGAAAATTATACACATTTGGTCTCTATAGGGCTCCAGGTTTCCAAACCTGATATGATTTCCCAACTAGAGCAAGGGACAGAGCCATGGATTGAGGAGTCCTGCATTCCTGTTGGTTCCTTGGAAGGCTGGAAGACAAGACCCGAAAATAGTGTGTCACCCCTAGAACTTGTCATTTCTGAAGAGCATCTGTCCTCAGAGACAGTAGTAACCAACAGCAAAAGAGATGATGGGAGTTTAGAGAAGCTTCAAGCAAACCAACAGATGCTGCCAAGAGAAGTCAAAGTAACTCAGAAAACAGCACCCACTTGTGCAAGTGATCTCAGTGTGAGCTCAGGCCTCATAACACAAGCGGAAGTAGCTCAAGATCAGACTTCCACCAAAACAGGAGCTAAGCAGAATTCCCACCCAGTTAAAAAAGAGAAGCTGTGTAAGTGCAACGAGTGCAGTAAAGCTTTCACGTACTGCTCTGCTCTCATTCGCCATCAAAGGATGCACACTGGAGAGAAACCCTATAAATGTAACGCCTGTAACAAAGCTTTCAGCAGAAGTGAAAACCTTATAAACCATCAGAGAATCCATACGGGAGACAAACCGTACAAATGTGACCAGTGTGGAAAGGGTTTCATTGAGGGTCCATCTCTCACTCAACATCAAAGAATTCACACTGGAGAAAAGCCCTATAAATGTGACGAATGTGGGAAGGCCTTTAGTCAGAGGACACATCTTGTTCAGCATCAGAGAATTCACACTGGTGAGAAGCCTTATACTTGTAAGGAGTGTGGGGAATCCTTCAGCCAGAGAGGTCACTTTATGGAGCTCCAGAAGATTCATACAGGAAAGAAACCTTTCAAATGTGAGGAATGTGGAAAAACCTTCACCAGGAGCACACACCTCACTCAACATCAAAAAATTCACACAGGGGAGAAAAGCTACAAGTGTAACAAATGTGGGAAGGCCTTCAACAGCCTGTCAGTGTTTATCCATCACCATATGATTCATACTGGAGAAAAGCCATATGAGTGCAATGAATGTGGCAAAGCCTTCAGCCAGCACTCCAACCTGACTCAGCATCAAAGAACTCACATTGGGGAAAAACCCTATGACTGTGCAGAATGTAGGAAAGCCTTTAGTTACTGTTCGTCCCTTGCTCAGCATCTGAAAATTCATACAGGAGAGAAGCCCTACAAGTGCAGTGATTATGGAAAGGCCTTCAATTACTGCTCATCCCTTACTCAGCATCGGAGAATTCACACCCGAGAGAAGCCCTTTGAGTGCAGTGAGTGTGGAAAGGCTTTCAGCTATCTGTCAAACCTTAATCAGCATCAGAAAACTCACACCCAGGAGAAAGCCTATGAATGTAAAGAATGTGGGAAAGCCTTTATTCGGAGTTCATCTCTTGCTAAGCATGAAAGAATCCATACTGGAGAGAAGCCTTATCGATGTCATGAATGTGGGAAAACCTTCAGCTATGGCTCATCCCTTATTCAGCATAAGAAAATCCATACTGGTGAAAGACCTTACAAGTGTAATGAATGTGGGAGAGCCTTTAACCAGAAAATACACCTTACACAACACAAGAGAATTCATACAGGAGCAAAACTGTATGCCTGCTCCAAGTGTGGTAAGGCCTTTCAACACTGTTCATCTCTTGCTCAACATCCAAAAACTCACACAGAAGAAAAACCCTACCAGTGTAACAAATGTGAAAAAACCTTCAGCTAGAGCTTCCATCTGACTCAGCATCAGCAAATTCATCTGGAAGAGAAGCCCTATAAGTGCAACGACTGTGACAAATGCTTTACGCAGAGCATGCACCTGATTGAACATCAGAGTACTCACACTGGAGAGAAACCTTACAACTCTAATGAGTGCCCACAGACTTTCAGCCAGAACACATACCTCACTCAGCATCAGACAATTCATTCAGGAGAGAAGCTTTTTGGGTGTGAGGACTGTGGAAAAGCCTTCTGATATCATTCTGCTCTCACCAAACATCAGAGATTGCACCCTGCTCTGGCTGTTATAAGAACATCATTAACATAGTTGCTCTGTTCACTTTGGTCTTATAGTAATGAATCAGAGTGGGAGGGGGAACTCTTTAAAGTATTTAAAATTTTCTGTATCACATGGGATGGAGAGTCCATTGGGCTGAATTAATCCAAGTATGCTATTAAACAACATTTTGACAGCTGCTTTTAGTTTCTTCTGTAAATGAGATGAAGCAAACGAAAGATTCAGAGATGATTTGAAAGGTAGCTTGGAGTTTTATACTCAGTTTTGTATATTTATAATATATTCATAAATAGTACTATAAATTCACATTTTTGTCTTGGATCTACAATGTGTGGATTTTTTTTGCATGTTTTGCTAGTAGAAAAAAATTGTGCTTTAGTAACTAGAAATTTGGTTTGCTCCTGTTCTAATGCACTTACATTATTCAGGTAATTGGTCTTTAAATAAAACTAATCGTAAAAAAAAAAAAATCAACCAAACTAGGAACTGTTTCTTTTTTTCTTTTTCTTTTTTTTGTTGAGAAAATCAACAAAATAGGTAAATCTTTAGCCAAACTAATCAGAGGGCACAGAGACATTATCCAAATTAATAAATTCAGAACTGAAAAAGGAGAAATAACTATAGAAACTGAAGATATTAAAAAAATTTTCAGATCCTACTACAAAAGCCTATACTCAATAAAACTGGAAAATGTAGATGAAATCGATGATTTTCTAGATAGATACCAAGTACCAAAGTTAAATCAGACTCAGACAAACCATCTAAACAGTCCTGTAACCCCTAACAAAATAGAAGCAGTCAGTAAAAGTATCCCAACCAAAAAATCCCCGGGACCAAATGGTTTTAGTGAAGAAATCTATCAGACCTTCAAAGAAGACCTAATACCTATACTTCTCAAAGTATTTCATAAAGTAGAAACAGAAGGAACATTACCTAATACATTCTATGAAGCCATAGTTACACTAATACCTAATCCACACAAAGACCCAACAAAGAAAGAAAATTTCAGACCAATTCCCTCATGAATATTGATGCAATAATAATCAATAAAATTCTTGCAACTGAGTCCAAGAACACATTCGAATGATCATTCACTATGACCAAGTACACTTCAACCCAGGGATGCAAGGATGGTTAAATATACAGAAATCCATCAACATAATCTACTATATAAACAAACTCAAAGGAAAAAAACCCACATGATCCACTCATTACATGCTGAAAACGTCTTTGACACAATATAACATCTCTTTACGTTAAAAGTATTGGAGAGAATAGTAATCCAAGGTCCATACCTAAACGTAATAAAAACCATATATAGCAAACCAATAGTTAATATCAAACTAAATAGAGAGAAACTTGAAGTAATCTCACTATTATCAGGGACAAGACAAGGGTGCACACTCTCTCCCTCCCTATTCAATATAGTACTCAATGTTCTAGCCAGAGCAATTAGGCAAAAAAAAAAAGGAGATCACAGTGATACGAGTTGGAAAGGAGGAAGTGAAGATATCACAATTTTCAGAAGATATGATAGTATACTTAAGTGACCCCAAAAATTCTACCTGAGAGCTCCTAGAGCTGATAAACAACTTCAGCAAAGTGGCTGGATATAAAATCAACTCAAACAAATCAGTGACCTTCCTCTACTCAAAGGATAAACAGTTTTAGAAAGAAATTTGGGAAATGACATTCTCCACAATAGTCACAAATAGTATGAAATATCTTGGTGTGATGATAAACAAGCAAGTGAAAGATCTGTAAGACAAGACTTTCAAGTTTCTGAGGAAAGAAATCAAAGAAGATTGCAGAAGATGGAACGATCTCCCATGCTCATGGATTGGCAGGACTGATATAGTAAAAATGCCAATTTTGCCAAAGGCAATCTTCAGATTCAATGCAATCCCCATCAAAATTCCAACTCATTTCCTCATAGAGTTAGAAAGAGTAATTCTCAAATTCATTTGGAATAACCAAAAACCTAGGATAGGGAAAACTATTCTCAACAATAAAAGAACTTCTGGGGGAATCACCATCCCTGACCTCAAGCTGTACTACAGAGGAATAGTGATAAAAACCAGATACTATTGGTACAAAGACAGGCAGGTGGATGGGTGGAATAGAATTGAAGATCCAGAAATAAACTCACAGACCTATGACTACTTGATTGTTGACAAGAGAGTTAAAACCATCCAGTGGGAAAAAAAGACAGAATTTTCAACAAATGGTCCTCGTTCAACTGTAGGTCAGCATGTAGAATAATGCAAGCTGATCCATTCTTATCTCTCTGTACAAAGCTCAAGTCCAAGTTTATCAAGGACCTCCACATAAAACCAGATACAATGAATCTAATAGAAGAGAAAGTGGGAAAGATCCTCAAACACATAGGCACAGGGGAAAATTTTCTGAACAGAAAACCAGTGGCTTATTCTCAAAGATCAAGAATTGACAAATGGGACCTCATAAAATTGCAAAGCTTTTGTAAGGCAAAGGACACAACAAAGAGGACAAAATGGCAACCAATAGATTGTGAAAGATCTTTATCAATCCTACATCTAATAGAAGGCTAATATCCAAAATATAAAAGAACTCAAGAAGTTAGAATCCAGAGAACCAAACAACCCTATTAAAAATGGCGTACAGAGCTCTAAAAGAATTCTCAACTAAGGAATATCAAATGATCGAGAAACATATAAATAAATGTTCTACATCCTTAGTCATCAGGAAAATGCAAATCAAAATAACCTTGACATTCTACCTCACTGCAGTCAGAATCACTAAGATCAAAAACTCAGGTGACAGTAGATGGCAGAGACTATGTGTGGAAAGAGAAATACTCCTCCAGTGATTTTGGGATTGCAAACTGGTACAACTTCTCTGGAAATCAGTTATGTGGTTCCTCAGAAAATTGGACATAGTACTATCTGAGGACCCAGCTGCACTACTACTGGACATATACCCAAAAGATGTTGTAGAAAAGTTTTTTCATCAGTTTTTTGAGGAAGGTACAATAAATTTAGCTACCTGGAAAAAGGTTGGGAAAAAACTTCAAAACTATTATGATACGCATGGACCAGGAAAAATGCCTGACATACTTTCAGTCTCTATACCTTGATTAGATATAGTTTAAATCCTAGATAGGAGAGTTGAGCCTCTGTATACAGAAGCAGGATTTGAACTATGGCTTTATGAGGTAGAAGAGCCCTAGATGTGTAGGAGGCCGAGCAGCTGGAAGAGGAAGCTGCTGGATATCATAGGGAAAGAGAATTGTTTGCCCCTTGTTGCCTTAGCAGAACTCAGAATTCCTTTCAAGGACAAGTTAGTTAAAGAGGAAGTACAGAGATTAAAACCGGTTTTGCTTCATTGACTGTACAAGTGCAGAAGTTACAGGCTTGACAAGCTCAGGGGAGTTCTTGGGAACATCAGTGTGGATACCAAAGCTGAGAGAAAAATTCCAGAAACCGAGCTGCCAGTTTTGCAACAGTGAGACAGCTCCCTGGGAGACAGCCTTTGTAGATGGTTTTATCTCCCTTACAAGTGACCTTGAAAGAGGCTACTATGATATTCAGGGATTTCATATTGCATTTTCAGTTACACAACAGATTGATCTGCAAGATAATAGAGTTAGAGTTTATGAGCCTTTTGCATTTAAACAGTTAAAGGCATTAAACATACTTATGCAGGGTTTGGGCCAACTGGACCATTTACTCAGGCTATGCTTGAATCATTGTCCACAGAGGTCCTTCCTCCTGGGTATTGGAAACAGCTGGTAAGGGTGTGCTCATCAAGAGAAGGGTTTTTTTTTATTATGGAAATCAGAGTCTGTTGAGCAGTGTCAAACTAGTGCTGAGATCAGTCCATCACAACAAATACCTATTACTTTTGAGATCCTAGCAGTTTAAGGGCATTATCATGAGACTACTCAACAGTTAAATTTTGATCCAGCTGTTTATGTGCAGAATAATTCTGCATCCTAAATAGCCTAGTATACCTGCCTTCTTCAGGGACACAAATTGAAGGTTTATCTAAAATTAGGCAGGGACCAGATGAGTCGTTTCAAGATTTTGTTACCAAGTTGCTTCAGTCAGTATCAGATTTATGTGGGATTCTGAGGCAGTATTCCGTAAATTGGATAAAGTCTAATCATTTTAATTAACTATTTAATTTTAAAATTTGTATCTCATATTTATAACATAATGAATGTTCAGACATGTTATAAATCATTTATATCTTAAACTAATACATAAAAATAAATATTTTTAAAATAAAAATTTATTAATAAGTTAGATATATAATAATATCTTTTTTAAAATTCACAATGAATTATAGAATGAGTCCACGGAGCTGTACGAGATCAGTTACAAAAACTAAAAAGGTGAGAGATGTATACTCCTTCACCACAAAATAGTTAAAATCATGTACTTTTTACTTTGAATTTCTTGACCTAGGATGCCAAGAGACTCTGCTGCTGAGTGCCTAAGGCACCCTACAACTTATGCTCAGGTGAAACGGAAGGACAACTTCCTGGCAAGTGATATGGTCCCAATCTAGTATTAATATGGGGAAGAGGGCATGTTTGTGTTTTTCCACAGACTGCTGAAAGTGTCAGATGGCTTCCAGAGCATTTGGTAGGCAATGTGGAGAAAGCAATTGATTAGATACATGATGCTGATAAGCAACTTCCTGAGGTCAACTCAAGGAATGTCCTCAAACAAACACCAATGAGTGGGAAAAGGGACTTCGGTGGTCAGACACTGGATTACCAATGATGTATGTCTGGAAACTTGCTGCAGCCTTGGGAGATGTTTAGCTGATTATCACATCTACTAGATGGAGATGAAACATTGGGTTTAGATTGATGTCAATGGGATATATAGTCAACCGTGTTTTTCCAACATATTCACTGTTATTAGGAAATATTAACATCACTATGTATGAGTTCAGATTTAATGTAACTTACCATGACTGTAACTTCACTAATTGTGCATCTGACATTGTACAAGGAATTTCTGTTATGGTACTTCATCAACCTCCATTTGTTATGCTTCCAGTCAATGTTTCAGAACCTTGGTATGCAGATAGAGTCTTTAAGTGTTGGATTAAATTTAAAAAGCTTTGAGTAGACTTAAGAGAATGGTCAAATTAATTATTGCTGGAATCTTACTATAGTATCTATTATACTCACTGCTACTACAGAAGTTTTAGGAATGTCTCAATCTGTTTAAACTGCTCCTTTTGTTACTGCTTTTTCTAATAATGTCACCTTAGCCTTAGGGATGCAGAAAGATATAAATAGTAAGCTAGAACAAAAGGCAAATGTGTTATAAGAAGTAGTGCAGTATCTGGAGACTTTCAGTTCATGGGATGCAAGTGTGGTCACATTTAGAATGTCATGTAGATTACCAATGGATTTACACTACCCCTAAAATGCATTATGACAGTCAACAAGGTTGGGATCAGGTACGTTTGCATCTTAAAAGTATTTGGTATGATACTAATGTTTCCTTGGATATAAATCAATTGCATCAGAAAATTTTGAATCTAAAAAAAATGCTAAACTGTGGCAATTTGATGCTGCAAATGTTGCCTCTGAATGGTTAGAGCAATTAAGAAAGAGCATGCCTTCTTGGTCTTTGTTTACTCATTTGGTCATTTCAGTACTTGCCTTGGGTACTCTAATAGTAATAGGGTTATTGCTGTTATCACTTCTGGTTAAGTGTGCCCTCTGTTCCTTTTTGAACATCTGTGCAGTACTTCATAATATATAGCTCAAAACTGTAACCTAATGGGTTACATCCTCCATTGCAGAAGCTGATAGTCAAACACATATAACAGTTTCTCAGAGGTGAATCAACCTAACACAGATCATGAATGCCAGGATTCACACACCAATTACAGGTAAGGAAGACACTTCTCTAGGGGATGCCTAAGCTTTATACAAGTGAAGGCAGAATGAACCAGACAATGAGTCGGAAGAATAAAACATGTTGCCAGAATTAGTTTGAGGTCAGGCAGAGCAATTTAGTCAGAAGCCAAGAGAAGTCAGTGTGAATCAGTCAGGTTGAAGAGGAGTTTAGACCAGAACAACTGAGTTGAATCAGCCAGTGAGAGTTCAGAAAGAGCTAGAAAGGCTTGGGAATGGCTATCATCTCATTTCCTCTTTGGAGGAAATAAAAGCAACATTTACAGAGAAAACTATTAATAAATCACCACAAACCTCCATGAATGACCACTAACCTCCATCTATTGGAGACCTAACATTTAGGTATCCTGTGAAAAATTTCCAGAATTCCAAATGTCATATAATTGTAGAATATATATGTAGGTGGCAAGATCATTCCCCTTCCAGGGCAGAAATCATAATCTTTTTGGTCTGACCCCAACATCCAGAATAGCTGTAGCTATTTTGTTCCATGCCTGGGAGCTATTTTACATTGCTGCTGTAACAAGCCTGTCAGTCATTGACACAGAAATGTAACTTGGCTCAAGGACATGCTGATCATATAACCTGTTTTGTTCTTTATGTTCTACCTCTTCTGTATGAGGTTTGCTTATCTTAAGAAATTCCACAAAGCTTCACTTAGGACCTAAAAATGTCAAATGTCAGTATAAATTGTTATGTCTGAAATGGCTTGAGTCAGAGTTGACCACCAGGCAGCCCTTCCTGCACCTATTTATAGGCTCACTGTGGTTTTGAAGTTGACACTGAAGAGTCGTACTAATAAGCCAGAAAGTTATGCTTACAATACTCATGCTCCATTATCTCAATGCTCTGTACCCCACCCATTCTCCCCTCCACTCACTTTACTCAGGACCAATCAACTTAAAGGTCAGCTGGTAATACTTTGTCTACTAAGCCTATTGCTCCCCTTTGCCCTTTAAACTTTTGAACCCCCCTCTCTCTGTCTCTGTCTCTGTCTCTATCTCTATCTAATCTCTATCTTTATCATCTATCTATATTCTACCCTGAGAGCAGACAAGAACAGCACTTAGGCTTCCTAGTCATTTTATGGTCTTGAACATACAGTATTAGGTGTGCATACAGTAAACTACTTTTGCTTAGCTGAGATCAGTGTTTGCTTCATTTGAGTGGCAATTACTGAACTCTAACAATGGTCAGCTGCTGCACAGCTGCTTGATATCCTCACACCTGTGTTTAAAACAAAAGTATAATGGCCGGTCTCATCAGATTGTCCTTCTGCTTTTTCAGCTTTTCTCTCACATATTCACCCCCTGGCACAGTCTCTTCCTTCTTTCTTCCTTCAGGAAATTCCAATTGTTTGGCTCACAGGACAGGCCTGACCCTTTTGTTTTCCCTTTTAGATGCTCCTCGCTACTCTAAGCTTCCATCTCCTCACACAGTTTTTCTAATTGCACAGCCAGCTTTATAATCTTTTCAGAAACAAGGGAGTAGACTGACCCCCCTTTCCCCCCTCTTCTTTATTTTTGTTTTTTATGCTCCTCCATTTCTAGTCCCAATTTTTACAACTCCTAAGCCAGTTTTTCAAAATATTTTTTGAAACAAAATATATGAAGAAGGAAAAGAAAAAAACAGAAAAAGCCTCTGGGAGTAAAGTGGGGATATCCCAGCAGTAGCAGCTGTAATAAACATTTTGCTGGCCTCTAAAAACAAAATATCTGTATCTTCCTGCCCCTGACATTTCTTTTATGGCATTTAAATTCAATTTCCTAGTTTCTGTTCTTAAATTTTGATTCTCCAGGCTAAGGCACCACTTGTTGCCCGTCATCACGATGTTTTGGGTTCTATTTTTCCCACTCATTATCTCTGCTCCCCATCATTTCACCCCTATATCTAGATAGTAGAAAAAGAAAGATAGATGGAAATAAGAGAAAGATAGAGTTCCTTGAATCTAATTTCTTTCTTGTTTCTTCTTTGAGTGTGACTACTAATAGACTGTAACTCCATCCGACATCCCATAATCACCAACCAGCAACCCAGCCTATGGCGGCTCTAGAATTTACATACTCTCTGAAAAGTTCCCAGAATTCCAAACATGACACAATTGTAGAAACTGTCTGCAACAGGAATAAGCACGCCATCACCAGAGCATGAGGTTAATCAGTTAGCTGCTATGGAAAGCATGAAGCAACCACATATTCCCACATTTGGGCTTAAAATGAAAATATACTATTATATTTCCGTGCTTCTACAAGGAACCAAATTTCAAAATTCTTCTACAAGTTTCCTTGCAGAGGGTAGACCAGACTTGGGTAAAGAGTGTACATGATGGAAAGCTCAGTGTGGGACATTACTGTCCACTCAGGTAAGGAGAGTATTCTTGCCTGGTTTTGGATTAACTGGCATTGGGTATTAGCAGTCAAGTAGGATGAGCAGAATGTCTATGCAGAAGGCAGAAATGGTGTGAGTTTCAGAGAATGGCTAGGTAAGGATGCTGTCTGCCTGGTGGGATATCACCACTGGTGGTGTGGCCACTCAATACTGTCCAGGGTGATGAGGGCTTCTGCTCATCAAGATGATCTTGGTCAAGTGCTAAAACCCCGGGGGTGGCTGAATGGAATCTCACCAGAGTTCAGCACCAGAAGTCAGAGCACAAGTTTGGTGAAGGAGGCTTTCCTCAGCCAGGGTGTCAGAATTTAAGCAAGGTATCTGGTCTTGTGTGGGAACATCCAGCCTAAGGGAGGAAGGTATTACTTTAGAGTACATAGGCTTTACCTGAGGTTTGGAGTCCATCCAGAAGGCACAAACATCTTAGTGAAGAGTGATCAATGTGGGTAGAAGATGGGTAGCATCCAAGAGATCACATGGGAGTTTGAGATAGAGATTAGAATAGGTTTGTTTTTCCTCATAGATGTGGTTAGAAATGCTAAATTTGGGAAATAAAATGAAACCTGTGGCTTTATATTAAAATCAGTGTAATAGTGTGAACCCAAGGTTTTTAATATGTTTGGATATAAAAGCAAGAGAATCCCAATAAGCAAACTGTGTGTGTGTGTGTGTGTTACTTATATATGCACACACTGTTTGTTTATTATGTTTAGGAACATAGAAGTAGGTAGAGGATATTCTAAGAAGTGAACTATTTGGAAGAAGTGAAGGTTGAGCATGTGGCTATGAGCTGGAAGATATTTGTGGGACTCAAATCATCCCATCCTCTCCAACTAATGGGAGTGTCCCCTCTTGTACGCTTTGATCCATTTAGTTCTCCCAACTATTCTCAACAGTGCAGTAAACACTTAGAGCTTGTGCTGAGGAGTGCAGGGATTAAGGGAAGAGAGGCACAAGGGAGGACAGTGTCCTCCCACAGCTACTAACCAGAGCTGTTTCAGGAGCTCTGGATGTGGCCAGTAGTAAAGTGAGTGGGGAGTCCCCACGCAGCTAGTCATGAACCTGTGGCCGGAGGCACAGTGCTCAGAGAAACAGCTTCAGAAGAAACAGGATGTGAGCTTTGCCTTCCCCACACTGTAGGCAGCTGAGAGAAAAGTGGGAGCCCATACAATGGCGAGGGCCCATGGTCCTCTAGAGTGTGGTATCACAATTTGCCTGTTCAGTCAAAATAAGTGTTGTGCCTTAAGTGTTTGCTCATGTTGTCTGGTTTGCCTGAAACCACATTTGCTTATAGAAGTACACAAATTTATGTTTTCTGTGAGTGTCTTATGACAGAGTTCTCTAATAGCATGGTTCCTCTTTCCCCTACTTCTTATTTCTTTCCTTCCTCCTTTGAGTTCCCACTTTATAGTACTTGCATATTGCACTGTGTGTGTTTGAGGACTACAATTCTTTTTTTCTTGTATTAACAGGTTGCATCCTCTTTGTGAGGCCTTAGTGATTCCGTGCTATGGTTTCTTGTTCTCATGTGGTTTATCCTAGTGAGACATGCCTCTTCTTTCTTACAGTTGTACAATATGACAACTTATTGCAGTTATTGACTCTTACATAGCACAGTGCCTTAGGGAGGGTAGAAGGTGCTCTTTTTTATAGAGGCAGGTCTTTTGTTGATATGGCTTCAGAAATCACTTATGCAGAAGTGAAGTTCAAGAATGAATCCAACTCCTTGGGCACCTACTCAGAATCTCAGGTAAAAACAAAACAATAAACCCTTTCTATACTTAATGAAGATGGGAGGAATAAGGAATGGTCATTTGCAAAGTTGGGTGGTATTTGTGACCGATTCTTTGAGTTCTCTCATCTGGTATTTTACGGGAGTCTCAGATATTTAAACTGTAGATTGACTTTAAGGGCTGTAGAGTTGTATAGTGGTTAGGAAAAGCTTTCTTGGCATGGTTTTTGCTTTTGTCATTTACAGAGTCTATAACTTGAATCTTGCTGCATTTCATGCTCTATATAAATTAGCATAAATCTAAATATTTTTTGAAAATGAAATCATTTTTTTATTAGTGAGCTTTTTTCCCTCTCTGCTTGACAGCATTTTGTAACTTCATGAAAAATGTTTTAGTGTTTGGAGATTTTATCCTTAAAGAACTTGTTTTCATTTATCCTATAGATCAGAGAAAAACCTCTCACTTGTTAGGCAGTTGTTCTACCATTAAACTGCATCTTCATGCAGCAAAGTTTTCAGATATTTGATGGTGGCTATCAGACTGATCTCATGCTAAAGCATGGACTATGATTATAAGTATTTATCTTTTGTTGTCTATTTGTCTTTAATATTTGGACAGTCTGGAAGTGATTTAAGCATGCAGTACTACAATCACAGTAAAAAACCCACCATGATAATGTAGTGACCTGGAAATATATTTACAATACTGATGTAAAGAAAATTTGTAGGTTGGGTGACAGTATTTATGTTGTGTTATCATGTGGGAAATGATATTATATATACATACTTTAACACTTGCTGAAAGGGCCACATGTTGTCTAATTCTAGAACTTGGAAGGCAGAGACAGGAGGATCATTTAGGATTTGAGCCCAGCCTGGTTTACATAATGTCTTGCAGATAATCCCCAGTACTACACAGTGAGATATTATTAGCTCATTCCATTTCCTTTCACACACACACAAAATCTCCATGAATGGATATGAACCAAATATTTAAATATATACATTTAAAGTAGATTTCAGATCTCAAAATATTAACACCAGGTATTTAAACAGTGTAAGTTTGTGCTTTTTTATTATTTTAAATGTTCTTGCTCTTAGTAATTATGTGTCATGGAGGAAAGTGAAGAAGATGAAGGTGGAAAAGAAGAAACAAGGATGGAGCTTACTTCTCATGAAATGAATGTGCTTCTCCTTCTAGCTCCCAGAAAGAAACACATCCGTCATTTAAGTAAGCCTGGTTCCCCCTTACTTCCTTTTACATCCCTGATGATACTTCTTCTGCTGCTGGCAATCACATTCTTAGTTGCTTTTATCAGTAAGTATTCCAGATGAATCAATAGGCCATCTCTTCCTTAGATGAAGCTAGGTTCCACTGTAGCAGTTGTCATTTAATGGAAATATGAAGAAGTAATATTCTTTGGGGAAAAATAATTCAAAGGATTGCATTGTGACTTTACATTTGTCCTTGAATTTAACTGTTGTCTGGGGGAAAATGGAATATATTCTCAGTAGGGAAACTGAATCACATGTATGAGTGTTTGTGTGGGGCTGTGGAGTGAACTCTGTGGACTGTTGTCTTTATTAGACTGGGAGGTCAAATCTACATTTTCTCATTGGCATCAAGATGTCAAGCTGTATGTGTATAGGGCTCCTTCATCTAGTGTGAGCTTGTGGACAAGAAAGAGTTAGTAAGAAATTATCTAAGAAGAGTAGATGTTTGGCTAGCTAGAGATAGATAATCACAAATGAATTTGCATAGTTGATGGCCCAGGGGCAGGAGAGACCATTCTGAGTCCCCCCCCCCAAAATAAAAGAATGGTGAGGAAGAGGACAAGCCAGAGACAGGGTGAATCCCAGAAAGAGCAGAAAAGCTATCTTTGAGCTGTTGTGCTCAGCTATATCCCTCTTCCCAACCACCACTGTCATACATATGCCATGCTCCCTATGACATGTGCGCTTGCACTGAAATCCTTAAGCTGCCTCAGACATAAACATTTAGAGAACATTGTCAGCTCATATCAGAAGTGAGGCAGGTAAATCCTGGAGTTCATACTGCTTAGCACCTTCAAGGTCTAATCATGTGTGTTGAAACCCAAAGCCTCTGAGACAACATACATGACCAGGGTAGCATCCTTCTCTGTCCTTGTCTACAGAGACTCCTTTAACCTGCAGTAATCTAGAGGATGAAGGGCTTCAACTCGTCCCAGGAATGAACACATTGTAAATCTCATAGTGCCTCCTCCTGGCATTCTTTACCACTCAAAATCAAATTAAATAGCTCCCAGAAAAGGAGCTGCAGGCTTGTCAATACCTGGTCTCTGTCAAACTAATAATCAGAGATTCTTTACATTTGTTCTGCCATTGAGGAATTCCAAGGCTCCAGCTAGTAAGGCATACTCCTGGAAGGCCCAGCTCAAGCCTATTTCTTCCAGGAGATTCCCCAACTCTACCCAGAACTCACTGTGCCTTCCCCAGAATGATTTCATTCTTCCGTTTTTACAAGACTGGAGGCCAGCTTCCTTCTTGTTAGGTGTGGTCTCTCCTTGATCTCCATTCGCTCTCCGAAATACTCTAAACAGCCTGGAAAACATGTTTGTTTGTGAACCCAAAAGGCACTGAAGAAATATCCCACAGGCAGTTGTTATCACCACAACACAGGAGGCATCACAGAGGATTCTAATTCTTTCCTAGATACAAGAGATTGTCCAAGGAGGGCATTCCACTGATGATGTCACTTGGAACTGCCATGACCTGCCTGCTAACTAGCTGTCTCCAAATTGTCCAATTTCTGGGGTGTCTTTTCCTGGAGCCTCTTATGTGACCCAGGGAATAGCCTTTGACAACCTCTCCATGCAATGCTAGAGATTTCTCTCTGCTTCATGACCAGTGAAGTGCTTTGGAAGGGGAGAGTTGGTTAGCACCCTGACATGGATAAGAGATTTTTGTTAGCACCCAAACCTCAAGGGACCATGGATATGGGAAATTGTTCTCAATGATAAGTATGTCACCTGAGTCAATTCATGTGACATACAGTCCACTGCCCCAGTTTCTCCCTGTATCCCAGGGGCCAATATCATTCTTCTATACCTTAAATTGTATAAAACATAGATAACATTTTCTTATTATCCAGTATGTGGAGGCAGGGGTTTGTTTAATTCACATGTTAAGTCTTTGACTCACTGTTAGTCTCAGAAATCACATCTGAAGCAGGGGAACTTCACAAGAATGAAGCTTCCACTGGAAGAAATACTTCCTCAATACACTCTGACATCTACTTTGCTTAAAGAACAACATCAACTGTTGCATGCTTTCCCTTCCTAGGTTTGTGGTGATATGCCCTCCACCAGAGGCATAGGACCTCTGCTTCAGGCTCCATCCAGGCAGGATAGTCTGAAGCTTCATCCCAACACTGCTCAGCTGACTTTCAATGGGGATTCCTTCCCTCACCTCTGCCCCCAAGAGGATCTTCTCAATTTGGCATTTCATCAGTAGGCATTTCATGCCTAATCGGACTGGTTATCCTAGATGAGAGGTAACAGACCTCCTCCAAACA
The DNA here is from genome assembly GCF_004785775.1 of Grammomys surdaster. Classification (NCBI taxonomy): domain Eukaryota; kingdom Metazoa; phylum Chordata; class Mammalia; order Rodentia; family Muridae; genus Grammomys; species Grammomys surdaster. The sequence goes on from NW_021621449.1 coordinate 3,492,563, forward strand.
TGACAATATGGCATTCTAGGGCATCATCTTGAACCCACAAGAGTACTGCATGGGTGCCTGGTAACCTATATTAACTAGCATGCCATCTTCATGCACCTGTACCTAAAGGTCTCCATTAATTTTTATCTTTGGTTTGGGGTAATCTCTTTCAATTAAAAAACACACAAGTCTGGAAGGACAAAGATCAAATGTAGGCACTGCAGAGAAGGCTCTTCCATTAAGAGCATTTGTCTATCCACAAGAGGACCCAGAGGGCAGTTAACAATCCCATTAGCCTGTCTCTAACTTGAAGGCCATGCCCTCTTCTGGCCTCGGGAGGAATTGCATGCATGTGGTTCCCAGACATCCAGCAGGGAAAGATACATGGAAAGAAAAGAAAACAAACAACAACCCTCAAAAACCAAGCAACACCCTAAAAGCTCCAAATGGAAAACCACACTAATATTACCTAAAAATAAAGCCAGGTCTCAACATGTCTGGGAATTCTCAATATGGAAATTTGAAACAAAACCCAAACCAAATTCAAACAAACAAACAAACAAGTTGAGCAGTATTCTCTTGCTGCAATTTAGCAGCACTGAACTAAACCATGTGGCCAGCATTGAAGACAGGGTAGAAAGGCAGTTCCAGAAGGAATAGCCTATGAAGACAATGGTTCCTATGTCTCTTTAGGGGCTTTTATGTGAAGACTTCTCAAGGCAAAGGATGAAATGTATTATAAAATTTAGCTCAAAGACTTTTAACTTTAGTTAACTCATGTCCATTAAAGATTATCGCATGACAGATCAAAACTAGTATTACTTTTTAGTCTTGAACTTTTTCTCCTGAATGCTGAACAGCTGTGTATGTCCTTCTACTTTCTCTGAAGCCCTGCCTGGTGCAAGCTCAGCAAGAGGGGAATCCCGCACACCTCTGTGGAGAAACACACTTGCCCTGCCTATCTGGACACTCTTGTTAACTCTGCTCAAGTATTTCTACTCCTAAGAAGATGAACATCTTCTTGATGTACACCAATAATTTTGTAACATTATATATTATATAATATAATATAAACAAAATAACAGAGAATATAATTTCTAGCATCCTTAGTGTTCTTGTCACATTGTCCTGGATACCTGAAGCTCCCCTCCTGTTTTTCTGACACACACTGCACACAGCAGCACTGACCTGGATATGATATTGCTTCTGTGGCTGTGAAATGACTTTTGAGCCTAATTCACTTAAAGCTTTGTTCATTTCCAAGTAGACACTTTTTACACTAGTTGCAAATAGCGAAGTTTCTTAGTTTCTCTGCTTGAAGTATGATAGCAGCTCTTACTGTCCTCACACAGGTATGTCTAATATTGACCTGGTCCAGACCTATAACATTGAGAAATGAATGACGGCCGTTAAACAGTTGCAGATGCAGCAGTAGAATTCTCTGAAATGCTGCTATTTTACAGAAAGATTTACAATTACATTTTTCAGATCATCCCTCTGAAACACTATTATGTCATCATTTGTCAAAGGCTTTTCAAGAGTGGAGTAGGGATCCTAAGTTCTCTCTGTGACATTGGGTTTAACTTAATTGTGGGTGATACACTGCATATCCCGGACACATCCTTCATGCCACATACAATGGACAGCATGTATCTAGAAGGGTCCACAGTATCTCATGCTTCATAAGTTTAGGAGCACACATCTTGAAAGATAGCACAACCTCCTCGCTTATACACTTTGTTAGCACACCACATCACCCCCAACTTGAACCACTGGCAGATATCCTTGTGTCTAAGGTCAACCACATACTGTCTGTCATTATTGTTTCCAGTGGGATTCCTGGATGCATGGTAAATCATTTATAGTGTCCTTAGGTTCTGTTTTCCACCAAGATTCAACAGGTGTTGATTATTGTGGGAAGTTGAATTTGTCGTTCACATTGATATTTTGGCCATCTGAGGCTCATGTACAAATCTCATCAGCTGCAGGTACAACACTGGTTGAAAGCTCAGGTCATTCTCCCTGAAGGTCATGTTTGTTGTCATTGTACTGTCACATGATTCACAAGTGAATCCCATATATGACTCCTTTATTCTTAGCTGATCTCATCAGAATTTCTGGGTCAGGGAGGCAACATCTTTGCCCTGAATGTAGTATATCATGCTGCCTCTGGGTACTGTTGGAATGATGACTTCTGTGCACATGCCTTTAAGCTGATTTCACATTATCTAACAATACTCAACATAGTTCTTGAGTGTCAGGGAGTTACCTGAAATTTCCTAGCCAAATTATTGTTAGTTCCTACAGGGTTTAACATTGTGTAGTAATTCATAGAATACACTGTATTGAACTAAGGGATGCTTTTTGATAATTTATTGCTATCTTTTGGCATGATATATAAAGCATTTGCTAGCTTCTCTGTGAAGAAGAATTAAGTCTACAGAAAGCTATTCCTGTAATATGTTGACCACTGTGTGATACTTTCAGCCCATTATTTCATGACTGTGTGCTAATTTAAGATCCAATGAACCTATGGGATGATCTTCTGTCCAAAGAGTTCAAATGTGACTCAGAAGTCCTCTCTAAATCCTTTCCTGGACAAGTCAATGTCAATGACTCTAGCTTTTGCATCCAAGTGATGGGTAAATAGAAACAGGCAGCCATTGTCTGTCAATGAAAGAGCTGCTGACTGGGGTAGCTTCAGATACCAACAGGGTCTGCTGCCAAAGGCAGTCAGCAATTAAACAAGTTACTCAACAGACTTTTTTCCTGAGGTAACAAAATCTAATTTACTGGGAATGAGACCCTGTGGCCAGTGTATATGCTATGAACTTTATTAACTCCTTGGTGCCAGTGAAAACAAGAAATAGAGAAAATTCACATGTACACACAAATACACACGCATACACACACTGAATGAATGAATGAATGAATGAATGAATGAATGAAGCAACGGGCAGAATCCTATAAGTTTATACATATAAATATAAATGCATGGAAACACACACACACGTATACAGACCTACAAATAGACATATCCATATTCACACACTGAAACATTTGAGCAAAGTTCCAACAAGCTGGTTACAAGTATTCCACACATATATGCATATATAAGTAAACACAATTGGTGGAGGGTTCCAATGTTCCAACCACATTAACACCAACTTTACATGTACACACAAAATTGATGGATGGAGGACACAATTCTCCAGCCACACCACAGCATGATTTGTTCTTTGATCACTTCTATATCCCAGTAAATTCTTTCAAGCAGTATACAATTACAATGTGATTATGTTTCAGTTTCCTTCCGGTAAATGAGCATGAAAAAACAATGTGTTAGTACATGGTTAATATTAAAAGAAATAACATTACATATTGTGGGAAAAAAACAAATTATTCTTAAAAACCCACATAAGTTCATAACCAAGCATCTGATTATAGATTAACAAGGTGTAAGCAAGAAAGGTAAATTTCTCAGCTAGTTTCTCTTACTGGAAGGCAGCAATTTGCTGTTATAAAGAAAGAAGTAATTATTTTATTATTTATCTTTAAAATTAATGTAAATGTCTTAAGAGAATCACAAATCTAAACATTTATATAATAGTCAGTCATATCTACCTTAAATCCTCAAAATGCATACCTACTCATTAGCAATTCATAATAAGTCATATCAGAGAGCTGAGGACAAAATAAGGGTATAAGAAATCACTTAACTCCCTTCCACCATCAGTGAGAGTCCTGTAAGCCAGTGCTACCATGGTTTTGTTCTCTGAACAAAAAAAGTTCCTTAGTTTTAACTAGTAAAAGTATGCCTTTTTGATCTTCATATTGTTCCCTAAGGTTTTTCACATCAGAGCCTGTAGTAGAAAACAAGGCTACATACCTTCACTAAAAAGTTTATTTTTCCAAAGCTTTTCTAAGGGTGATGATCATTGTTGAAAATCTACATCTTCTTTATAATGGTGACTGAATCATGATGTACTCCACCAGCAATGACAGAAAGAAATCAAGCATTAATATTTTGAATGCCAGAGACACTGTCAGGTGAGGGACAGGAAGCACTCCTAATGTTTTCAAATAACTCAGAGATTAAGAGGGATGTAAGGGCAGCAGAACAGTATTTCATAACAGCATAACCTCCTCCAGACACAGAGTCTTCATGGCCATGCCACACCAAGGCCTACCCATGTGGCTGTGGTAACCCATGGGCTGCATTCCATAAGTTTTAAGTCATTTGTCATTCCTCTTCTATGGCCCTTGGCAACTCACTTCACACAAGGTGTCAAACCAGAGAGTTTCCAGTTGTCTCCCTTTCGAGGACCAAATGACTAATACAATGAGAGAGGATCTGTCCTCTTCTCTATACTACATTACCTTCACCAACACTTGCAAATGATATGAGGTCCACTTCAACACAGGTTTGAAGAGATAATATAATTCTATTGGTGTTTACTTTGTCTGGGTAGCATCATGATACCATCACAGTATACTATGATGGAATAGCCACAAAGTATGGACAGCTGAGAACCATGCAAATGGTCAGAAACTCAAAAAGTTCAAAGATACAGGGGACCCACTTGGTTTTAGCCCCTCCTCCCACGTGAGCTCTTAAGTTCATTTGGAGGACATTGAAGGGATGCTGCAGTTTTACTGCCAAGTCTTTTGAGTAGGAGACCAACTCTTTCTGCTTCAGCAGGTACTGCACGCTTTCCTCCAGTCTGTGTTGCTCTTGTTCAGTGGATAATTGTGATTTGCTGGAGGGTTATAAGCTCGTGTGTGTGTGTGTGTGTTTGTGTGTGTGTGTGTGTGGTGGGTGTGTATGTGTGCACACATGCACATATGCACAGATACATACACACTCTTGAACATACACTCACATGTATGAACACATACAAGCACTTTGCAGTACTGTCATGTGTTTATTTCCCAAATAAGGGTAAAGCAAGTGGCAATAACCTGTACTACTGTAGAATAGAAAGTTAACTTTCGTTGCATGGAGAAAGGACACAGTAAGCAGAGGATATAAAATCCTCTGGTAAAGTTCACAGACACGTGCCCCATGGGAGTCCTTGTCCTTGTAGCAAAGCCCACTTAGCAAGTTCTCCAGGCTCTATAGTAATGGCTTGGTTCCCCAGCAAGGCCCAGCCCCTTGCTCTCACCCACTTCTTCCCTGCTGCTTCAAGATAAACAGTTTTCTCCAAAAGGAACTCTCTTAACCACAGAATGTCTCACTTTATGCACAAAGCAATTAGGTCAGGAAA
>NW_021621449.1:3517808-3554061 GCF_004785775.1 Grammomys surdaster
CAGTAGACAAGACCATAGCAATACATGAAAACACTTGGCAAGACTTTGTATGAGAAGCAAGCATAATAATAGGGCTGTAGGAAGTGTTAAATTTTAAAGAGGTGGATGGAGGGAGAAGAGATTTTAAAAGACAACAAAAAGTAATGGCCAAAAGGTGAGGCCAAATTTTGACAGAACAATGTCTCAAGACCTAAGGGAGAAGAGAATTAGGTTCACGACCAATAACAAGGTGGCTAATATTATTGATGATCCATTTTGAAGCTGGTGTTACAGAATTGGGTGAAGCAAAAGTGATAGTGTAATGAGAATAGTGACCAAGGCAGAAAGTGAAGAAATTCAATTGTTGAAAGAGAGGCCATTCAGTTTGATTCTGAGTGAGCGAGAGTATGTTACATGGAGGAGCAACTCAGTTGAAAAGATGCATGTTTAAGAAAGAAAGCGTGCTATGTAAATACTTGTTGGTTTTTTTCTTACTTCCCATTCTAAAATAACCTACAACCACTCAAAATTATCAAACCTTTTTTCCTCCCAATAAGAAGGTAATTTGCATCCTTAAATATGAGTATCTATCTCTGCTTCATCTCCTTGAAGAATTAGCATTTTCATCTTACATTCAGCATTGAAGGGTATGGCTCATTCCCTTTAGAGCCATGATAATGGACCCATTCTGTGTTTTACGCCACTCGTGTTTCTGTGGATTCTGAAAATATCTGTGGTTTCAAATTAGGAGGCGGAGGATTCCATTAACTATAGGGTGATGGGAATTGTAGTCAGGCTCTGTCTACTTAGGTAATGTGGATGCTGTAGTAAATAAAGAAATAGACATACTTCTATCATGAAAATGAGTGGTTTTGATTCTGTTTTCTTCCAGTTTATTTTCAGAAGTACTCTCAACTTCTTGAAGAAAAAAAAGCTATAAAAAATATAAGTCACAACGAATTGAACTGCACAAAAGAATTTTTGCCCATGGAAGGTAAGAATTAATGTACCTAAGTGTTTAGTTGCTCTTGTGGAGTGGAATAGTTTCACATAAATCTTTGTTCTCTCTGTCTTTCTCTGTCACTCTCTGTCTCTCTCTTTCACTCATTCTCTCATAAATTGCATCCCAATCACCACTTCCTCTCCATCCACTCCTTCCAGTCACTGCCTCCCACCTCCACTCTCCCTGAGATCCACACCTCCTCTGTTTCCCTCCAAAAAAGAGATATCAATGGAGCCTGGCATAACAGGTTACAGTAAGAGTAGATACTAGACCTCATATCAAGGCTGAACAAAGTAATCTAGGAGATGGAAAATTGTCTCAAGAGCAGGCAAAGTGTCAGAGACAACCCATCTCTACTGTTAGGAGTTCCACAAGAAAACCAAGATAGACAAACATATACGCAGAGGACCTAGTTCAGGTCTGTGTAGGCTCTGTGATTGTCGATTCAGTCTCTGTGATCCCCTATGAACCTTGCTTAGTTTATTCCATGGGCCATGTTCTCCTGGTGTTCTTGAACCCTCTGGATCCTACAATCCTCCCTCCCCCTTTCTTTCCACATTCCCCAAGCTCTGTCTAATGTTTGGCTGTGTGTCTTTGCATCTGTTTTTTAATCAGTTGTTGAATGAAGGCTTTCTGATGACAGTTTGGCCAGGCAAAGATCTGTGAGTATAGTAGAAATTGATTAGGAATCATTTCATTGACTTTTTTTTTTCCAGTTGTGTTTGCTTCTATCCTAGGTGTCTGGGCTATTCAAGTCTTAGTTCCTAGCCATCCAGGCAATGTTGGACATGGCCTCCCTCTTGTGGCTTGGACCAGCCACTGGTTGGCTACTCTCACAAGTTCTGTGCCCAAGCACATCTTGCAGGCAGGACAAATTGTAGGTCAAATGTTTTGTGGCTGGGTTTAGGTTCCAGTCTTTCTGCTGGGAGCCTTGTATGGTTACAGACAGTGTTCAGTTCATGTTCTGTATCACTGATTACTAGGCGTCTTCATTAGGGTTGCCCTTATATATTGCATGAAGTTTCCACTGTACTAGGTTTCCTCATAGCTAACCAAAAGCCCAGAATTCCAGTCATTACTCCCTGTACTCATTCCCACTCCCAGTTCATTTTTTCTGTTCCTATCTGCACCTGCCCCTTAGTCTACCCATAAGATCTATTATATTTCCCCTTTCCAAGGAAATGTATGTGTTACCCCTTGATATTTAGTCTTTCTGTGTTAGTCGATTGTTGTAAAAATATCTTTTAATCAAGAGTTAATATCCACTTGTAAGTGAGCACATCCTATGCTTGTCTTTCTGGATCTAAGTTACCTTATGCAGAATGATTTTTTTCTTGTTTCATCTATCTGACAAATTTCATGATGTCATTTTAAAAATAGTCAAGTAACATTCCATTGTGTCAGTGGACCACATTTAAAAAATTCATTCTTCATTGGGGAACATCTGGTGGTTTCCAGTTTCTGGCTATTACAAATAAAGCCATCACGAACATAGAACATTTTTGGGTATTTGCCCAAGACTGGTATAGGTGAGTCTTGAGGTACATTCATTTCCATATGGTCATATTGATTTCCATAGTGGTTCTCCAAGTACGCACTTCCACCAGCAGTGGAGAAGTGTTCCCCTTGCTCTATATCCTCATCAGCATGAGCTGTCACTTAAATTTTTGGTCTTAGGCATTTTAATGGGTGTAAGATGGAATCTTAATATAGTTTTAACTTGCATTTCCCTTATGGCTAAGGATATTAAACACTTGTCTAAGAGTTTTTCAGCTGTTTGAGATTTCTCTATTGAGAATTCTCTCTCTTTTTTTTTAGATTTGGATTTTTGATTTGTTGATGTCTAACTTCTTGAGTTCTTTATATATTTTGGATATATTGGCTCTTTGTTGCATGTGGAGTTGTGAAAATCCTTTCCTATTCTGTAGACTATTATTTTGTCCTACTGCTAGTGTCATTTGTCTTACAGAAGAAGCTTTTAAGTTTCATGAGGTCCTGCTTACTAGTTGTTGATCTAAGTGCCTGTAGTATCAGTGTTCTGTTTAGAAAGTTGTCTCCTTTGCCAGTGTGTTCAAAGCTATTCCTTATTTCTTCTTCTATAACGTTCAGGGTGTCTGGTTTAATGTCCTGGTGTTTAATCCTCTTGAACTTGAGTTTTGTCCAGAGTTATAGATATGAATCTATTTGCATTCTTCTACATGCAGACATCCAGTTAGACCAGCCCAACATCACTTGTTGAAGATTCTGTTTCTATTGTGTATTTCTAGCTTCTTTTTCAAAAATCAGGTGTCCATAAGTGTGTTGATTTACTCCTGGTCTTTTCATTAATTCCATTGATCATTATCTCTTTTTTATGTCAATACCATGAGGTTTTTATTACTACATCTCTGTAGTACACCTTGAGTTCAGTCATGGTGAAAGCTCCCTAAATTCTTATACTTCAGAATTGTTTTACCTATACTGGACTTTATGTTTTTTTTCATAGGAAGCTGACAATTGTCCTTTCAAGGTAGCTGTGCTGGAATGTTGATGAGGATTGCCTTGGATCCATAGACTGATTTTTGTTAAAATGGTCATTTTACTCTTTTTATTCTACTGATCCTGATTTCTGTGGAATTGCTTTGAATTTATCTCCATTTAATTTGATGTTGGTTCTAATCTTGTTGTTAAATTCCTTTTATGTTTAGGTATGTCTTTTATATACCTAACCTGTCCAAGACTTCTATTATGAAATGGTGTTGGATTTTGTCAAAGGTATATTCTACATCTAATGTGACGCTATTTTTTCCTTTCAGTTTGTTTGAAAAGTGGATTACGATTATTTATTTTCATATATTGAACCATCCCTGCTTCTCTGGGATGAATCCTACATGATCATGGTGGATCATATTTTTGATGTGTCCTTGGAATCAATTTGATAGTATCTTATTGAATATCTTTTAGTGGGTGTTAATGAGAGAAATTGATTTGTAATTTTTTTTTAGTAGAGCAATGAAAATTTATTAACTAAAGATATAAATTTCCAGTGGAAGAATTAGGATGGAGAAATGAAAGGACATAGCAGTTCTAAAAGGCAACGTTATATAAACGACTGAGGGGTTGGTATTATTTGGGTAATCTTTTAGGTTTTTTGTATACCAGAAGCTTTCTCACACATGGCTGTGCTACATGAAGTTCTAGACACAACCTCATGCATTTCATATCTCATTAGGCTCTTAAGTTTCCACTCAGGAGTTTGTGTTTTCATATTATAAAGAACCACGAATTACTTCAGATATTTTGGGGTGCCTCTGTACCTGATCAAAGGGTTGAATTACTTGGCCTTATGGAGAAGTGAGTGATTATTTCAGTCCTTTTTGACAGTTTTCTTTTCCATTTGTGCCGGCAGCTGTACCCGGCTTGGTGGGAGGAGAAGGTGATCTTCTTTCTTCTGCTCCAGTCGGTTCTTCTTGAGGCAGCCGAGGGGGATGGGAAAAGCATAGACAGTGGGTAAGATCTAGGGTTAGGCTACTGTAGCTGGCCTGCCCTCTGGTATCCTCTGTCCAGAAACTGCAGTTTCTGGCACTTAACACCTCAGTCGAGGGACAGCAGAGAATTAGGCAAATATCCTTAGTACTTTCTCTGCAGGCACTGCCAGGCTGTAACTTAGGTCTGTTGGTTTGAGGTCGTAGGAAGAAAAGAAGCTTAAAGAAGTTATTGTAGTTTATTACTAAGTGTAACAAGTTTCCTATGAAAGCTAGCTAAGAGACAAAGTAGGGAAAGGTAAAAAATTCTAACAAAGGAAAAATTCTAAGTGGAGAGAATCTAAGCAGGGAAGAAAGAAGGGAGAGAGGAGAGAGAAGAGGGAGAGAGAGAGGAAGTGAGAGAGAGAAAGTGAAGTGAAGTGACCGCTAACGAACGTCCCTTTTTCTTATACATCATTCGGAGTACCTGATCACATGTTACAAAGTTCATCACAAGTTCACACCAAAATTCCAATCATAAATTGAAATAGAAGTTTACAATCGAGAATGTTTACATGCATATCCATTAGGAGTAATTATCTGACTAAACATCCATCACCTGTCTAGCTTCACAGGTTCACTGAAGGTTTAAAACTATAACTAAGAAATTAGTGAAGTTTTGTATGGATAAACCCAGGCAATATTTTCTCTTCTGTCCTAGCACCTGTAATAAATCATGAGTTCCCTTTTAGTGACCTTTGGTAAATTGTTTTACAACCATCTTGGAATGTGCTCTGAGCAGGAGGGAGTCTAGTTACTAAGGACTGTTAACTGATGACTCTTGGGAGACTGGCAGAGTTCTCATAGCATTTTTGACTATCAGAAAGGGACTTAATAGCAGTCCCAGTATAAAAGAGCTTAATAATCATTGATATAATTTTAGGAATTCTTATAGGGTCATCATTAGGACTTAAGAAATCGTTATTTGTCTATACAGCATCACTACAAGACAGTACATCTTCGTGGGTCTGCAGAGATCTGCTTCAAAGGGGAGTGCTATTGCTTAGTGATTGTTATATATGTTTAATAATAATAATAATAATAATAATCATAATAGGAAAAGCATATGAATAGCAGGATCTTTCCTAAAATATGTTCAGCCACAGCCTTGCTGAATGGGGCACACTTGTCGCAGATTATATACTAATCCGAGGCAAGCATTTCAGGATGATCAACTGCTAATTATTAGCTTGCCCTCTTATGGCTCCTGACACATTTGGTAATTTTATAACACTTATATGGCCTCTATAGTCCAAATATCAAACAATAGAATGAAAAGTGTGACCATTCTTAGATTCATATTGCACTTTTTTTTTGAGACAAGTTCTTCTGTAACCCAGGATAACCTTAAAATTCTCATTCTTCTGCCTACGTCTTGCATATCCTTTTAAAAGTAAGAATCTATAATTTGTTCTTAGGAATTAAGTCTTTTCATTGCCAAAATGACTTTATATGACTACAAGTTACAAAAACAAATATATATCCTAAAGTTCAAACATACTGATGCCTTAAGATGAACACTCTCATCATAACACCACACCCTTTAAAATAAAATCATCATAACCTAAATTATTTTATAATTTTGTTTTAAAGTTATCATATGACATAATGACCTTCATTATAGCATTTACACAACACACAAACACACACATACACAAACACAAACACATACACACACACACAATCATTCTATATCATTCTATTTAATTCTTATTCACGTTTACCTTCCACTGCCCTTTCAAGTCCTATGCCCAAAACCTTCTTTTTTAGCCCCCATTCTTCCCCATAAGGCCTCCACTTCTTTTTTTTTTTTGTTCCTACCTATATAATAGGTAGACAAATCTGCTTATTTCCCTGCCCTCTGGTCATACCTATTTTTATTTTTTATTTTTTAACTTTTCTATTGGATATTATATTTACATTTCAGATGCTATTCCCTTACCCCATTTCCCCCCAGCCCCCGGCCCAGGAACCCCCTATCCCACCCCCTCCTGCTTCTATGAGGATGTGCCCCCACCTACCCCCTCAACTCCCACCTCCCCACCTTCGAATTCCTCCACACTCAGCATCCATCCTTCATGGGACCAAGGATCTCCTCTTCCATCTATGCCTGACAAGGCCATCCTCCCCTACATATACAGTTGGAGTCATGGGTCCCTCCCTATGTGCTCCCAGGCTGGTGGTTTAGACCCTGGGAGCTCTGGTTGGTTGATATTGTTGCTCTCCTCATGGGGCCACAAACCCTTTCAGCTCCTTCAGTCTTCTCTCTCATTCCTCCATTGGGAACCCCTTTACCAGATCAATGGTTAGCTATGAGCATCCATCTCTGAATATGTCAGACTCTGGCAGACCTCTAAGGAGACAGCTGTATCAGGCTTTTGTCAGCATGTACTTCCTGACATCCACATCAGCGTCTACCTTTGGTGACTGCACATGGGATGGATACCAAGGTAGAATAGTCTCCAGATGGCCCTTCCTTCAGTTTCTGTCTCACACCTTGTCTCCATATTTGCTCCCTTGAGTATTTTGTTACTCCTTCTATGAAGGACCGAAGTACCCCCACTTGGTCTTCCTTCTTCATGAGCTTCATATGGTCTGCGAGTTGAATCTTGGCTATTTCAAGCTTTTGGGCTAATATCCACTTATCAGTGAGTGAAAACCATGTGTGTTCTTTTGTGATTGGGTTACCTCACACAGGATGATATTTTCTAGTTCCATCCATTTACCTAAGAATTTCTCGAATTCATTGTTTTTAATAGTTGAGTAATACTCCATTGTGTAAATGTACCACATTTTTTGTATCCATTCCTCTGTTGAAGGACGTCTGCGTTCTTTTCAGCTTCTGGCTATTATAAATAAGGTTGCTATGAACATAGTGGTGTAAATGTTCTTGTTATATGTTGGAGCATCTTCTGGGTATATGCCCGGGAGTGGTATAGCTGGGTCCTCGGGTAATGCCATGTCCAATTTTCTGAGGGACCACCAGACTGATTTCAAGAGTGGTTGTACCAGCATACAATCCCACCAACAATGGAGGAGTGCTCCTCTTTCTCCACATCCTCCCCAGCATCTACTATCACCTGAGTTTTTGATCTTAGCCATTCTGACTGGTGTGAGGTGGAAACTCAGGGTTGTTTTGATTTGCATTTGCCTGATGACTAAGGATGTTGAACAGTTCTTAAGGTACTTCTCAGCCATTAGAGTTTCCTTAGTTGAGAATTCTTTGTTTAGCTCTGTACCCCATTTTTAATAGGGTTATTTGGTTGTCTGGAGTCTAATTTCTTGAGTTCTTTGTATATATTTGATATTATCCCTCTATTGGATATAGGATTGGTAAAGATCTTTTTCCAAGCTGTTGGTTGCTTTTTTGTCCTAATGACAATGTCCTTTGCCTTATAGAAGCTTTGCAATTTTATGAGGTTCCATTTGTCAATTCTTGATCTTAGAACATAAGCCATTGGTGTTCTGTTCAGGAACTTTTCCCTTATGCCTAGGTATTCGAGGTTCTTCCCCACCTTCTCCTCTATTAGTTTCAGTGTATGTGGTTTTATGTGAAGGTCCTTTATCCACATGGACTTGAGCTTTGTACAAGGAGATAAGAATGGATCAATTTGCATTCTTCTACATGCTGACCTCCAGTTGAACCAGCACCATTTGTTGAAAGTGCTGTCCTTTTCCCACTGAATGGTTTTAGCTCTTTGTCAAAGATCAAGTGACGATTGGTGTGTGGGTTCATTTCTGGATCTTCAATTCTATTCCATTGATCTTGCTGCCTTTATCTGTACCAAAACCATGCAGTCTTTAGTCACTATGTCTCTGTAGTCCACTTTGAGGTCAGGGATGGTGATTCCCCCAGAAGTTCTTTTATTGCTGAGAATACCTTTTGCTATCCTGTTTTTTTTTTTTGTTATTACAAATGGAATTGCAAGTTGCTGTTTCTATCTCTATGAAGGATTGATTTGGAATTTTGATGGAGATTACATTGAATCTAGATTGTTTTTTTGTCAAGATGGCCATTTTTACTAAATTAATCCTGTCAATCCACGAGCATGTGAAATCTTTCCATCTTCTGAGATCTTCTTCGATTTCTTTCTTCAGAGACTTGAGGTTCTTGTCATACAGATCTTTCCCTTGCTTGGTTTGATTTGCTCCAAGATATTTTGTATTATTTGTGACTATTGCGATGGGTGTCATTTCCATAATTTCTTTCTCAGCCTGTTTGTCCTTTGAGTAGAGGAAGTCTACTGATTTGTTTGAGTTGATTTTATATCCAGCCACTTTGCTGAAGTTGTTTGTCAGGTTTAGGAGTTCTCTGGTGGAAGTTTTAGGGTCACTTAAGTATGCCACCATGTCATTTGCAAATAGTGATATTTTGATTTCTTTCTTTCCTATTTTAATTCCTTTGACTTCCTTTTGTGTCTAATTGCTCTGGCTAGGACTTCCAGTACTATATTCAATAGGTATGGTGAGAGTGGGCAGGCTTGTCTAGTCCCTGATCTTAGTGGGATTGCTTCAAGTTTCTCTCCATTGTTTCAAGTCTCCAAGTTTGATGTTAGCTACCGGCTTGCTTTTACTATGTTTGGGTATGGGCCTTGAATTCCTGATCTTTTCAAGACTTTTACCACAAAGGGATGTTGATGTTGAATTTTGTCAAATGCTTTCTCAGCATCTAGTGAGATGATCATTTGGTTTTTTTTGTTGAGTTTGTTTATATAGTGGATTACATTGATGGATTTCTGAATACTGAACCAACCCTGCATTCCTGGGATAAAACCTACTTGATCATGATGCATGATTGTTTTGATGTGTTCTTGGATTCAGTTTGCTAGAATTTTATTGAGTATTTTTGCATTGATATTCATAAGGGAGATTGTCCTGAAGTTCTTTCTTTGTTGGGTGTTTGTGAAGTTTAGGTATGAGCATGATTATAGCTTCATAGAATGAATTGGGTAGTGTACCTTCTGTTTCTATTCTGTGAAATAGTTTGAAAAGAATTGGTATTAGGTCTTCCTTGAAGGTCTCATAGAATTCTGCACTAAAACTATCTGGCCCTTGGCTTTTTTTGGTGGGGAGACTTTTAATGACTGCTGCTGTTCCTTTAGGGGTTATGGAACTATTTAGATGGTTTTTTTGCTCCTGACTTAATTTTGGTACCTGGTATCTGTCTAGAAAATGGTTCATTTCATCCACATTTTCCAGTTTTGTTGAGTATAGGCTTTTGTAGTAGGATCTGATGATTTTTTTAATTTCTCAGTTTCTGGTGTTATCTTTCCCTTTTCAGTCCTGATTTTATTAATTTGGATACTGTCTCTGTGCCCTCTGCTTAGCCTGGCTAAGGGTTTATCTATCTTGTTGATTTTCTCAAAGAACCAGCTCCTGGTTTTGTTGATATTTCGTATCATTCTTTCTATTTCTACTTGGTTGATTTCAGCCTTGATTTTGATTATTTCCTGATGTCTACTCCTCTTGGGTATATTTGTTTCTTTTTGTTCTAAAGCTTTCAGGTGTTCTGTCAAGTTGCTAGTGTATGCTTTCTACAGTTTCCTTTTGTAGACACTTAGAGCTATGAGTTTACTCCTTAGCACTGCTTTCATGGAGTCCCACAACTTTTCATATTATGTGTCCTCATTTTCATTAAATTCTAAAAAGTCTTTAATTTCTTTCTTTATTTTTTCTTTGACCAAGTCATCATTGAGTAGAGCATTGTTCAGTTTCTAAGTGTACGTGGGCTTTCCATTGTTTTTGTTATTATTGAAGACCAGCTTTAGCCCATGGTGATCTGATAGGATGCAAGGGATTATTTCAATCTTTTTGTATCTGTTGAGGCCTGTTCTGTGACTAATTATATGGTCTATTTTGGAGAAGATATCATGAGATGCTGAGAAAAAGGTATATTCTTTTGTTTTAGGATGAAATGTTCTATAGATATCAGTTAAATCGATTTGGTTAATAACATCTGTCAATTTCACCATGTCTCTGTTTAGTTTCTGTTTCCATGATCTGTCCATTGCTAAGAGTGGGGTGTTAAAATACCCCAGTACTATTGTATGAGGTACAATGTGTGTTTTGAGCTTTAGTAAAGCTTCTTTTATGAATGTAGATGCCCTTGCATTTGGAGCATAGATGTTCAGAATTGAGAGTTTATCTTGGTAGATTTTTCCTTTGATGAGCATGAAGTGTCCTTGCTTATCTTTTTTGATTACTTTTGGTTGAAAGTTGATTTCATTCGATATTAGAATGGTTTCTCCAGCTTGTTTCTTGGGACTATTTGCTTGGAAGATTGTTTTCTATCCTTTTACTCTAAGGTAGTGTCTGTCTTTGTCACTGAGGTGGGTTTCCTGTATACAGCAAAATTCCAGGTCCTATTTATATATCCAGTCTGTTAGTCAATGTCTTTTTATTGGGGAATTGAGTCCATTGATGTTAAGAGATATTAAGGAAAAATGATTGTTGCTTCCTGTTATTTTTGTTATTAGAGGTGGAATTATGTTTGTGTAACTCTCTTCTTTTGGGGTTGTTGGAAGATTACCTCCTTGCTTTTTCTAGGTTGTAGTTTCCCCCCTTGTGTCGGAGTTTTCCATCAACTATCCTTTGAAGTGCTGTATTTGTGGGAAGATATTGTGCAAATTTGGTTTTGTCATGGAATATCTTGGTTTCTCCATCTATAGTGATTGAGAGTTTTTCTGGGTATAGTAATCTGGGCTGGTATTTGTGTTCTCTTAGGGTCTGTATGATATCAGTCCAGGATCTTCTGGATTTTATAGTCTCTGGTGTAATTCTTATGAGGCTGCCTTTATATGTTACTTGACTTTTTTCCCTTACTACTTTTAGTATTTTTTCTTTGTTTTGTGCATTTGATTATTATGTGATGAGAGGTATTTCTTTTCTGGTCTAGTTTATTTGGAGTTCTGTAAGCTTCTTTTATATTCATGAACATTTCTTTCTTTAGGTTAGGGAAGTTTTCCTCTATAATTTTGTTGAAGATATTTACTGACCCTTTAAGTTGGGAATCTTCATTCTCATCTATACCTATTATCCTTAGGTTTGGCCTTCTCATTGTGTGCTGGATTTCCTGGATCTTTCGGGTTAGGAGCTTTTTTGCATTTTGCATTTTCTTTGACAGTTGTGCCAATGTTTTCCATGGTATCTTCTGCACATGAGATTCTCTCTTCTATCTCTTGTATTCTGTTGGTGATGCTTGCATCTATGACTCCTGATCTCTTTCCTATGTTTTCTATCTCCAGGATAGTCTCCCTTTGAGATTTTTTTTTTATTAATCCTCCCATTCTTTTACATTTCAAATGATATACCACTTCCTGCTTACCCCTACACTCCAACCCCCATTCCACATCTGCCTTCAGCCTCTTCCTCTTTGCTTCTGTGAGGGTCCTCCCCCCAGCCTCTTCCTCTATGCTGGAGCTTCAAACCTCCACAGGAACAATGGTCTCCCTTCCCATTGATGTCAGACAAGGCCATCCTCTGCTGTGTATATATCTGGAGCCATGGATCCCTCCCTATATACTCCTTGGTTTGTGGTTTAGTCCCTGGGAGCACTGGGTGGTGTGGCCAGTGGACATTGTTCTTCCTGTGGAAGAACAATCCCTCTCTGCTCCTCTATTCCTTCTGCCAGCTTCCCCATTGTGGTTCCCAGAGATCAGTCTGATGATTGGTTCCAAGCCTCCACATCTGCATTGGTGAATTGCTGGGAGAAACTCCCAAGGAACAGCCATACCAGTTTCCTGTCAGTAAGTGCCTCTTGGCAATAGCAACAGTGTTGGGGATTGGTATCTACGGACAGGATGTATCCCCAGTTGGGGTGGTTCCAGGATGGCCCTTCCTTCTGTCTCTTCTCCATTTTTTGTTCCTGTCTTTCCTTCGGAGAGAAACATTTCTGGGTTAAAATCTTTGAGATGGGTAGGTGGCCCCATCCCTTGCCTGGGGGCCATGCCTATCTACTGGAGGTGGTCTCTACAGGTTCAAACTCCCCTTCACTGCACATTTTGGCTCAAGTCATCTCTGTTGGGTACTGGGAGCCTTTCCCTTCCCTGGCCTCTGGGTCCCTTGAGTGGCTATCCACAGTCCTTCATCCCCCACTGCTACATATTTTTACTTGATTTTCTGATCCTCTGTACCTCTCTCCTGTATCCTCTAGTACTTGATACTCTCCCCACTTATTTCCTCCCCTTCCTCTCTCCCTCACAGGTCTCTTCCCTCCATTTTCTGAGATCATCCTGTTCCCCACTCAATGCAGGCCTGAAGCGTCCACACGCTGATCTTCCTTCCTCCTAAGCTCCATATGTTCGGTGGGTTATATTTTGGGGATTGTGAGCTTTTGGGCTAATATTCACTTATTAGTGAGTACATATCATGTGCGCTCTTTTGTGTCTGGGTTAACTCACTCAGGATGATATTTTCTAGTTCCATCCATTAGACTGAGAATTTCATGAAGTCATTGTTTTTAATAGCTGAGTAGTACTCCATTGTGTAAATGTACTGCATTCTCTGTATCCATTTGTCTGTTGAGGGACATCTGGGTTGTTTCCAGCTTCTGGCTATTATAAATAAGGCTGCTATAAATATAGTGTAGCATATGTCCTTGTTATATCATGGAGCATCTTTTGGGTATATGCCCAGTAGTGGTATAGCTGGGTCTTCAGGTAGAAAGATTTCCATTTTTCTGAGGAATCGCCATACTGATTTCCAAAGTGGTTTTACCAGCAATGGTGGAGTGTTCGTCTTTCTCAACATCCTTGACAACATCTGCTGTCACCTGCATTTTTGTTTTTAGTCATTCTGAGTGTTGTGAGGTCTAATCGCATGTCGTTTTGATTTGCGTTTCATTGATGACTAAGGATGTTGAGCATTTCTTTAAGTTCTTCTCAGCTATTCAAAATTCCTTAGTTGAGAATTTTTCTGTTTAGCTCTATACTCCATTTTTAAAAAGGGTAATTTTGTTCTCTGGAGTTTAGCTCCTTGTGTTCTTTGTATATTTTGGATATTAGACTCTATTGGATACAGGGTTGGTAAAGTTCTTTTCCCAACTTGTTGGTTGATGTTTTGTCCTATTGACAGTGTCCTTTGCCTTACTGTAGCTCTTCAATTTTATGAAGTCCCATTTGTCTATATTTGATCTTAGAACATAAGCCATTGGTGTTCTGTTCAGAAAAATTTCCCCTGTGCCCATGTGTTCTCAGCTCTTCCCCAGTTTCTTTTCTATTAGATTCACTGTACCTGGTTTTATGTGAAGGTCCTTGATCCACTTGGGCTTGAGCTTTAAGAAGATAAGAATAGATCAATTTGCATTATTTGACATGTTCACCATCAGTTAAACGAACACCATTTGTTGAAAATGCTGTCTTTTTCTAACTGGATGCTTTTAGCTTCTCTGCCAAAAATCTAGTGACCAGAGGTGTGTAGGTTTATTTCTAGGTCTTCAATTTTATTCCACTGATCTATCTTCCTGTCTCTGTACTAATAACATGCAGTTTTGTCACTATTGCTCTATAGTACAGCTTGAGGTTAGGAATGGTGATATCCCCAGATGTTCTTTCATCATTGAGAGTAGTTTTAGCTGTCCTGGAGATATATATATATATATATATATACATATATATACATATATATATATATATATATATATATATATATATATATATATATAATTTATTTATTTATTCCAAATGAATTAGAGAATTGCTCTTTCTAACTCTATGAGTTGGAATTTTGATGGAGATTGCACTGAGTCTGTAGATTGCTTTTGGCAAGATGGTAAATTTTACTATATGAGTCCTGCCTATCCATCTATGCATCTTGCATCTAAGACTTCTGATTTCTTTCATAGCTTTTATGTTTCCATGGTTGTCTCCCTTTGAGATATCCTTATTTATTTCTACTTTTATTTTTAGATCTTGGATGGTTTTGTTTAATTTCTTCACCTGTTTGGCTGTGTTTTCTTGCAACTCTTTAAGGGATTTTTGTGTTTTCTCTTTAAGGGCTTCTACCTGTTTACCTGTGTCCTCTTGTATTTCTTTGAGTTATTTATGTCCTTCTTAAAGTCCTCTATCATCATCATGAGAAGCGATTTTGAATCTGAATCCTGCTTTTCTGGTGTGATGGGGTATTGATGACTTGCTATGGTGGGAGAACTGGGTTCTGATGATGCCAGGTATCTTTGGTTTCTGTTGCTTATGTTCTTTCACTTGCCTTTTGCCATCTAGTTATCTCTAGTGCTACCTACACTCATTGTCTCTGACTGGAGCCTGTCTTTCTAGTTATCTTGCTTGTGTTAGAACTCTTCAGAGTCCTGCTGTCTCTGTGATCACATGATCTTGAGCTCTTGGGTGGAAGAGCTCCTGGGACACAGGCTGCCTCTGGGATCCTGAAATCCTGCTGCTCTGAGTGCAGTGGTTCCTCAAGGATGGTTTAGGATATGGTGTCTTCACCAGAGCAGACAATCTAGGTGTCTGCCCCAGCCAAAAGGACCAAGGGAGGAGTGGAAGGGTAGTGGTATTCTAGAGGGGTGGGGTTTGGCTGGGTGATGGGTCTTGAGTGTCCCAGGATCCCAGTCGTAGATCTGTGGCTTAGGGTTGTGGGGGAGGGTCCTTACCTGCTGCTCTAAGATGGTTTAAGATATGGTGTCTTCACAGGAGCAAACCAGCTAGGCCCTGTACCCCATTTTATATGATTATTTGCTTGTCTAGAGTCTTACTTCTTGAGTTTTTTATACATGTTGGTTATTAGCCCTCTGTCGAGTGTAAGATTGGTAAAGATCTTTTCCTAATCTGTTGGTTGCCGTTTTGTCCTATTGGCAGTGTCCTTTGCTTTACAGAAGCCTTACAATTTTATAAGGTCCCATTTGTCAATTCTTGATCTTAGAGCATAAGCCATTAGTGTTCTGTTCAGGAACTTTTCCGCTATTCTTAAGTATTCAAGGCTCGTCCCCATCTTCTCTTCTATTAGTTTCAGTGCATCAAACTAAATGGATAGAAACTTGAAGCAATCCCAGTAAAATCAGGGACTAGACAAGACTTCCCATTCTCTCCCTACCTATTCAATATAGTACTTGAAGTCCTCATCTCAGTTTATATATACATAATATATATTATATATGTACTCTCTCTATATGTAATACCATATATAATACCATGATGCTGTTAAGATACCATTGTAACTCCATGTACACATACACTGTCCCCTATATGAGCATCTTATGTAAGCAAATGTTGCTACAACTAAGGAGTGAATACTGATCTCAACACTGATTGAAGTTCATGATTACCAGACATTCATCTGGGACACCACAGTGTATTTAGATGTCGTATCACTTTAGTCTTTTCTTGGTTGGGATATGTTTTCAGAATATCCTTGTTTTAAATAATTCTGATTATCAGGGTGACTGATCTAGTATGTTATAGGATATTTCTCTATTAAAATTTGAGGAATTTTTTATTAGAATGTGGATGACAGATATGAAATGCTAGTCTAATCACACTGTACACAGGGTGTAAATTATAAAAGTTTTATAGACTGTTGACTTCACTTGATTGTCTACTGCAGGTAGGCTATTTAAAAGCATACCTTCTTTTTATCATCTCAATCTTTTATTTCTTTAGAAAATATTTAATCTTCTCTCACACAAGATATCCCAACTGAAGCCTGTCTATCTTCCATTATCCCTGTCCCAACACTTCCCTTATTTCCAAGATCTACTGCTCCTCTATTTCCTTTCAGATAAAGCAGGCTTCCTCTGCTCATGGGACCCCTTTCCCCCTACTGAGCTGCATTGATCAGACTTGATATGAGTGTTTATGTATAATCTTATTGCATCTTGCTATGCCATGTCTTTTTGATAAAAGTAACCTTTAAAAAAGGCTAACCACAGGTATTGGAGACTCATCCCTGGAAAAAATTAACTTTCCCTCTTGGCAATTACTCATTTCCTGTAGGTCTTATAACAATAAAAATAGGTCATGAATTTGAGAAAGAAGAAAAAGACATGTAGGGATTGGAAGAAAGAGGAGGAAAAATGATATAATTATATTTTAATTAAATGTAAAATAAAAAACCCTGATTTTTTTCTCCATTTTTCTATACTATAATTTTTGAAGGGATGTTGCCATATGTAGCCCTACTATGGTGGGATATTGGGTTAGGTTTTTCAAGAGGCAGAATAATGCATGTGTCTGCATCTATCCAAGTTCTTCATGGTGGTATACAATATTCTTATTTTTCTCAGCCTTGTTTATGTTTACCATTAAAAATGTAATTTCGTAGTAACTCACTTAGCTCTACATGCTTTGGCCGTTTGGTCTCCCATCTCTTCCCATTGTCTGATGTTTTCCCATATCTTTGATATTCTTGGTTTCCATTTAAACACATAGGGATATGCATGTGTTTGTGAATATATCTCTGTACATCTGCTACAATGTGTTTCTCAATTCTTTGTTTTATTTTTTCATGCCTTTTACAAATCTTTTATTTATTATAGTCAGATTAAAGGTCACGGTAAGAAATTTTCTTTATTTCATGTATTCTTTCATTCATTGTGTCTGTTTTGTTTCTGTTATTTAATTAAATTTCTATGATATTTGTTTCTCCAGTTAAGTGATATCCCTGTCACCTACATTATACCATATCCACTACATTTAAAAAATATTAACTCTTAAATCTTTTTCTATTACGAAAGAGGAAAACACATAGTTACAGATACAAAGAATTTTGTTTAAATACATTTGATTTTTATTTGCAATTTTTACCTTTCTTATGCATTAATTTTTTAAAGTTACCATAATTGTTTTTATTATTTTATGATCAGAAAACTCAGTCAGCCTTCATTCATTCTGCCCCACTACATTCTCCTTTCCACTCTCTGTCTCTTTTTCTTTTTTTTTTATTGGATATTTTATTTATTTACATTTCAGATGTCATTCTCTTTCTCCATTTCCCCTCCCTAGAAACCCCCATCACATCCCCCCTCCTCCCTTTTGCTTTTATATCATTTTAATTACATGCAAATATCAAGGTCAGTTCTAGGTTGAGGCACTAGCAATATATTAGGTGCAAATAGTCAAAGAACAAGCAAGGCAATAAACAAAGTTCAGTGATCACTGTTTCTAAGGGCTTATCAGGATGACCACAATATCTGAGCCTACTTCCCTGTCCTAGCCTAAAGTCATTTTCATGTCTGAAGCTTACTTCCTTGTTCTCACTTAATATTTAGATTCCTGTCTGAAATTACTTCTTTGTTCTAGCCTAAGATTTAGATTCCTGCCTGGGATTACTTCTTTGTTCTAGCCTAAGATTTAGATTCCTACCTGAAGTTACTTATTTGTTCTAGCCTTATGTCAGATTTCTGCCTGAAGTCCATTTCCTTGTCCTTGGCCAATATCATATTCCTGCCAAGCAGCCCATTTTCTTGTTTTTGGCCCATGTCAGATTCTTGCCATGGAGCCCCAAAAGCTCTCCATCTCTCCCCATTTTTTATTTCACAAACAAGAGCCTGTCTTAGGTCATTCTGACAAGAATGCTTTTTTTAATCTGTTGAGGAATATGCATTATAAAAGGCAATGCACTTCTGTCTTAGGTTGGTAAGACTCTGCAGAATCTTACATATCCTTGGCTTCCTTTTATTTCACATATTTTTCTCGAATCTTTGTTATATTTTTTGTGAGACCCCAGATGATTTACTTTTAATACCCAGAGTCTGGGTATTCTTTCCACTCCATTATTCTTGCTTTTCCTGACCGTACTCCAGTTTGACTAAGGGCCCCGACATTAGAGATAATGGAGGCAGACTTGAGCATCTTGGCATCTGAAGGTAAGGGACTCTAGTGGCATCTGATAGCAGTTGGAAGTCCCAGCTTTCGTGTGGTCTCTGCACAGAAGCAGCTTTTAGGATTACTTTATTACAATGCATTTACATTTCCTTCTTCCCCCAAAGACAAAGTCTGGAGCTGTTGCCCAAAGGATTGGAAGCTACTTGGTTCCCACTGCTATTTGGTTCTCCCAGTTACTTCAACTGACTCAGCAGCATCTTGGATGAAGAGTGAGGAAAAGTGCTCTCAAATGGGTGCTCATCTGCTGGTGATCCATAGCCAGAAAGAACAGGTGCATTCTGGGAGAGACTGGGTCCTGATCCCAGCATGCTGTCTACCTGTTTCTACTAAGAGGGAGGTTTTTGACTTGGGTGTTAGTGCTGTGGCAGAAGGCTTTCCAGCAGATATGCAGGAATGGTGGCTTTAGCCTTTGCCTTCCACACCTTGGTCGTGTTTCAGTGGAACTAAACCCCAAGGGACCATGGCATGAGAAATGCAGCATGTGAGGATGAAGGAAGGATGAAATGTTTCTGCTTGAAAGACCAGTTTGTGATTTCTGCACTCTAATGCTTCCTGTAGTATCAAGTACCTTACATAGAAGGAATCAGTGAAACAGGACCAAACTGGAAGTGTCATGACGAGCCATCAGAAATGAATTTTCTGAAGTTATGAATGGAGAATGATTAGATGTATCTAATTCTCTCATTCATAATTATCAAGAATGGTTTTGGTGAACAAAAGAGGGGAGTGAGTCTGAGATGAGTATTCATTATGATCATGGAAAGAGATTGTTTTCCAGAGTTGTCAAAACATGAGTCATGAATGACACTGTCCTGATAATCTGGAGGAGATGTGTACTTCTGGGCCTTCGATGCAGGGTTGGGGGTCGGGGTGGGGGAAGTCCACTCCTGGTGGCAAGGAGTATATTCTTGAAGAAGGAAAGAAGACATACACTCCAGGGTGGAGAAGATGACATGTGCTTCTGGAGGTGTGTGTGTGTGGGTGCTCTTTTATTTCTTGATCCTTTGTATTCTCATCTCTGTGTGACCAGAAAAAATTGGTCAAAATATCACAGTGTACCTCTACTGTGTACAGTTATTAATATTAATCTCAAATTTGAAAACTATTTAAAGGCCTAGAGAAATGAAGTAGGATTTCATTATTATATATTTGCATATGTACATCATACTGAAATCTATAATTTTGTATCATTGAAATAATTTTTAAAAGGTATTATAAGAAATTCTGTAACAGGAAATGAATCACTTAGTCCAGGCTGAAAGCTGTATCTTTGTTTCCCCTTAGGACTTCATCACCAACATCCTGAACACTCGTGCTGCTTATTTTATAGGGTTGAGGGATTCAGGTCAACGAGAATGGCAATGGGTTGATCAGACACCATACAATGAGAGTGCCACGTGAGTCTAGACCTAAATAGAGGAATCCTGGGCTCTGTAGCATGAGACAAATTTGGGTGTTCTAGCTGTTGATTATGAAAGTAAACTAGCTTTCTCCTGGTGTTACTGCTGGAAATGAAATCATTTTTACTCGCCCATTTATTCATCACAGGAGTCCTATGAGACACACATTATTGATACTCCCAGTAGAGATGAGGAAATTCAGTTTGGAGAATGTAGAAGATAAGAAACCAGGGCACCCATTCAACGTCCTTACACCTAGGTGTGTTTCATCTTGCTTTCAGTTTTTCAGTCTATATGATTAAAAATAGACTTTAATTCATATTAATTAATATGTCTCTATGTGTGTTTCAGTAAGGGACTATTATGTGTATTTCGGTGTCTGTGGAGCCCACAGACATGCATGTTGAATCCCCTGGAGCTGGGTGATACAGGTGTAAACCTGGACAATATGAGTTCTGGGAACAGAACCCTCAAAGTTTTTTGAGAAACAGCAAGCACTCTTTTTTTTTTTTTTTTTTTTTTGAGACAGGGTTTCTCTGTGTAGCCCTGGCTGTCCTGGAACTCACTCTGTAGACCAGGCTGCAGCAAGCACTCTTAATATCCGATCTCCCTGTCTAGCCCCCATTTATATCTTTAGAAGAAAAATTGGTGTGAAAATCATATCTGATTATTTCTTATAAATCAAAGGCCTTCAATCTGATGTTGTTGTATTTAAAAAAATCTTACAACCTTAGTATGTTGCCACATTATGTTATTATATCTGATTTGAGAAATATGTAGTGTGTTGTGTTTTAAAACAAACCTGACATTTGATTTTACCAATGAATACTCAGAAATTGATGCTAAGATAAAATCTTGCTATCTCAGAGAGGAAGAGAAGCCCTCATCTTACCTTCTAACTCAGCCCATGTCCCAGAAGGAGAATGTCCCTTATCCATGCTGTCTTAAATACCCTGCAAACTCAATTTTCCTTCTTTACTTTCTTTGCATCCCTCTATCCATCCTCTAGACTGCCTCTCACTCTCAATGGTACTTTTTATGTTCACTGATTGTGAACTGGTTACTTCTCTACCTCTCTATGGTTGACTTTATTTAATCCTGATTACAGAAAGTTTTTGGACTGAAGATGTGTGCTAGGACTGAGCCATACCACAACTTGCTTATAATAAATGGAAACCTCTTGAATTAAATACTGAGACAAACTGCAGCTAGACAGTTTTTTTTCCAGTTTACAATCTTGGGGCTCACAATGTGATCAAATATCCTGCAATAATAGTGAGGTTATTGTTCTCAATTTTCAGAGAAGGCAACTATGACTGCAGAATTTTAAATTATTTGTTCTTGAGGACAGAAATAACCAGATTATCTGGAGATTTCAACTAGTTCTTCAGTCTCTAAAATAGTTCTTTTGTTTAATGGAAAAGCTTTATTAAAACATGAGAATAAAAAGACCTTTTCAACATCTAAATAAGAGCAGTGGGTTGACTTCCCCTGGTACAAAGACCTAGGAATGAAGAAATAGCCCCCTGGATGTGTGCTGGAAGAACAGTTAAGTAATAATCTAAAAGAACATTGAAGGTTGTGGTCCCTGTTATCCAGGTAAGTATGAGATATGGGTGATGGAGAACACTTGATTTGTATGTTCTTGAATCTGATCTCCAAAAATTCCAATCTCATCCTCAGGCTTGCTTCTTCTTGCTCCCTTTTTTTCAAGTGTTATTGTAGGAAACACCCTGATTCTCTTTCTTTCTTTTCAGATTCTGGCACAAAGGTGAGCCCAACAGTGATAATGAAAAATGTGTTACATTAAATTATCGTCTGAATGCTGGATGGGGCTGGAATGATATCCCTTGCAATCAGAAACAGAAGTCAGTTTGTCAGATGAAGAAAATATACTTATAAATCCAACATTCTCCATGAGCATTTGATTTCATTGTTATGCACCATTACTCGTACACCTGGGAAGTTCTACAAGTGGAAGCGATGCCCACAGAATTTAAGTGGGAAGCAAATTGTTATGCATATGAAAACAGTGCTCCACGTATATCCTTGGGTATTCATCCATGTATTCTGTCATAAAATGAACTTTCATTGGGAATTTTCGACATGCTAGGGACAATACAGTGACCCTTTTGGGCACATATGGAGCTTTTCTGCCAACTCCTCAACATTTCATTTACTCACATCATTGTATGAGATGTTCCCCTGATCTGTCTGCTTTTCTGTTTTTTAATTACCTTTGGTTTTATTGACAAAATTGCAAAGTAAAATTATATGTATATCTAAGTTACAGTGTCCGGATTAATACACACACTTATTTACTTTGAAATATACATATATATTTACTGTGAAATAATTATCCAAAGCAGGTTAACAACACCTCCCATTACTTAACATCATTGCAATATTATGTGTGTATGTGTGTGTGTTAAAAGCACTTATGATTATTTAAAGAAAATTCAGTTACACAGGATGGTGCTAACTGTTGTCATTCTATTGTACTGTGAATCTCAGTATTAACTTCTATTTTATCTGCTAGTTTGTGCCCTTCATCAGCGTGTCAGAGATCCCAGCCCTTTATGATTATATATTCTTCACTCTAATTCCTTAGATATTTTGATAAATTATTAAGCAAGTAATTATTGTAATATTTTACATATTATCCTTGCATTTAATCTCTCTAATGAGTCACGAAAAGCAGCATCCCCAGTCACTAACATGCAGTGATTCCTGTTTTGTGTGTTGTTTAAATGATGTTAAAGGATAATTCTGGATTAAAGTTTAGACTTAGATAAATAAAGAATGAAAAAAGGCCCAACTTGCTAATGTAGCTACAGTGCTGAATTTAAAAAAATGTGACCTTACATACCTACTATAAAATATGAGAAATATAAATATTTTTATTAGATATTATATGAAAACCATACTGAAATATGTTTCAATAAGTATAAGTTAGCATCTTTTGACCCAAGAAATTCTGGATTAAATTGGCATAGAATAGAAAAATACACACAATTGCTGTCTTCTTTTCAAACATTTCCTATAGCAAGCTAAGAGTGACAAATGAAAACACAGGCAAATCTTGCTTAGGCCTGAGATATTTCAGACATGTTTATGTAACCAGTTACATAAGTCAATATGTGAAATCAAAGTGTGGCAGCCTCTGAGGCAGCATTTCCTTCTTTGTGAAAAATTGAACATTACTAATTAAGCCAAATCTTCTATTTATAAAAAGAAAGCAAGGATAGTATTCTCTAAGCTAGAATTGCTATTTTATAAAAGGATCATATTCACTTTACCATCAGACAATTTTGCTCAAACCCAACAACATATCCTGCTATACCTTCACAATCTGAATTCTGATGTATGAATTAAATCATGGCATGGGTTAAAATTATGAGACAATCAGTTTATAGTAAGCAGACAGTGGATTCTGTTCATAAGTAGTCTCTTTAAGCAAGGCACTAAGTCCATTTATTCTCCTGTCTTCTTAATCTCAGTAAATGCCATCTATGTTCCAGGGATCTTCAGATCCTCCATCAGCATCCTCTCCCCCAGATGATGTCTTTGTGGTTGATAGCATTTGTGTGAATTGATTCAGTCCAGAATTCTTCTGTCTCCCCTTTCTACTGGGTGTTTCTAGGCATACTTCTAAATGAAAACTTTGTATTTCTTAACAAAACATATGTTATCATTAGTTACTATTATTAATTGCTTCACTTTACATTTAGCTTACTGTCCTCCTCCTGGTTACCCCTCCCACAATCCTTCCCCTAATACCTCTCCCCTTCTTCTCTGAGTGGGTAGGGACAGCCTCAGTATCTCCAGATCCTGGCATATCAAATTTCTGTGGGGCCATACACATCATCTTCTAATGAGTCCAGACAGGCAGCTCAGTGAGAAGAACATATTCCATGGGCAGGCAACAGCTTTTGGCACAGCCCCCATTCAAGTTGTTTGGGACTCACATGAAGACTAAGTTGCACATCTGCTACATATGTGATGGGAGGCCTACGTTCAGCCCATGTATGTTCATTGGCTGGTGGTTCAATCTCTCAGAGCCCCAAGGGGTCCAGATTAGTTGACTCTACTGGTCTTTCTATGGAGATCCTATCCCCATCAGAGTCTACAGCCCTTCTCTCTATGCTTCCATAAAAGTCCCCAAGCTCCATCTACTGCTTGGCTGTTGGTGTCTGTGTTTGTCTGAGTCAGCTGCTGGGAAGAACCTCTCAGAAGAAAGCCATGCTAGATTCCTTTCTGCAAGCACCTTGGAGTAAAATTGATAGTGTCAGGGATTGGTGCTTGCCATGGGATGAGTCTTAAGTTGGGCTGGTAATTGCTTGGCCATTCTGTTAGTCTCTGCTCCATCCCCTCTCCTTGTATTTCTTGTAGACAGGATAAATTTTGGGTTGAAAGTTTGGTGGGTAGGTTAGTATCCCTATAACACCACTGGGATTCCTGAGTGTTTACAGGAGGTGGCCTCTTCAATTCCATATTCCCAGCGTTTTGAGTCACAGCGAAGAACACCCATATTGATTCTTGGGTGCCTCCCTAATCCCAGCTCTCTGTTTCCTCCTGGAGATGTAGAGAAGTAGGAAATCCAATGGAGGGTAAGAACACCAGGGAAGGGGCATGGAGCAGATACTGAGGGAATGCCCAACCAATAACTTGCCTACCTTGAACTCATCTTTCTGTTTCTTTTGTTTTTGTTTTGTTTTGTTTTTTCGAGACAGGGTTTCTCTGTGTAGTCCTGGCTGTCCTGGAACTCACTCTGTAGACCAGGGTGGCCTTGAACTCAGAAATCCACCTGCCTCTGCCTCCCAAGTGCTGGGATTAAAGGCATGCGCCACCACCACCCGGCTCATCTTTCTGTTTCTTATGTATAAGTTTCTCTGATTTTCTTCTAAGGCTTGTTTCTACTTTCTGTTTGTCTCGTTTTCTTGTGTCATAAAATTCATTTCTTTGAGAAGGCACAACAAGTTTTATGATGATTAAGACTAATCTAAGAAATACTAGCATCATAATAACCCTAACTGCTAATGTGCCAATCTTAATTAAGTCATTTGTCTCTTCTTATGTCTCTGTCTTTTAGCCATTCAAGATGGCATTATCTAGGGTTCAAATGTCCCATTTTATTGTTTTTCTCATCCTTAATTGTGGTATTCCTTTTAATATTGTTTAATATTTCAAATTCCTTATACCTGTCTCTGAGTTTTTTCATGCATGGGTTCTTTTCCTTTTTAGCACTTAAGCATAATTCCAAATATCTTTTTTCGTGATCAGAAGTTTGGCTGTGATCAGAGTTTTTCTTGGGTTCTCTCTCTTTTCTGTGTCAGCTCAGACCTCATGCTATGGCTTGTCATAAACATGTCTTTCACTCCGCAGGGAAAAGGCATTTCTGATGTTCCCATATGACTGTGACTTATATCAGTCAAGTCTCAAATTTATGGGTATCAGGTGGGAGCTGTATCTCACTGGAAACTCAACCCCTCCTTCATGGCCTGCCAAGGCTAATGGCATGCCTCTTGTAATGCTTCTGATGGGCAGCATCACCAGCCACCACTTCATGTGGGTTAAAATTTGGTGCTGTGGATGTGCCAGGTATAGGGGGCAGCAAGCCCTCCTCCACAGGACAGTGGGCTCTAGTGTGTAGCTACACCACCTGTCAGGGGGAGATGTGGCCTGTGAATGGTAGCGTGCTAAGAATGCACATGAGGCTCAAGCAGTCCATCATATGCATGTCTACCTAGGCCATCTAGCTCTCTCTATCCTCTCAAGCTTCTCTGAAACCCTGTAGTGCTTGGGAGAAGTTGCCACTTTACGATCTCTGTAATTGCCAAGACTTATATTCTTAGGTTTTGGTTATTTCCCTGCTCATGTAGCAAGTCAGATTTTTTTTTCTACTCTGCTCACAGAGCAGCCTGCCAGTTGCCACAGAACTTACTGCAAGAGGTGAGTACTTGTTGACTTTTTCCACCCTGGACTTTTCAGGCTCTAAGCCTGGTTCTTTCTAAGTTTGTATATGTGTCTATGTTGCAGTTCTGTGCATAACATGATAGGTGTTAAATATAAGTGTATTCTGGGGGCATATTCTATAGCCCTCATTGTCCCACAGAAATGACACAACAAGCACTATAGATGGGCAGATAGTCCTATGTTCTAACCAGATCATGCTGACTCAAACTACTATCCAGCAATGTGCCTGACTACTTGCCATTGAGTCTTGCCTTCTGCTTCATATGTGTCCTCATGACCTGATCATGGGAAATATCCTATTCCTCTGTCTCCCTCTCTTTCTCTGTCTGTGATCCTTCTAGGACTGGAAGTCCTGCCCTCCTGCTTTAGTTAGGGTTTCTATTGCTGAGAAGAGACACCATGACTAAGGCAACTCTTTTAAGGGAAAACATGTAATCGGGGCTGTAGTACAGATTTGGAGGTTCAGTCCATTATCATCATGAAAGGAAGCCTGGCAGCATCCATGCAGACACAGTGCTGAAGAAGGAGCCAAGAGTTTTCCATTTTCATCCAAAGGAAGCTAGGAGCAGATTGTCCCATAGTCATCTATCAGAATGGTCCCAAATCCTACCTCACAGTTACACACTTCCTCCACCAAGGCCATACATAGTCAAAGAAGACCACATACCTTCTAAGCATACCACTCTCTGTACCAAGAATATTCAAACCAACACACCTCTCATCTCCTGCTAAGTTATTCAGTGATCAACTGTTTATTATCCAATCAAAGGTGATGGAAAACAATTTTTACACATCATTGAGAAACAAAAGGTCCAATAATCATGACAATGCCAATGTCTGGAATGTACCCAGACACTGGGCACAGAAATCAGTACCTGAATACATAGTGCACAAAACCATCCCCCAACACTATATGGGACATATATATCACATCCTGTCTTCCCAAACCTCATTGTGGAATAGTGGATATAAAGAATGAAAGAGCCAGAGCCATGGATGACTACAAGGAAATGGTGCCTTCTGTACTTATCAGGGCAGCTGGACATATGTGCTCTGTGAGTATCATATCATGTTCTTTTCTACAAATCAAAGACAAGCTTATTCCGACATGGATTGGGGAGTTTTGCATGAAACACCACCCCTATCCATGGAACTACTGGCTATCAATAGAGATAAGAGAGGTAAGTCATTGCTGACAGAGGTAAGTAATTGTCCTTAAGGGGATAGCTCTGGGTAATTTGGTCATACATTGGTTAATATTTGAGCCATGCAAATGTGGTTTGATGTATTAAAAGAAAATACAAAGAGGACACAAGTTGACTTGTAGGGCGTTTAGAGGAGATATGGAAGGTATTGGTGGAGGAGAGGGCAACAATCAAAATACGAAATTCTTCAATAATGAATATAAATTTTTTAGAACTATTTTAAACTGAATTGAATAACACATCAAAAGGATCATGCACCATCATCAAGTCAGTTTCATTTAGAGACACAGGGGTGGTTCATCACATTGGTATTCTTTATCATCTGCTTCTGTGAGTATTGGCTCTAAGTCTTCCCCATGAACATGGACTGTATCTTTGAAGTATGAGCCAAACAAAACCTATCTCATGTAAGTTCCTTTGTCGGGATGTTTTATCACAGTAACAGAAAAAGGATCCAAGGCTGTCTCCTCTTCTCTGTTTAATCTTGTAGAGAAAGTTAGCACCAGGGCATTTAACAAAGAACTAAGCCAGAAAATATGAGATATTTGAATTAGAACAAGAAGCCAAGAGCCTTTTCTGCATCTAATGAGATTCAGAAATCCAAATGTTTCTATCTTTGAGTTTATTTATGGGATGGATGACATCTATAGATTTACATATGTTGAACAATCCCTGCATGTCTGTAATGAAACTGACCATCATGGTGAACTATCTTTTGATATGACTTTAAAAGTAGTTTACTAGTTTGTTTTTCTTTCTTGTTTTTCAAATTTTTATTTTTTTTATTTTTATTCTCTTGGTGGATGAAGCTTGCTTTATTTTTTTCTCTTAGTCCTTATATACTTTAATGAAATCCTCCACGCAGAGATAAAAAAAAATCACATTACAATAATTTCTTTTTTTGAATCTTCTTTTTTTATTGGATATTTTATTTACATTTCAGATGTGGTCCCCTCTCCTCATCCCACCCCTCTAGGAACCACCTATCCTATTCCCCTCCTCCTGTTTCTAGGAGCATTTGCCTCCACCCTCCCTCCCACTTCCACCTCCCCACCCTGGAATTACCCCACACTGGGACATCCAGCCTTCACTGGACCAAGGATCTCCTCTCCCACCTATGCCTGACAATGCCATCCTCCCCTACATATACAGCTTGAGCCATGGTTCTCGCCCTATGTGCTCCAAGGCTTGTGGTTATGACCTTGGGATCTTTGGTTGGTTGGTACTGTTGTTCTCCCCATGGGGCTGCAAACTCTTTCAGCTCCTTTAGTCTTCACTCTAACTTCGCCATTGGGAACCCCATGATCAGTTCAATCGTTAGCTGTGAGCATCTGCCTCTGTATATGTCAGACTCTAGCAGACCCTCTCAGGAGACAGGTATATCAGGCCCCTGTCAGCATGCACTCCCTGGCATCCAAACAGTGTCTGCATTTGGTGACTGTACATGGACTGGATCCCCATGTGGAGTAGTCTACAGATGGCCCCTCCTTCAGTCTCTGTTCCATACTTTGTCTCCATATTTCCTCTTGTGAGTGTTTTGTTACTTCTTCTAAGAAGAACTGAAGCACCCCTACTCTGGTCTTCCTTCTTCTTGAGCTTCATGTGTTCTATGAACTGTATTTTGGGTATTCCGAGCTTTTGGGCTAAAATCCATTATTTGTGAGTCCATACCATGTGTGTTCTTTTGTGATTGGGTTACCTCACTCAGGATGATATTTTCTAGTTTCATCCATTTGCCTAAGAATTTCTTGAATTCATTGTTTTTAATAGCTGAGTAATATTCCACTGTGTAAATTTACTACATTTTCTGTATCCTTTCCTCTGTTGAAGGACATCTGGGTTCTTTCCAGCTTCTGGCTATTATGAATAAGGCTGCTATGAACATAGTGGAGCATGTGTCCTTGTTATATGTTGTAGCATCTTTTGGGTATATGCCCAGGAGTGGTATAGCTGGGTCCTCAGGTCATACTTTGGCCAATTTTCTGAGGGACTACCAGACTGATTTCCAGAGTGGTTGTACCAGCTTACAATCCCACCAACAATGGAGGAGTATTCCTTTTTCTCTACATCCTTGCCAGCATCTGCTTGAACCTGAGTTTTTGGTCTTAGCCATTCTGTTTGGTGTGAGGTGTAGTGTCAAGGTTGTTTTAATTTCCATTTTCCTGATGATTAAAGATGTTTAACATTTCTTTAGGTGCTTTTAACCATTTCAGGTTCCTCAGTTGAGAATTCTTTGTTTTGTTTAGCTATGTATCTCATTTTTTAAAATAGGGTTGATTGTCTGGAATCTAATATATATATATATATGTGTGTGTGTGTGTGTGTGTGTGTGTGTGTGTGTGTGTGTGTGTGTATGTGTGTATGTGTATGTGTATGTGTATGTGTATGTGTATGTGTATGTATATGTATACAATATTAGCCCTCTATTGGATGTAGGATTGGTAAAGATCTTTTCCCAATGTGTTGGTTGCTGTTTTGTCCTAATGACAGTGTCCTTTGACCTACAGAAGCTTTGCAATTTTATGATGTCCCATTTATCAATTCTTGATCTTAGAGCATAAGTCATTGATGTTCTGTTCAGAAACTTTTCCCCTGTGCCCATGTGTTCGAGGTTCTTCCCCACTTTCTCTTCCGTTAGTTTCAGTGTATCTGGTTTTATGTAAAGGTTCTTGATCCACTTGGACTTGAGCTTTGTACAAGGAGAAAAGAATGGATCAATTTGCATTCTTCTACCTGCTTACCTCCAGTTGAACCAGGACCTATGTTGAAAATGCTGTCTCTTCCCCACTGGATGCTTTTAGCCCCTTTGTCAATGATCAAGTGATGATAGGTGTGTGAGTTCATTTCTGGGTCTTCAATTTTATTTCATTGATCTTACTGCCTGTCTCTGTCCCAATATCATTATGCAGTTTTAATCACTATTGCTCTGTAGTACAGCTTGAGGTCAGGGATGGTGATTCTCCCAGAAGTTCATTTATTGTTGAGAATAGCTTTTGCTATCCTGGGTTTTTTTTTTTATTCCAAATGAACATGCAAATTTCTCTACCTCTATGAATAACTGAGCTGGAATTTACATAGGGATTGCATTGAATCTGTAGATTGTTTTCAGCAAGATGGCCATTTTTCTTATATTAATCCTGCCAATCCATGAGCATGGGAGATTTTTCCTGGTTTTAGATCTTCAATTTCTTTCTTCAGGGACTTGACGTTCTTATCATACCGATCTTTCACTTGCTTGGTTAGATTCACACCAAGGTATTTTATATTATTTGTGACTATTGTGAAGGGTGTTGTTTCACTAATTTCTTTCTCATCCTGTTTGTCCTTTGAGTAGAGGAAGGTTACTGATTTGTTTGAGTTAATTTTATATCCAGCCAGTTTGCTTAAGTTGTTTATCAGGTTTAGGAGTTCTCTTGTGGAAGTTTTGGGGTCACTTAAGTATATATACTATCATATCATTTGCAAACAGTGATATTTTGACTTCTTCCTTTCCTGTTTGTATCCCTTTGACCACCTTTTGTTGTCTAATTGCTCTGGTTGGGACTTTGAGTACTATATTGAATATGTAGGGAGAGAGTGGACAGCCTTGACTAGTCCCTGCTTTTATTGGAAGCTCTTCAAGTTTCTCTCCATTTAGTTTGGAGTTGGCTACTGATTTGCTGTATATTGCTTTTACTGTGTCCTTTGAAAGAACAGGAATTCAAGGGGATGGGAGTTGAGCTGTAACTGTTGTGTGTGATGTGTGGGATCTGGTCCAGCCCCTGGTTCTCTGCTCTGGGACGGTAGAGATGGGTGCCGAAACTTGTCTTTTTTTCTTGTATCTAAAGTCTCTTTCTTTGAAAAAGCACACAAACTTTTATGATGATTAAGACTAATAAAAGAAATACTAGAATAATAGTAACCCTACCTGCTAATATGCCAATATTATTTAAGCTGTTTGTCTCTTCTTCTTCTGTCTGTGTCTTTTAACCATTCAAGATGGCATTACCAAAGTTTCAGGTGCCCTGTTTTATTGTTTTTCTCATCCTCAATTGTGTTATTCCTTTTAATTTTATTAATTCAAATTCCTTATACCTATGTATGATTTTCATGCACAATCTTTTTTCCTTTTTATCTTTTAATCATAATTATAAACTTTATTTATCTGATCAGAAGTTCGGCTGTGCTCAGAGTTTTTCTTGTGTACTATTTTCTGTGTCAGCTCAGACTTCACGCTATGGTTGGCCCTGACCATGTCCTTCCCCTCTCAGAGAAATTGTATTTCTGCTGTTCCTCCCCCCCCCAAGTCTGTAGCTGGTATCAGTCAAGTCTCACATTTATGAGTTTCAGATGGGAGGTGCATCTCACCGTATTCTCAACACTTCCCTTGTGGCCTGCCAAGGCCAATGGCACGCCTCCTGTAATGCTTCTAGCAGGCAGTACTGCCAGTCACCACTTTATGAGGACTGTAATCAGCTGCTGTGTGTCCTAGCTATGGGAGGCAGCACCATCCCTTCCACAGTTCAGTGGTCTCAGGTGTGTAGCTACATCTCCTAGCAGCAGGAGGTGTGGCCTGTGAATGAAATCTTGCTAACTATGCACGCACAGCCCAGGTAGTTCATTACATGCCTGTCCACTAAGGCCACCTAGCTCTCTCCCTGTCCTCTCAAGCTTCTCTGGGACCCTGTAGTGCTTGGGAGAATTTGGCACTTTATGATCTCTGCTTTTGACAAGGCATTGTCAGGCTTTGGCTATTTTCCTGGCTCATGAAGCCTGCCAGATTTCAGCTGCTCTGCTCACAGATCAGCTTGCCAGGTGTCATAGAGCTTGCCTGTTCCTGGGGAGTGTTTCCACCCAGGACTTTTCAGGCTCTCAGCATGGGTCTTTCTAAGTTTGGATATGTGTCTATTTTGGGATTCTGTGCATAACATGATGGGTGCTAAATGTGAGTGTAATTGGGGGGGTATATTCTATGCTTTCCCCCACTGTCCCACAGAAATGACACAAAGACCTTATATTTATTAACAAAAAGCAAGCGCTATAGATGAGCAACTATTTAGTTATTCTAAGCTGATCACGCTGATCTGGACTACTAGCCAGCAATGTGTCCTATTACCTGCTGTTTGAGTGTTGCCCCGGCTCCCTCTCCTCCATATGTGTCCTCATGACCTGCTCCCTTCATGACTTACTCATGGCAAATCTCCTCTTTCTCTGTCTACATCTCTCTCTGCTTGGAACCCACTCTGGGATTGGAGCTCCTGCCTTCTTGCCTTAGTTAGGGTTTTCACTGCTGAGAAGAGACACCATGACTAAGGCAACTCTTCTAAGGGACAACATTTTATTGGGGCTGGTTTATAGGTCCAGAGGTTCAGTAGATTATGACAGGAGGCATGGCAGCATCTTTGTAGACATGTTGCCACAATCTGCCCCCAATAGCTGGGCACAAAAACATGGGAGGATTGGTGGTTTGAATGTGCTTGGCCCAGGGAGTCCATTCTTAGGCAGTTTGTGGCCTTGTTTGACTAAGTATGGAGGAAATGTGTCACTGTGGGATGGGGTTTGGAATGTTCCTTCTAGCTGCCCATAAGACAGTCTGCACCTAGCTTCCTTTGGATGAAAATAGAGAACACTTGGCTTCTTCTCCAGCAACATGTCTATACCAGGCAAAACTCTGAATGATCATAGATGGGGAAACCAAGATATTCCATGACAAAACCAAATTTACATAATATCTTTCCACAGATCCAGCCCTACAGAGGGTAATAAATGGCAAACTCCAACACAAGGAAGGAAACTGCACCCTAGAAAAAGCAGGAAAGTAATCATCTTTCAACAACCTGAAAAGAAGATAGCTACACAAACATAATTCTACCTCTAACAACAAAATTACAGAAAGCAACAATCACTTTTCCTTAATATGTCTTAACATCAATGAACTCAATTGCCTAATAAAAAGATATAGACTAACAGACTGGATGCATAAGTAGGACCCAGCATTTTGGTGCATAAAGGAAATGCACCTTGGGACCTTTTTTCAATCTGTTGGCTGCCATTTTGTTCTTTTGACAGTACCTTTTATCTTACAGAAGGTTTGCAATTTTATGAAGTTCCATTCTTGCTCTTAGAGCATAAGCCACTGGTGTTCTGTTCAGGAACTTTTCATTAAAATCTTTGTGGGGGATGAAAGGAGAGGGGACAAAGGAGGGGGGAAAGGAGGAGGAGGAAACAAGAGTGATAGTATCAGATGTGGAGGACAATAGAGAGAGGTACAGAGGGTCTGGAAATTGAATAAAAATGAGGAACTGAGGATTGCCACTCGTGAGTCTCAGACATCAGAGAAATTTGAGGCTCCCAGGACCCAACGGGGTTGACTTTAGCTGTAATGCACAGAAAAGAGAAATCAGAACCTGTGGAGACCACCTCCAGAAGATAGACACGGCCCCTGGTGAAGGGATGGAGCCACCACTCCATCTCAAATTTCTTTTAACCCAGAAATGTTTCTATCCAAAGGAAGAACAGGGATAAAAAATGGAACAGAGACTGAAGGAAGGAACTGTGGAATGGCCCCACCTGAGGATACATCATGTCTGCAGACACCAAACCTAACACTGCTGCCATGGTCAAGAGGTGCTTGTGGACAGGAACCAAGTGTGGCAGTTTCTGGGGAGGTCTGGCCAGCAACCAACCAATAAAGAGGCAGATGCTTGGAGCCCACCATTAGGCTGAACTCAGGGAACCTGTTGGGGAGTGGGCAGAAGGACTGGAGGAGCAGAAGGAGATTACAACTCCATTGGAAGAACAACATAGGGATAGCCTGACCACCCAGTTCTCACAGAGACTAGCCCACCAACCAAGAAGTGTACCTAGAGGGATTCATGGCTTCAGATACACAAGTAGGAGAGGATGGCCTTACCAAAGAGTAATGAAAGGGGAGGCTCTTAGTCCCGGGGAGATTTGATGCCCCATAGTAGGGGGATGCTGGAATGGTGGGGCAGGAAAGTGTGGATAAGTGGGGGAGTACTCTCATACAGGCAAAAGTGAGGGGGGAGGGCAGATGTGGGATGGGTGCTGGTGGAGGGGTAACCTGGAAGTGGAATATCATGGGATGGGGGCTTGGTAGGGGGAGTAACTGGGAAGTGGAATATCATTTGAGATGTAAATGAATTAAATAATTAATAAAAATTCTAGAAAAGGAAAAATACAGTTTAAAGGTACTTTTTTTTTTTTTTAGAGGTGAAGAAATTTCCATTTTAGGAACTGAGAAATGATGAGAATAATATTGTCCAGGTTTTCAGGACAATTTTAGGCATGTTTTTCAATTTCCTCTTTCCTACATCCTTAAATCACTAGAAGTAAGTGCAGACTGTGACTTCCGTGAGTGCAGCATTGGTCATCTCTGTGGCATTTAGCTCAGAGTGAGTAGAGGTTGACTCTGAGCTCTGGCCTCTTTGAAAGAAGCAAGTCCCTGATTCATATCTTGGAGAGTCAGACACAAGAAGCCCTTGACCTTCTGCACATAGACCTCAGTAATGGTGCAGGAAATAAAGCTACAAGGTAGGGTGACATTCCTGTCTTGGTCCATAGGACACAGTGGGAGTGTGTGATGTGATGAGGAGGTGCCTGGGGTAATGATGCAGACAAGTGGGCAGGCTGAAGTGATGGAGTGGACCAAGACAGCAGAGCCACAGGAATCTGAAGGAAGTGTGATATCTAAGAGCCAGCAGTCCTTGAGAAAACAAGAAACCAAACATAGAAAGGAGGATGTAAAAAGATAGGACTTCAAGGGAAGACTGTGACACTTAAGATGAAAGAGTTAGGATGTGGAATTGCTGGTGCCTGAGGGTGAAATTTTTCTTGATTATTTGTGTGCGTGTGTGTGTGTGTGTGTGTGTGTGTGTGTGTTTGTGTGTTTGTGTGCTTCAGAGCTGACATGGCCACTCATCCTAGGGTGCTCACAGGTTTTTTCTGCTTCGTTTATTTTGTCTGAGCATTTTGTCTGGTTATTATTGTTTTCGTCTGCTGGTGAATATATCTGTTGCTATCTGACAGGGAAGGGAGTCTGCTGGTCCCTGAGACTCTGGTCAGCTGCTGTGATTTCCATCTTACTCCTCAGCACCTGCTTCATTGCTCACTGTGTGGGTAAGTTCTTCACTGACTGGTTTCTCTTTTGGGCACTGTCTGGTCTCTGTTCCACAGAGACTCCTAGAGGCTATCTTGCTTGATTTCGGGTTTTAAGACAGGGTTTTCTGTGTATTTCAGACTGTCCTGGAACTTTCTGCATCAACCAGGTTGTCCTTGAACTCATATTGATCCCTTCTGCCTCTGCTTTCCAAGGGCTGAGAATAAAGGTGTGCTGCATTACCTCCTAGATTGGAGTTGTATTTTTGATCTCTTTATCTGGTCCAGTCTTGCATGCAATATCATGTTTTTCTTGACCTATCTTCCTCATTCGTTTTTTTTCCCTACCTTTTGACCACTGAGACAGCTAAGGTTCCTTCACTGGCTTTGTTAGCACATGTCATTTATAACCATTGTCTGTGACAGTGCCATCCACTATTGGACTTACCAGCAATCACATGCTCTGGTCACAACATCTCTCCATTGAAATTGCAACTCCAGTTAATTTTCTAATGTTAGCCGCATATGGTCTTTGATTCATATGAGATTTTCGCCTTCAACACGAGAGTAAAAAGTAAACAAATTAAATAGCAATGATTGAAGAAATGAAATATTTCTGCCCTGTTTAATATGCCCATGAAGCTACATCTGAAGTTCATTGTGTGAGAAGTTTTGATGATGTTCTTTGCAGTCTGCATTGTGCTTTTCCCTTTGCTGTGAGGATGATCACAGTAGTTACTGCACAGTCCAGGAAGGAGTGGGAGTAACTTACCCCAAGTACTTTGTGTGTGCAGTCTGCTCTGCAATGAGACAAATTCATTTTCTCACTGAAGCAGAGTCTGCTCTACCTGGCACAGTCAGGCAGTAGTGGGTGGTTTGTGGTTTGTGGTCATTAGGATAGTTTTTTTATTCTTCATGAAGAAACTGAAGCTCAGGACCCAAAACAGAAACCTGAAAAATTCATTAGAAATAATAAAGAAAGACTGTTTTTCTTCTCATTGTTCAATGTGCACTATCATGAACAAAATATTAACTTTTTTTTCCTTTTTTTAATTGGATATTTTATTTACATTTCATATGTTATCCCCTTACCCCATCCCCCACTCACCCGGGAACCCCCCATCCCCTTACCCCTCCACCTTCTTCTCTGTGGATGTAACCCCCACCTACCCCCCCCCCCACTCACACTTCCCCACCCTCAAAATTCCCACCCCCTGGGGCGTCCAGCATTCATGAGATCCTTGACCTCATGAAG
>NW_021621449.1:3554161-3576888 GCF_004785775.1 Grammomys surdaster
TCCCACCCCCTGGGGCGTCCAGCCTTCATGAGGTCAAGGATCTCATCTTCCACCTGTGCCCAGCAGGGCCCTCTACTCTTACATATTCAGCTGAAGCCCTGGATCCCTCCATAAGTGCTCCCAGGCTGGTGGTTAGGACCCTGGGAGCTGTGGTTGGTTGGTATTGTTGCTCTCCTCATGGTGCCACAAACCCTTTCAGCTCCTTCAGTCCTCAGTCTAACTCCTCCATTGAGAACCTCATGATCAGTTCAATGGCTAGTTGTGAGCATCTGCCTCTGAATATGTCAGACTCTTGAAGGCCTCTGAGGAGACATCCATATCAGGCCCTTATCGGCATGTACTTCCTGAATTCCACATCAGCATCTACCTTTGGTGACTGCATATGGGGTGGATACTCAGGTGGAATGGTCTTCAGATGGCCCCTCCTTCAGTTTCTGTCCCTCACTTTGTCTCCATATTTGCTCCCTTGAGTATTTTGTTGCTCCTTCTAAGAAGGACCGAATCACCCCCACTTGTTCTTCCTTCTTCATGAGCTTCATGTGGCCTGTGAGTTGCATCTTGGGCATTTCAAGGTTCTGGGCTAATATCCAATAATCAGTGAGTGAATACCATGTGTGTTCTTTTGTGAGTGGGTTACCTCACTCAGGATGATATTTTCTAGTTCCATCCATTTACCTAAGAATTTCATGAATTTTTAATAGCTGAATAATACTCCATTGTGTAAATATACCACATTTTTTGAATCCATTCCTCAGTTGAAGGACATCTGAGTTCTTTCCAGCTCCTGGCTATTATAAACAAGGCTGCTATGAACACAGTTGAGCATATGTCCTTGTTATATGTTCGAGCATCTTCTGGGTATATGCCTAGGAGTGGTATAGCTGGATCCTCAGGTAATGCTATGTCCAATTTTCTGAGGAACCACCAGACTGATTTCCAAAGTGTTTCACCATCTTGCAGTCCCACCAACAATGGAGGAGTGTTCCTCTTTCTCCACACCCTCTCCAGCACCTACTATCACCTGAGTTCTTAATCTTAGCCACTCTGACTGGTGTGAGATGGAATCTCAGAGTTGTTTTGATTTGCATTTCCCTGATGACTAAGGACATTGAACATTTCTTTAGGTGCTTCTCGGCCATTCGAGTTTCTTCCATTGAAAATTCTTTGTTAAGCTCTATACCCCATTTTTTAATAGGGTAATTTTGTTGTCTGGTGTCTACTTTCCTGAGTTCTTTGTATATATTGGATATTAGGCCTCTATCAGATGTAGGATTGGTAAAGATCTTTTCCCAATTTGTTGGTTGTCGTTTTGTCCTATTGACAGTGTCCTTTGCCTTACAGAAACTTTGCAATTTTATGAAGTCCCATTTGTCAATTCTTGCTCTTAGAGCATAGCCATTGGTGTTCTGTTCAGGAACTTTTCCCCTGTGCCCAAGTATTCGAGGGTCTTCCCCACCTTCTCTTCTATTAGTTTCAGTGTATCTGGTTTTATGTGGAGGTCCTTTATCCACTTAGACTTGAGCTTTGTACAAGGAGATAAGAATGGATCAATTTTCATTCTTCTACATGTTGTCCTCCAGTTGAACCAGCACTATTTGTTGAAAATGCTGTCCTTTTTCCACTGGACAGTTTTAGCTCCTTTGTCAAAGATCAAGTGACCATAGGAGTGTGTGTTCATTTCTGGGTCTTCAATTCTATTCCATTGATCTTCCTGCCTGTCTCTGTACCAATACCAGGTAGTTTTTATCACTATTGCTCTGTAGTACAGCTTGAGGTCAGGAATGGTGATTCCTCCAGAGGTTCTTTTATTGTTGAGAATAGTTTTCGCTATCCTGGGTTTTTTGTTATTCCATATGAATTTGAGAATTTCCTTTTCTAACTCTATGAAGAA
This sequence comes from Grammomys surdaster, assembly GCF_004785775.1. Taxonomy (NCBI): domain Eukaryota; kingdom Metazoa; phylum Chordata; class Mammalia; order Rodentia; family Muridae; genus Grammomys; species Grammomys surdaster. Next base: position 3,556,053 of record NW_021621449.1, read on the forward strand.
TTGAGTTGGGATTTTAATGGGGATTGCATTGAATCTGTAGATTGCTTTTGGCAAGATGGCCGTTTTTATTATATTAATCCTGCCAATCCATGAGCATGGGAGATCTTTCCATCCTCTGAGATCTTCTTCAGTTTCTTTCTTCAGGGACTTGAAGTTCTTGTCGTACAGGTCTTTCACTTGCTTGGTTAGATTCACACCAAGGTATTTCATATTATTTGCAACTATTGTGAAGGGTGTCATTTCCCTAATTCCTTTTTCAGTCTGTTTATCTTTCATGTAGAGGAAGGCTACTGATTTGTTTGAGTTGATTTTATAACCAGCCACTTTGCTGAAGTTGTTTATCAGGTTTAGGAGTTCTCTGGTGGAAGTTTGGGGGTCACTTAAGTATACTATCATATCATCTGCAAATAGCGATATTTTGACTTCTTCCTTTCCTATTTGTATCCCTTTGACTTCTTTTTGTTGTCTAATTGCTCTGGCTAGGACTTCCAGTACTATATTGAATAGGTAGGGGGAGAGTGGGCAGCCTTGTCTAGTCCCTGATCTTAGTGGGATTGCTTCAAGTTTCTCTCCATTTAGCTTGATGTTGGCTACTGGTTTGCTGTAAATTGCTTTTACTATGTTTAGGTAGGGGCCTTGAATTCCTGATCTTTCCAAGACTTTTATCATGAAGGGATGTTGAATTTTATCAAATGCTTTTTCAGCATCTAGTGAGATGATCATGTGGTTTTTTTCTTTGAGTTTGTTTACATAGTGGATTACATTGATGGATTTCCGAATATTGAACCATCCCTGCATTCCTGGGATAAAACATACTTGATCATGATGGATGATTGTTTTGATGTGTTCTTGGATTCGGTTTGCTAGAATTTTATTGAGTATTTTTGCATCGATGTTCATAAGGGAGATTGGTCTGAAGTTCTCTTTATTTGTCGGGTCTTTGTGGGGTTTGGGTATGAGTGTAATTGTAGCTTCATAGAACGAATTGGGTAGTGTTCCTTCTGTTTCTGTTTTGTGGAATAGTTTGAATAGAATTGGTATTAGGTCTTCCTTGAAGGTCTGATAAAATTCAGCACTAAAACCATCTGGTCCTGGGCTTTTTTTAGTGGGGAGACTTTTAATGACTGCTGCTATTTCCTTCGGGGTTATGGGACTATTTAGATGGTTTATCTGCTCCTGGTTTAACTTTGGGACCTGGTATCTGTCTAGGAAATTGTCCATTTCTTCCAGGTTTTCCAGTTTTGTTGAGTATAGGCCTTTGTAGTAGGATCTGATGATTTTTTGAATTTCTTCAGTTTCTGTTGTTATGTCTCCCTTTTCAGTTCTGATTTTATTAATTTGGATACTGTCTCTGTGCCCTCTGGTTAATCTGGCTAACGGTTTATCTATCTTATTGATTTTCTCAAAGAACCAACTCCTGGTTTTATTGATATTTTGTATTGTTCTTTCTGTTTCTATTTGGTTGATTTCAGCCCTGAGTTTGATTATTTCCTGCCTTCTACTCCTCCTGGGTGTATTTGCTTCCTTTTGTTCTAGAGCTTTTAGTTGTGCAGTCAACTTGTTAGTGTGTGCTCTTTCCAGTTTCTTTTTGTAGGCACTTAGAGCTATGAGTTTTCCTCTTAGCACTGCCTTCATGGAGTCCCACAAGTTTTGGTATGATGTGTCTTCATTTTCATTGAATTCTAAAAAGTTTTCAATTTCTTTCTTTATTTCTTCCTTGACCAAGTCATCATTGAGTAGAGAGTTGTTCAGTTTCCATGTGCACATGGGTTTTCCATTGGTTTTGTCATTATTAAAGACCAGTCTTATTCCGTGGTGATCTGATAAGATGCAAGGGATTATTTCAATCTTTTTGTATCTGTAGAGGCCTGCTTTGTGACCAATTATATGGTCTATTTTGGAGAAGGTACCATGAGGTCCTGAGAAAAAGGTATATTCTTTTGTTTTAGGATGAAATGTTCTATAGATGTCTGTTAAGTCCATTTGGTTCATAACTTCTGTTAATGTCAAAGTGTCTCGGTTTAGTTTCTGTTTCCATGATCTGTCCATTGCTGAGAGTGGGGTGTTGAAATCCCCCACTATTATTGTATGAGGTGTAATGTGTGTTTTGAGCTTTAGTAAAGTTTCTTTTATGTATGTAGGTGCCCTTACATTTGGAGCATAGATGTTCAGAATTGAGAGTTCACCTTGGTAGATTTTTCCTTTGATGAGTATGAAGTGTCCTTCTTTATCTTTTTTGATTAATTTTGGATGAAAGTCGATTTTATTTGATATTAGAATGGCTACTCCAGCTTGTTTCTTGGGACCATTGGCTTGGAAAATTGTTTTCCACCCTTTTATTCTGAGGTAGTGTCTGTCTTTGTCACTGAGGTGCGTTTCTTGTATGCAGCAAAATTCTGGGTCTTGTTTGTGTATCCAGTCTGATAGTCTGCGTCTTTTTATTGGGGAATTGAGACCATTGATGTTAAGAGATATTAAGGAAAAATGATTGTGGCTTCCTGTTGTTTTTGCTATTAGAGGTAAAGTTATGTTTGTATAGTTATCTTCTTTTGGGGTTGTTGGAAGATTACTTACTTGCTTTTTCTAGGTTGTAGTTTCCCTCCTTGTGTTGGCGTTTTCCATCAATTATCCTTTGAAGTGCTGGGTTTGTGGGAAGATATTGTTCAAATTTGGTTTTGTCATGGAATATCTTGGTTTCACCATCTATAGTGATTGAGAGTTTTGCTGGGTATAGTAATCTGGGCTGGCAATTGTGTTCTCTTAGGGTCTGTATGATGTCCGTCCAGGCTCTTCTGGCTTTTATAGTCTCTGGTGAGAAGTCTGGTGTAATTCTTATAGGTCTGCCTTTATATGTTACTTGACCTTTTTCCCTTACTGCTTTTAGTATTTTTTCTTTGTTTTGTGCATCTGATGTTTTGATTATTATGTGATGGAAGGTATTTCTTTTCTGGTCTATTCTATTTGGTGTTCTGTAGGCTTCTTGTATGTTTATGGACATCTTGTTCTTTAGTTTAGGGAGGTTCTCCTCAATAATTTTGTTGAAGATATTTACTGTCCCTTTAAGTTGGGACTCTTCATTCTCATCTATACCTATTATCCTTAGGTTTGGTCTTCTCATTGTGTCCTGGATTTCCTGGATGTTTTGAGTTAGGAGTTTTTTGCATTTTGCATTTTCTTTGACAACTGTGTCAATATTTTCTACCGTATCTTCTGCATTTGAGATTCTCTCTTCTATCTCTTGTATTCGGTTGGTGATGCTTGCGTCTATGACTCCTGACCTCTTTCTTAAGTTTTCTATTTCCATGGTTGTCTCCCTTTGAGCTTTCTTTATTGTTTCTATTTCCATTTTCAGATCCTGAATGTTTTTGTTTAATTCCTTCTTTGTGTTTTCTTCCATTTCCTTAAGGGATTTCTGTGATTCCTCTTTAAGGGCTTCTATCTGTTTACTTGTACTCTCCTGTATTTCTTTAAGGGAGTTACTTAATTCCTTCTTATAATCCTCTATCATCATCATGAGAAGTGATTTTATTCTGAATCCTGCTTTTCAGGTGTGATGGGGTGTTCAGGGCTTGCCATATTGGGAGAACTGGGAACTGATGATGCCAAGAAACTTTGGTTTCTGTTGCTTATGTTCTTGCGCTTGCCTTTCGCCATCTGGTTAACTCTAGTGTTTCCTGCCCTCACTGTGTAAGACTGGAGTCTGTATTTCCAGTTATCTTGCTTGTTGCAGAGCTCCTCAGAGTCCAGATGTCTCTGTAGTCTTATGATTCTAATCTTGCTGTCTGCTGCTCTGATTGCAGTGGCTCCTCTGCTGCTCTGAGTGCAGTGGCTCCTCTAGGATGACTCAGTAGTCAGTATCTCCACAGGACAGGAGCAGACCAACTCTGTGTCTGCCCCAGCCCACAGGACCAGGCAGAAGAGGAAGGACAAAATATTAACTTAAAAATAATTTATTTATTCTTTGAATTTTCATACTTATATAAATGTATCTTGATCATATCCACCCTATTGAAATGTCTCCACATGTTTAAAGTACTCCTACCTGCTATCAGGAATGTTAGGATATGTTGGCATACCAATTGTTTTTTTCTTTTAGATTAATCATTGCATTCATTTACATCTCAAATGATATCCCACTTCCTGGTAACTATTCCACAAACCCCATCCCACATCTACCCTCTCCTCCCTTCTCTTTGCCTCTGTGCTCCCCCACCTACCCATACTCTCCCACCCCACTGTTCAAGCATCATCCTATGGTGAGGCATCCTCTTGATGTCAGACAAGGCCATCCTCTGCTACATATATCTGTGGAGTCATGGATCCCTCCCCATACACTTGTTGGTTGGGGGTCTAGTGCCTGGGAACACTGAGTGGTCCAGCCAGCTGATGTTGTTTTTTCCTCTGGGATTGTAATCCTCCTAAACTCCTCCAGTCCTTCTGCCAGCTCCCCCACTGGGGTCCCTCATCTCAATCTGATGGTTGGCTCCAAGCAACCACATTTGTATTGGTCATTTGCTGGCTGAACCTCCCAAGGAACAGCCACATCCTGTTCCTGTTAGCAAGAGCCTCTTGACAATGACCACAGTGTTGGTTTGGTGTCTACAGACAGGATGGATCCCCAGGTTGGGCAGTCCCCAGATGGCCCTTCTTTCAGTTTCTGCTCTACATTTTTGTCCCTGTTCTTCCTTTGGACAAGAAAACTTCTGGGTTAAAAACTTTGAGGTGGATGGGTAGCCCCATTCCTCGACCAGGGGCTGTGCCTATCTACTGGATGTGGTCTCCACAGGTTCTTTCTCCCCTTTTTCTGTGCATTACAGCTAAAGTCAATCCATTTGGGTCCTGGCAGCCTCATGTTTCTTTGGTGTCTGGGACACTCCAGTGGCTATCCCCGTTTCTCATCCCCCGTACTACCTCTTTCTACTCAATTTCCTCACCCTTTGTACCTCACTCTGGTCCCCTCACTCTGGTCTGATATTGCCCCCTTATTTCCTCTCCATCCTCTCTCCCTCCCAGGTCCCCTTTCCTCCATCTCCCACCATCACCCCATTCAGTGCAGGACTGAAGCATCTAAACACTGGTCTTCCTTCCTCCTAAGCTCCATATGGTCTGTGGTCATATCATGGGCATTGTGAGCTTTTGGGCTAAATCCGCTTATCAGTGAGTACACACCATGTGTTTTCTTTTGTGTCTGGGTTACCTCACTCAGGAATTTCTATCCATTTGCCTAAGAATTTCATGAAGTCATTGTTTTTAATAGCTGAGTAGTACTCCACTGTGTAAACATACCACATTTTCTATATCCATTCTTCTTTTGAGAGACATCTGGTTCTTTTCCAGCTTCCAGCTATTATAAATAAGGCTGCTATAAACAGTGGAGCATGTGTCCTAGTTATATGTTGGAGTATTTTTTGGGTATATGCCCAGTAATGGTATATCTGGGTCTTCAGGTAGAACTATTGACAATTTTCTGAGGAACCTCCAGATTGAGTTCCAAAGTAGCTTTACCAGCTTTCAGTATCACCAGCAATGGAATGTTCCTCTTTCTCTACATCCTTGCCAGCATCAGCTGTCACCTGCATTTTTGATCTTAGATATTCTGATTGGTGTGAGGTGGAATCTCAGGGTCATTTTGATTTGCATTTCCCTGATGACTAAGGATGTTGAACATTTCTTTAAATTCTCAGCCATTCGAGATTTGTCAGCTGAGAATTCTCTGTGTAGCTCTGTACTCCATTTTAAAATAGGCTTATTTGGTTCTCTAGAGTCTAACTTCTTGAGTTCTTTGTATATTTTGGATATTAGCCCTCTATCAAATGTGGGGTTGGTAAAGATCTTTCCCCAATCTGATGGTTGCCATTTTGTTCTATTGATAGTGTCCTTTGTCTTACAGAAGCTTGTCAATTTTATGAGGATCCATTTGTCGACTGTTGATCTTAGAGCATAATCCATTGGTTTTCTGTTCATGAAAATTTCCCCTGTGCCCATGTGTTTGAGGCTCTTCCACACTTTCTCTTCTGTTAGATTCAGTGTATCTGGTTTTATGTGGAGGTCCTTGATCCACTTGGACTTGAGCTTTGTACAAGGAGACATGAATGGATCAATTTGCATTCTTCTATATGCTGAGTCACACCAAGACATTTTATATTATTTATGATTACTGTGAAAAGTGTTGTTTCCCTAATTTCTTTCTCATGAATTCTTTGTGTAGAGTAAGGCTACTGATTTGTTTGAGTTAATTTTTTATCCAGCCACTTTGCTGAAGTTGTTTTTCAGCTGTAGGAGCTCTCTTTCAGAATTTTTGTGTTGGCTTATATATTCTATCATACTATATTCAAATAGTGACATTTTGACTTTTTCCTTTCAAATTTTATTCCTTTGACCTCTTTTTGTTGTCTAATAGACAAGAAAACTGGCTAGAACTTTGAGTAACATATTGAATAAATAGGGAGAGAGTGGGCATTCTTGTCTTGTTCCTGATTTTAGTGGATCTGCTTCAAGTTTCTCTCCATTTAATTTGATATTGGCTATTGATTTGAAGTCTCTGACTATTATTGGGTGAGTTTCAATGTGTGCTTTGAGCTTTAGGAATGTTTCTTTTTCAAATGTATGTGTCCTTGCTTTTAGGGCATAGATGGTCAGAATTGAGAGTTCATCTTGGTGGATTTTTCCTTTGATGAATATGAAGTTTTCTTCCCCACCTTTTTTGGTAACTTTTGGTTAAAATCTATTTTATTTGATATTAGAATGTCTACTCTAGCTTGTTTCTTGTGGACATTTGCTTGGAAATTTTTTCCAGTCTTTTACTCTGAAGTAGTGTCTGTCCTTGTCTCAGAGGTGTGTTTCCTGTATGCAGCAAAATGCTGGGTCTTGTTTACAGATCCAGTCTTTCAGCCTAGGTATTTTTGTTGGGGAACTGAGTCCATTGATGCTGAGAGATACTAAAGAGCAATTATTGTTTCTTCCTATTTTTTTGTTGTTGTTAGAGGAGGAACTATATTTGTGTAGTTCTCTTCGTTTGGGTTTCTTGTGAGAAGATTAATTTCTTGTTTTTCTTTGGTGCAGTTTCCCTCCTTGTGTTAGGGTTCTCCTTCTATTATCCTCTGTAGGGTAGGTGTAGTGGAAAGATATTATTTAAATTTGGCTTTGTGATAGAATATTTTGTTTTCTCTATCTGTGGTAATTGAGAATTTTGCTGGGTATAATTTTGTGGGCTGACATTTGTGTTCTGTTGTGGTCTATATGACATCTGCCCAAGGTCTTCTGGCTTTTAGAGTCTCTGTTGAGAAATCTGGTATTACTTTGATAGGTCTGCCTTTATATGTTACTTGATCTGTTTCCCTTATCACTTTTAATATTTTTTCTTTGTTCTGTGCATTTGGTGTTTTGATTATTATGTGATAGTAGGAATTCTTTTCTGGTTCAATCTATTTGGTGTTCTGTAGGCTACTTGTATTCTTATAAGCATCCCTTTAGGTTAGGAAAGTTTTCTTTTATGATTTTGTTGAAGATGTTTACTGTCCCTTTGAGTTGGGAATCTTCACTCTCTTCTGTATTTATTATTCTTAGGTTTGTTTTTTTCATTGTGTCCTGAATTTCCTGGATGTTTTGGCTTAGAAGCTTTTTGTGCTTTGTATTTTCTTTGACTATTGTTTCAATATCTTCTATGGATTCTTCTATGCCTGAGATTCTCTCTTCTATCTTTTATATTCTATTGGTTATACTTGCATCTGTAACTCCTGATCTCTTTTCTACGTTTTCTATCTTTAGGGTTGTCTTCCTTTGTGATTTCTTTATTGTTTCTATTTCCATTTTTAGATCCTGGATGGTTTTGTTCAATTCCTTCACACAACTGTTTCAACCTGTTTGGTTGTGTTCTCCTGTATTTCTTCTAGGAGTTTATGTGTTTTCTCTTTAAGGGCTTCTACTTGTTTACCTGTGTTCTTCTGTATTTCTTTTTTTTAATTGGATATTTTATTTATTTACATTTAGATGTTAACTCCTTCACCATTTTGTCCCACCCCAGAAACTCCTTATTGCATCATCCCTTCTATTACTTCTATGAGGGTGTGTGCCCACACATAGACCCACTTCCCCCTCTTGTCCTCAAATTCCCCCACATTGGGACATCTAGCCTTCACTGGACCAAGGACCTCCTCTCCCATCAATGCCTGACAAGGCTATTCTCCACTGCATATACAGCTGGAGACCTGGATTCCTCCAAGTGTGTTCCCAGGTGGCGATGTAGACCCTTAGAGCTCTGGATGGTTGGTATTGTGGCTTTTCCAATGGAGCCACAAGCCTCTTCAGCTCCTTCAGTCTTCTCTCTACCTCCTCCATTGGGGACCCCATGATCAGTTCAATGGTTAGCTGTGAGCATCTGTTTCTGGCAGAGCCTCTCAGGAGACAGGTATATCAGGCTTCGGTCAGCTTGCACTTACTGGCATCCACAACAGTGCCTGCATTTCATGACTGCACATAGTATGGATCTCCATGTAGGGCAGTCTCCGGACAGCCTCTCCTCCAGTCTTTGCTCCACACTTTGTCTCTGGACTTGCTTCCATGAGTATTTTGTTACTCCTTCTAAGAAGGACCGAAGCACCCACATGTTGGTCTTCCTTCTTCTTGAGCTTCATGTGGTCTGCAAGTTGTATCTTAGATATTGTGAGCTTTTGGGCTAATATCCACTTATCAGTGAGTGCATACCATGTGTGTTCTTTTGTGACTGGGGTACATCACTCAGGATATTTTTTAGTTCTATCCATTTGCCTAAGAATTTCATGAATTCATTGTTTTTAATAGCTGAGTAGTACTCCATTTTGTAAATCTAACACATTTTCTGTATTCATTCATCTGTTGAAGGACTTTCTCACTTCTGGCTATTATAAATAAGGCTGCTCTGTGTGGGACTATAAAATCCTGGGTGTTTGGCCACGCCCCCAAAACCCAGAGACCTAACATAGAGCCCTCGATAGGTCACGAGGCTAACAGGTCTCTGCTTTAAAATTTACGTATTACCTGAAGCCCCGCCCGCTTCCAATATAAAAACAAACACCTTCCGACATGTTTCTGGAGAACTCTTTACCATTCACCATCCACCCCCACCCCCCGTCTGTTAATAAATCAACACGTCTTAAATCTCCACATGTCTCGTGAATTCTGGATTCGAGTAAGTCAAAAATCCTGCGTGTCCCTGCCCGTGCGGGGCGGGGACTCTAGCTAGCTGTGTGGCCGCCTGCCCCAGCACAATCTGTACTTTAGCCAGCTGAGGCTGTCTGCGCCGGCTCGTGTCTTGTGTTGTGTGTCAGCTCGTGAGACAGGGGGATGAGAAGCTTTTCTCTCGCCATCCCGAGACCGCCGCTCCACCACCACCTTGCAACCAGCGCGCGGGTAGTGCCCAACATCTGGCGACCAACGTGGCACGAACTCCAAGAGTGAAAAAATCACTTCCAATGGAGAACGTCTAGACTCCTGTTTTCTCAGCGCACACCCTGCGTATGCTCTCTCGCTTCTATTTTACTGCGCATCACAGACCCTGGAAATAGAAGCCAAATTGACGTGCTGGCGTGTTCAGACACACAGCCACCTGTCTCCACAATCTCTGTCCTGCTGCACTCTCCCCCCCCCCCCCCCACACACTGTGGCGTTTAGAGCCCAGAGCAGAGATACGGGAGTCCTTACACAAACGCCTGCTGAGATCTGACTAGTTCATTCCTACCCAAACACCCAGCTTTCTGCACCCGCTTCTACGACGATCTCCACCCCCCTGAGACATCTGCTCCAGACAAGAGACGCAGACAACTCCAAGCCTGCTTGCTCGCAAGACACACGGAACACTATCCCACCCTGATTAGTGGTGGACAGGTACACAAAGCCAGTTCAGAAGCTCTCCTCCCTGGCGTCTGCGAATACCGTGAGTTACATCCCTGTCCGCCCGCCCTCCACCTCCTCTCTCCTTCTCGTGTTCCCGACTAATGCCTTTTCTCTAATTGTTAACTACAATCTAACTTCTGCCTAATTCAAAAAACTAAGTTTCTCTCTCCACATGTTCCCCACAAAATGGCGGAGACTCCTTAACCGACATTCTTTACCCCTCCCCCCAAAAAATCTCCCATGCTCTGCCTGCCAAGATGTTTGCCCCTCCCCCAGGGGTTAACTTTTTGCACTCTGCCTACTAGCCTAATATAAACTTCCCCCACTCTTCCGCCATTTGTGGCCGGCTGGTTACAGCCCAGCTGACTCACCTGTAACAAGAGGGCTGGCTTCCTACTTGCCCCCTTCCCCACTTCACCCTCTAGGTCATTTGTGGCCCGCTATAGCCCAGCTGGCTTGCCTGATAGCAGAGGGTTTGAGACTCAATCTGCACCCCTTCGCCTCTGTTTACCTTACAGTTTCTTTCTCACAACTAAAAACTCCAGGCTGAGCCTAGAGAAACTGCCACTACCTGTTCTCCCCTCCCCCTCTGACTGAGAACAGCGACCGTCTTCTCCCAAGAGCTGCTGACTCTAGGTGCTAGCCTCTAGGTGTCTTCCCCACCATGGCTCAGCTTCACACAGCCTTTTACTCCTTCTGACTCTGTCATCAAACTTCTAAACCTATTCTTCAAAGTTAGCCTTTCTTTTCTCTAAGAAAAACAAAGGGAGGAATGCCCTGGTGTCTAACAGGCCCCCTCCCCCACTGCTTTTAGGCCCTTCATTAATAATTTTCTCCCAAACAGGAATACCTACAGTCATGTTTGTGCTTTTCAACCAAAAAATTTTTTGCCTTTTGTTTTAATATTTCCTTTACTCTCTAATACTCGTGATATATGTCCAACACTTTCTTCAATTCTTTAAAAAAATTTTTCTTCTTCAAGGTTTGAAAGTCATCTGAATTTACTTCCACAGGTTAAATCAACATGCTGACCATGACCTTTCAGCTTTTAATTAACAACTAATTTTCCTTCACAGACAAACTGTGGATGATTACCCCAGATATTATTAACACAATGTTTTCTCCTTCAGCCATCCAATTTCCTCAAGCACCTTTGGCTTTCCAGGAGCGAAAGCCAAATACTTAATATCCAAGATTTCCAGATACCACCCCACTGGAGGTACTGCTTCCCTGTGATTATATCCACAGATCCAACAGAGACAAGCTGCCTACATCTTGTCAGAGACGAGCTGATGCCGAGACAGCGCCATCTCCTGGAACCTGACAAGCTGCCTTCTTCCAGTCATCTCGTCTGACTGAAGACCCAGAGATACTCGATACCAACTACAGATGAACTCTTGCCAAAGCCACATAGCTGAAGCGACGTGTTAGTGAAGAAATCATAATGTCTATTTAGATTAATCAGATGTCATTACTCTCAAATTGTACAATATGTATTTAATTGATTCAATGACTCCTTGCTTTCCCAACCTCAACCCTCAATTCCCATTACCCTTGACTTGATTATGGTGTTTTCTTTTGACCTCCTCATCCAAAAATTTCATCACAGGTGACACCTCTACTAAGAGAGAGAATTGTGGGACAGTGAGCTGTAGAGGCCAGAAAGCCTGGTAGTAAGGCCCTAGAAGCCCTGTGCACTAGTCTCTGAGACTAGCCTCTGATGCGGTAGGTGCTTCAGACCTTCCCAAGCCTTCTAACTCTCTCAGCTTCAGCTTCCACAATCCCTCCCACAGAGAGACTCACATGAGAGTCACTTGTCACATGACTCCGCCTTCAGAGATGCCCCCCCTTTTTTATGAAAGAATAAAGGGTGGGATGTGGGACTATAAAATCCTGGGCATTGCTCTGAATATAGTGGAGCATGTGTCCTTGTTATATGTTGAAGCATTTTCTGGGTGTATGCCCAGGAGTGAGATAGCTGGGTCCTCAGGTAATACTTTCCAATTTTCTGAGGGACCACCAGACTGATTTCCAGAGTTGTTGACCAGCTAGCAGTTCCACTAATAATGGAGGAGTGTTCCTCTTTCTCCACATCCTTACCAGCATCTGCTGTCACCTGAGTTTTTGATCTTAGCCATTCTGACTGGTGTGAGGTAGAAACTCAGGGTTGTTTTGATTTGCATTTTCCTGATGACTAAGGATGTTGAACATTTCTTTAGGTGCTTTTCACCCATTCGAGGTTCCTTATTTGAAATTCTTTGTTTAGCTCTCTACCTCATTTTTTAAATAGGGTTATTTGATTGTCTGGAGTCTAATTCCTTGAGTTCTTTGTATACTTTAGATATTAGCCCTCTATCAAATGTAGGATTGTTAAAGATCTTTTCCCAATCTGTTTGTTGCTGTTTTGTTCTATTGACAGTGTCCTTTGCCCTACAGAAGCTTTGCAATTTTATGAGGTTCCATTTGTCAATCCTTGCTCTTAGAGCATAGCCATTGGTGTTCTGTTCAGGAACTTTTCCCCTGTCCCCATGTGTTTGAGGCTCTTCCACATTTCTCTTCTATTAGATTTAGTGTATCTGGTTTTATGTGTAGGTCCTTGATTCACTTGGATTTGAGCTTTGTACAAGGAGATAAGAATGGATCAATTTGCATTCTTCTACCTGCTGACCTCCAGTTGAACCAGCACCATTTGTTGAAAATGCTGTCTTTTCTCCACTGGATGTTTTTAGCACCTTTGTCAAAGACCAAGTGACCATAGATGTGTGGGTTCATTTATGGGTCTTCAATTTTATTTCATTGATCTTACTGCCTGTCTCTGTCCCAATATCATGCAGTTTTAATCACTATTACTCTGTAGTAGCTTGAGTCACAGGATGGTGATTCCCCCAGAAGTTCATTTATTGTTGAGAATAGCTTTCATTATCCTGAGTTTTTTTGTTATTCCAAATGAACTTGCAAATTTCTATATCTCTATTAATGATTGAGTTGGAATTTTGATAGAGATTGCATTGAATCTGTAGATTGCCTTCAGCAAGGTAGCCATTTTTACTATATAAATTCTGCCAATCCATGAGCTTGGGAGATCTTTCCATGTTTTGAGATCTTCTTCTCTTTCTTTCCTTAGGGACTTGAAGTTCTTGACATACAGATCTTTCACTTTATTGGTTAGATTCATATCATGGCATTTTATATTATTTGTGACTATTGTGAAGCGTGTCATTTCCCTAATTTCTTTCTCAGCCTATTTATCCTCTGAGTAGAGGAAGGCTACTGATTTGTTTGAGTTAATTTTATATCCAGCCACTTTTCTCAAGTTGTTTATCAGGTTTATGAGTTCTCTGGTGGAAATTTTGGGGTCACTTAAGTATACTATCATATCATTTGCAAATAGTGATATTTTGACTTCTGCCTTTCCAATCTGTATCTGTTTGACCTCCTTTTGTTGTCAAATTTCTCTGGCTACAACTTCAAGTATTTTGTTGAATAAATAGCGGGAAAGGGCAGCCTTGTCTTCTCCTGGATTTTAGTAGGATTGCTTCAAAGTTCTCTCCATTTAGTTTGAAGTTGGCTACTGTTTTGCTGTATATTGCTTTTACTATGTTTAGGCACAGGCCTTCAATTCATGATCTTTCAAAGACTTTTACCATGATGGGATATTGAATTTTGTCAAATAATTTCTCAGAATTTAGTGAGATTATCATGTGTTTTTTTTTGAGTTTGTTTATATAGTGGATTAAGTTAATGGATTTTTAAATATTGAACAGTCCCTGCATTTGTGAAATAATGCCTCCTTGATCATGGTAGAGGGTTGTTTTGATGTGTTCTTGGATTTTGTTTGCAAGAATTTTATTCAGTATTTTTGCACCAATATTTATAAGGGAGATTGTTCTGAAGTTCTCTTTCTTTGTTGGGTCCTTGTGTGGTTTAGGTATGAGTGTAACTGTGGCTTCATTCAATGAATTGGGTAATGTTCCTTCTGTTTCTATTCTGTGGAATAGTTTAAAGAGAATTAGTATTAGGTCTTCTTTGAAGGTCTGATTGAATTCTGCACTAAAACCTGGTCCTGGGCTTTTTTTTTTTTTTTTTGGTAGGGAGTCTTTTAATGCCTGCTTCTGTTTCTTTAGGGGTTATGGGATTGTTTAGGTGGTTTATCTGATCTTGATTTAACTTTGCTACCTGGTATCTGTGTTGAAACTGTCCTCTTCATGCAGACCTTCCTGTTTAGTTGAGTATAGTCTTTTGCACCAATGCTTCTGCAATAGCATTGACATAAGAATTAAGGCAACTATTTTTGTTAACTATCTAGCAAAAAATGTTAATGATGTATTGAGTATACAAAAGAATTTATATAGGTATCTGGAACAACAGATGATGCTCTATAACCTATTAAAATTATCTGAAAGAGGTTCAGGATTCAAGAGTTAGGAGCTATCCCAAGTGTCATGACAAATATCATTTGGGTAGTGTTACTTCTAAAATTACAATGATTGTCATTAAAATTAGAAAAAAGTTTAAAGACATATGTAAGGTATTTGGCATAATCCTAACACTTATCTGGGTGTGTTAACTTTGCATAGTAAGATCATGAATTTAAAAAATGCTGCTCTATTGAGCTTTGATGCTGTAGATATTTCCAATAAAATTATCCATGGCCTGAGGTCAATATTTCCATTTTAGTCAGACCTCAGAAATGGCATATATAGCTTGATCAGGCTAGCCCTTCATGTTCTGGGGATACTTTTCTTCCTGCCCATCTTGTTAAAGCTTGTCTCTAACTACATCCACCGGCCGGGAGCCAAAGTACGTGGCTTCAAACTGATAATGGACCCCAGACAGAGTTATTAAATTAACAGGCTGGCAAGCCAAGGACAGGTGAGATTCTGCACAGAGTCTTACCAATCTAAGACAGAAGTGCATTGCTTATGTTAATGCATATTCCATGATGGGTAAGCAAGGCTTTCTTGTCAGAATGACCCTAGATAGGCTCAGTCTTGTTTTTGCAATGAAAAGGGGGAGATGTGGAGAGCTTTTAGGGCTGCATGGCAGGAATCTTTCATTGGCCAACGACAGGGAAATGGACTCCAGGGAGGAATCTGACATTGGGCTGGAAGAAAGGAGTAATTTCAGGCAGAAATCTAAATTCTAGGTTAGAACAAAGAAGAAATTTCAGGCAAGAATCTAAATCTTAGGCTAGAACAAAGAAGTAATTATAGGCAGACATCTAAATCTTAAGCTAGAACAAAGAAGTACGCTTCAGGTATTATAATAACTTTGAAATAAGACAGGGAAGTATTCTCAGATATTTTGATCATCCTTAGAAATAGTGAGCAGAGGAGTGATCACGGGACTTTCTTTATTGTCATGCATGTCCTTTGACTATCTGTGTTTATTGTTTTCCTTGTTCCTGGACTATTTGCATCTGTTGTATTGCTAGTTCCTAAACCTAGAACTAATCTTAATACTTGTGTAATTTAAACAGTATCAAGACAAAAAAGGAGGAGGGATGGGATAGGGGATTAATGGGTGGGGGGAATTGGGAAGGGGAATGGCATCTGAAGTGTAAATAAATAAAATATCGAGTAAAAACAAACAAAGAAACAAAAAATAGGTAGAATCCCTTTAAGAGGAAATACAGAAATCCATTAAAGAAATATAGGAAAACACAATCAAACAGATGAAGGAATTAAATAAACCCACCCAGGATATAAAGGTGGAACTAGAAACAATAAAGGAATCAGAAAGGGAGACAATCCTAGAGATAAAAAAAACATTAGGGAAGAGATTAGGACTCATAGATGCAAGCATCACCAACTGAATATAAGAGATAGAAGAATCTCAGGTGTAGAATATATTATAGAAAACATTGACAAAACAAAGAAAATGCAAAAATTAAAAAGCTCCTAACCCAAAATATCCAGGAAATCAAGGACACAAGGAAAAGACCAAACCTAAGGATAACAGATATAAAAGAGAGTGAAGATTCCTAACTCAAAGGTCCAATAAATATCCTCAAGAAAATTATGGAAGAAAACTTCTCTAACCTAAAGTAAGAGATGCCCATAAACATACAGGAAGCCTTCAGAACTCCAAATAGATTGGACCAGAAAACAAATACTAGTCAAAACATAATAGTCAAAACCCACCACATAATAGTCAAAACACCAAAAGCACAAAACAAAGAAAGAATATTAAAAGCAGTAAGGGAAAAAGGTCAAGTAACATACAAAGGCAGAACTATCAGAATTCTATCAGATTTCTAAGCAGAGACTTTGTAATCTGAGCAGATGTCATACAGACCCTAAGAGAACACAAATGCCAGCCCAGGCTACTATACCCAGCAAAACTTGCAATTACCACAGATGGAGAAACAAGAAATTCCATGAAAAAAAAAAAACAAATTTAACAATACCTTTCCACGAATACAGTCCTACAAAGAATATTAGATGGAAAACTCCAACACAAAGAGGGAAACTACACCCAAGAAAAAGCAAGAAAGTAATCTTCTTTTAACAACCCCCCAAAGAAGATAGCAACACAAACATAATTCCACCTCTAACAATGAAAATAACAGGAAGCAACAATTATGGGTTCTTAATATCTCTTAATATCAATAGACTCAATTCTCCAACAAAAAGACATAGATTAACAGTCTGGACACATAAACAGGACACTCCATTTTGCTGGATACAGGAAATCTACTTCAGTGACAAAGACAGACACTATCTCAGAGTAAAAGGCTGGAAAATTTTTTTCCAAAAAATGGTCCCATGAAACAAGCTGGAGTAGTTATTCTAATATCAAATAAAATAGACTTTCAACCAAAAGTTATCAAAAAACATGAGAAAGGACACTTCATACTCATCAAAGGAAAAATCTACCAAGATGAACTTTCAGTTCTGAACATCTATGCTCCAAATACAAGGGCACCCACATACATAAAGCAAACTTTTATGTATGTGGGTGCTCAAAGCACATATTGCACCTCACACAATAATAGTTGGAGACTTCAATATCCCACTCTCATCAATGGATAAATCTCGGAAACAAAATCTTAACAGAGGCATAATGAAACTAACAGAAGTTATGAACCAAGTGGATTTAACATATATATATATATGTATATATATATATATATATATATATATATATATATATATATATATATAAAATTTAAAAATAAATATAATATTTCATCCTAAAACAAAAGAATATCCCTTCTCAGCACCTCATGATACTTTCTCTAAAACTGACCATATAATTGATCACAATGGGAGCCCTGTGGTCCTGTGGAGACTTGATGACTCAGGATAGGGGAACTCTAAGCCACTGAGGCAGGAGTGAGGCAGCACCCTCATAGAGGAAGGGGCAGGGAGGAGGGGATAGGGGGCTTGTGGAAGGATAACTGGGAAGGGGCATATCATTTGAATTGTGAATAAATAAAATAACCAAACCAAATCAAACCAAATCAAACCAAACCAAACCACCACCACCACAAACAACAAGAACAACAACAAAACACCTGGTCATTTACCAGGATGCAGAAGACTTCATCCCAGGAAGGCAGGGATGGTTCAATATTTGGAAATTCACCAGTATAATCTGGTATATAAACAAATTCAAGAAAAAAACTCACATGATCATCTCATTAGATGCTAAAAAAGCCTTTAAAAAATTTCAACACCCCTTCATGCTAAAAGTTATGGAAATATAAAGAATTCAAAGCCCATACCTGAACATAGTAAAAGTAATATACAGCAAGCCAGTAGCCAATATCAAACTAAGTGGAGAGAAACTTGAAACAATCCCAGTAAAATCAGGGACAAGACAAGGTCTCCTTCTCCTCCTATTTTTTCAATATAGTACTTGAAGTTTTAGCCAGAGCAATTAGACAACAAAAGGAGGTCAAAGTGATACAAATTGGAATGGCAGGAGTCAAAATTTCACTATTTTCAGACGATATTATTGTATAGTTAATTGACTCCAAAACTTCTACCAGAGAACTCCTAGCACTGAAAAACAACTTCAGCAAACTGGTTGGGTAGAAAATTGACTCTAAGAAACCAATAGTCTTTCTCTAATCAAAGGATAAACAGTTTGAGAAAGAAATTAGTGAAATGACACCCTTCACAATAGTCACAAATAATATAAAATACCCTGGTGTGAATATAACCAAGCAAGTGAAAGATCTGTATGACAAGACCTTCAAATCTCTGAAGAAAGAAATTGAAGAAGACTTCAGAAGATGGAAAGATTTCCCATGCTTATGGATAGGCAGGATTAATGGATTAATATAGTAAAAATGACCATCTTCCTGAAAGCAATCTACAGTTTCAATAAAATATCCATCAATTTTTCAACTCAATTCTTCATAGAGTTAGAAAGAGTAATTCTCAAATTCATTTGGGATGACCAAAAACCAAGGATAGGGAAAAGTATTCTCAACAATAAAAAAATTTTTGAGGGGGAATCACCATGCCTGACCTCAAGCTGTACTACAGAGCAATAGTGATAAAAACTGTATGGCATTGGTACAGAGACAGGCAGCTGGATCAATGGAATAGAATTGAAGACCCAGAAATAAACTCACACACCTATGGTCACTTGATCTTTGATAAGAGAGCTAAAACCATTCAGTGGGAAAAAATACAGCATTTTCAACAAATGGTGCTGGTTCAACTGGAGGTCAACATGTAGAAGACTGCAAATTGACCCATTCATATCTCCCTGTACAAATCACAAGTCCAAGTGGATCAAGGACCTCCACATAAAACCAGATGCACTCAATATAATAGAAGAGAAAGTGGAAAAGAGCCTCAAACACATAGGCACATGGGAAAATTTCCTGTACAGAACACCTATGGCTTATGTTCTAAGATCAAGAATCAACAAATGGGACCTCATAAAATTGCAAATTTTTGTAAGGCAAAGGACACTGTCAAGAGGACAAAATGGCAACCAACAGATTGGGGAAAGGCCTTTACCAATTCTACATCCAATAGAGGGATAATGTCCAAAATAAAAAAAAAAAACTCAAAAAGTTAGAATTCAGAGAACCAAACAACCCTATTAAAATGGGGTACACAGCTAAACAAAGAATTCTTAGCTAAGGAATTTCAAATGACTGTAAAACATGTAAAGATATGTTCAACATCCTTAGTCATCAGGGAAATACAAATCAAAACAACTCTGAGATTCCACCTCATACCAGTCAGAATTGCTAAGATGAAAAACTCAGGTGACAGCAGATGGTGGAGAGTATGTGTAGAAAGAGAAACACTCATCCAGTACTTGTGGGATTGCAGACTGTTACAACTCCTCTGGAAATCAGTCATGTGGTTCCTCAGAAAATTGGACATAGTACTACTTGAGGACCCAACTGCACTACTACTAGATATATACCCAAAAGATGTCATAAAAAAGGTTTGTCATCAGTTTTCTGAGGAAGGCACAATAAATTTAGCGACCTGGAAAAACGGCGGGAAAAGACTTCAAAACTACTATGACGAGCATTGTCCAGGAAAAATGTCTATATATAATTTCAGTCGCTATACCTTGGTTAGATATAGTTTAAATCCTAGACACGAGAGTTGAGCCTCTGTATACAGAAGCAGTATTTGAACTGCAGCTTTATGAGGTAGAAGAGCCCAAGATGTGTAGGAGGCTAAGCAGCTGGAAGAGGAAGCTGCTGGATATCATAGGGAAAGAGAATTGTTTGTCCCTTGTTGCCTTGGCAGAACTCAAAATTCCTTTCAAGGACAAGTTAGTTAAAGAGGAAGTGCAGAGATTAAAACCGGTTTTGCTTCATTGGCTGTACAAGTGCAGAAGTTACAGGCTTGACAAGCTCAGGGGAGTTCTTGGGAACATCAGAGTTGATTCCAAAGCTGAGAGCTAGTAAAACTTCAGAAACAGAGCTGCCAGTTATAGCAACAGTGAGACAGCTGTCTGGTAGATAGCATTTGTACATGGTTTTATCTCCCTTACAAGTGATCTTGAAAGAGACTACTATGAGAGGACATGATATTCAGGGATTTCATATTGTATTTCCAGTTATACAACAGATTTATCAGCAGGGTAATAGAGTTAATGGTTCCTTTCCATTTAAACAGTTAAAAAGGAATTAAAAACTAGGCTACAAAGACTTGGGAATGGTTCTCATCTCATCTCCTCATCTGAGAAAATAAAAACAACATTTATAGAGAACAACTATTAATAAATCACCACCAACCTCCCTGAATGACCAACAACTACCAACCCTCATCTATTGAGGACCTAAAATTTATGTATCATCTGGAAAATTCCCAGATTTCCAAATGTCACCCAGTTGCAGAATCTGTCTGCAGCTGGCAAGATTATGCCCCTTGCAGGGTAGAAGGTAAATCATAATTATTATGGCCTGATTCCAACATTCAGAATAGCTGTAGCCATTTTGTTCCATGCCTGGGAGCTATTTTATATTGCTGCAGTAACAAGTCTGACAGTTATTGACACAGAGAAGTGATTTGGCTCAAGGGCGTGGTAAACACATACGCTGTTTTATTATTTATGTTCTGACTGTTCCATATGAGATTTGCTAATCTTAAGAAATTCCACAAAGCTTTACTTAGGACTCCCCCAAAATCATAGGTCAGTATGAACTGTTATGTCTGAAATTGTTTGCGTCAGAGTTGATCACCAGGCTGCTCTACCTGCACGTACATATGGGCTCACTGTGGTCTTAAGGTTGACACTGAAGAGTGGTACTAATAAGCCAGAAGGTTTTGCTTATAATACTCACGCTCCATTATCCCAATGCTCTGTTCACCACCCATCCTCCACTCCGATCACTTTACTCAGTACCAATCAGCTTAAATGTCAGCTGGTAATACTTGTCTACTAAGCCTACTGCTCCCCTGTGCCCTTTAAACTTTCTCTCTCTCTCTCTCTCTCTCTCTCTCTCTCTCTCTCTCTCTCTCTCTCTCTCTCTCTC
>NW_021621449.1:3576898-3591282 GCF_004785775.1 Grammomys surdaster
CTCTCTCTCTCTCTCTCTCTCTCTCTCTCTCTCTCTCTCTCTCTCTCATCTATATTCTACTCTGAGAGCAGACAACAGCTGCACTTGGGCTTCCTAGTCATTTTATGGTCCTGAACATTCAGTATTAAGTGTGCATTCAATAAACTACTCTTGCTTAGCTGAGATCAGTGTTTGCTTTATTTGAATGGCAATTATTGAACTCCAACAATGGTCAGCTGCTGCACAGCTGCTTGATATCCCCACACCCATGATTAAAACAAAACTATATTCTTATAACATTTTCGTGTTTATAAAAGAAAAAAATGCTTAATTCTCACTACATTTCCCCCTTTCTGTTTTAAGTCATTAATAATGTTGTGTGTAGTGGAAAATTATAAAATTCTGCTCGGTTCTAATCTTTATCAGGTTTGATATTATCCACAGCTTTTTGTTTCATGTGGAAATAGAAACAAACCCATGTCCCTAATGCAAGACTTTTCACTGGCTTCCATTCTGCTACTAACATATCCTTATAGTATACAGGATGCTTTAATTCCTGAATTTCATTACCTATATTGCAGTGTTTCTTAGTTGCTGTTGTTCCTTTCTAAAATGGTCCATTTATTTTTTGCTGCAGTACCTTCAGGTAGCCATCCAAGGACGTTTTTTTCTTCTTTTTTTAAAAAAATTATTTTTATTTATTTTTAAAATCAAATCGTAATTTTTACTTATTCATACAGGGGTTATAAACACAAAAAGGAAGGACGTGGGGAAAGGGATGACACCAGAGCGTGGGTGTTCAGGGGGAGTAAGATATCTTTCAGAACAGAGTATCAGCTGGGTGAAGGTTCAGGGGACAGGTCATTATGACTCTGCCTATGATTCACTTGTCCTTATCTAAATTGGTACTATCTGTCAAGGCTACCTATTTACAAGGTCTATGACTACTCAGGCTGGTAAATTTCCACAAAAGCTGCCTCTTTACAATAGCTTATAGCTGTTTCAGTGTTTTTCCACAGAGACCCAAGTTCTTGGTGTTAGTATACATGTATGACAGGCCTATTGCTGATTTTAGGCCTATGGCTGATTTTAGGCCTTCAGTGCATAAGCAGGGCTGCCTCTGACATCTTCTCCCTTCTCTAGGTATAGAAGGGCTGTGGTGATTCTAATCTTGCGAAGGTGGGGATAGAGGCCTGACCTCCAGTATTTGAAGGGGACCTTGTAATGGCTCTGGTCCCCCTGTCATTGTCCAGTGAGGCATGAGGGCCATACCCATCCCAATGTCAAGGACATTTCTTGATGGTAAGAAATTACTCTAAATATCTCTTTTGAACCTACGTTAAGTGGTCCAATGGCAAGGCTTGTCATATTACCTGCATATCCCTGAAAGCTGAGGCCCTCTTCCTGGTTTGTATTGAGAAATACCCATGCTCTTAGAGATGATTTGATCACTTTTTTTTGGAAATGAGCATATTTCCAACAATTAATGCACCAGGCATTTTGATATCAGAGATACCTAGCTATAGCTTGACTTAAGATATTAGCATGTTACTCAATTGAACCAATATTGGTCATATCCCTTATCTACTCTTCCATGGGTGCTGCCATGCCTTTAATGGTCTCATAACTTTTTACATATGACATTCACATTTTCAAATGTCAAGGTCTCTATCAAAACCTGCCTTATGTCAGGGTCTAATACAGCCTTGCTACCAGCTGAGATTAATTTTTATTAAAACAAAAACAACAACAGTGAAGGCTTCTCCAGAGCCTTGTACAATCTTAGTAAATAAGGTGGGCACTTGTCATGGGCTCCTCAATCTTGTCCCAAGGTCTTAAAGATGCTAAACAATATTGTTCTATAGTAACATCATCACATTGGATCTGTTCTTATATAGAAAGTACAAACCTTTACCCAGCAACTATCTTTTACTTTATTAATTTCCGTAGGACTATTTTACTGTTCAATATTTGCTGCTTCTTCTGTCCACCAGGTTAACCATTGCAACTGCTGTCTAGCCTCTAATACAGCTGTTACCAATCCCTTCCAGTTTCATGGAATAATTATATTTTGAGTAGCTCAATTATTTGGAATTTGTTTCATATAAATTGAGTACATTCATATGAAATCATGGCTTCTTTAAGATGCATTAGAGCTATCATTTCTATGTGATACCATCCTATCTTGTCATAACCTTGTTCCATACCATTACCAGGAACCAGTTGTATAACTTTTGGGAAAGCTGAGGTGGTCTCATAACCCCAGGATGCCCCTTTTCCCACTCTGGCAGCACAGTTGGATAGAGATTAACCCTTTCTCTCAAAATGGCCTGTCTCATCTTTTTCAGCTTTTCTCTGACCCATCCACCCTTTGGCACAGTGTCTTTTTTCTCTGTTCCTTCAGGAAATTCCCATTCTCTGGCTTAGTCACTGGGTCTGACCCTTTTTGTTTTTTCTTTTTGATGCACCTCGCTCCTTTAGCCTTCCACCTCCACTCACAGTTTTTCCAGTTGCACAGCCAACTCTACAATTCTTTCAGAAACCAGGGAGTAGACTGACCCCTTTTTGCCCCCTCCCCACTTTTTGATTTTTATGCTCCTCCATTTCCAGCCACAATTTTTCCAACTCCTCAGCCAGTTTTTCAAACTTTTTTTTTTGAAACAAGATATATGAAGAAGGAAAACAAAAGCAGAAAATCCTTCTGGGAGTAAATTGGAGACATCTAGCAGTAGCAGCTGCAATAAATGTTTTGCTGGCCTCTTAAAACAAAAATATCTGTATCTCCCCGTTCCTGACATTTCTTTTATGGCATTTGACATCAAATTTCCCTTTTTTGTTGTTCTTAAATTTTGATTCCCAGGCTGAGGCACCACTTGTTGCCTGTCTTCACTACTTTTTGGGTTCTTTTATCCCACTCTTTATCTCTGCTCCACATCATTTCACCCCTACAACTAGATAGTAGAAAAAGAAAGATAGATGGAAACAAGAGAAAGATACAGGTCCTCGAATCTAATTTCTTTCTTGTTTCTTCTTTGAGTGTGACTACTAATAAACTGCAACCCCTGCCCTAACCCATAACCACCAACCACCAACCACCAACCTTGCCTATAGGTGCTCTAGAATTGATATACTCTCTGAAAAGTTCTCAGAATTCCAAACATGACACAACTGATGAAACCATCTGCAACTGGAATAATCACACCATCACCAGAGCATGAGGTTAATCACAGTCAGCTGCTCTGGAAAGTCTGAAGCAAGCACATATTCCCACATATAGGATTAAAATGAAAATATACTATTATGTTTCTGTGCTTTTTAAAGAAACCAAAATTCCAAAATTCTCACTACGAATTTTCTTGCAGAGTGTAGACTAGACATGGGTAAAGAGTGTACGTGGTGGAAAGCTCAGTGTGGAACATTACTGTCTATTAAAGTGAGACGAATATCCTTGGCACGTTGTGGGTGACCTGGCATTGGGTGTTAGCAGTCAAGTAGGATGAGGAGAATGTCTATGCAGAAGGCAGAAATGGTGTGAGTTTCAGAGAATGGCTAGGTAAGGATGCTGTCTGCCTGGTGGGATATCTTTGTGTGACCAGTCAATACTGTCCAGGGTGATGAGGGCTTCTGCTCATCAAGATGACCTTGGTGGAGAGTTAAAATCCCAGGATGGCTGAATGGAGTCTCCCCAGAGTTCAACACTAGGAGTCAGAGCTGAGTCAAGTTGAGTAAAGGAGACTTTCTTCAGCCAGGGTGTCAGAACTTCAGCAAGGTGTCTGGTCTTGTGTTTGAACATCCACCTTAAGGGAGAACGGTATCTTTTTAGGGGACATAGGCTTGATCTGAGGGTTTTTTTTTAATTTTTTTTTTATCTATTTTTTATATGTAAGTACACTATAGCTATCTTCAGACACCCACAAGAGGGCATCAGATCTCATTATGGATGGTTGTGAGCCACCGTGTGGTTGCTGGGATTTGAACTCAGGACCTGAGCAGGCAGTTCGGTGAGCCATCTCACCAGCCCCCCCCTTTTAAGATTTATTTATTTATTTTATATATGTGAGTGTACTATCACTCTCTTCAGACACACCAGAAGAGGGCATCAGATCCCATTACAGATGGTTGTGAGCCACCATGTGGTTTCTGGGATTTGAACTCAGGACCTCTGGAAGAGCAAACAGTCAGTGCTGTTAATCGCTGAGCCATCTCTCCAGCCCCGATCTGAGGTTTTGAGTCTATCTAGAAGGGACAGGTCTCTTAGTGAAGAGTGATCGATGTCGGAAGTGATAGGTAGCATCCACGAGATTATTAGTTGGGAATTTGAGATAGAGATAATGAGCATAAATTTACTCTTACTCATAGATGTAGGCTAGAAATGCTAAAGTTGGAAAAGAAAATGAAACCTGTGGCTTTATATTAAAATGGGGATAATAGTGTGAATCCATGGTTTTCAGTATGTTTGGATATAAAAGCAAGAGAAAACCAATAAACACAAACAGTGTGTTTGTTTCTCATGCATGCACGTGCTGTTTGCTCATGTGTAGGAACATTGGAATAGCTGGAAGAGATTCAAAGAAGGGAACTATTTGGAAGAACTGAAGCTTGAGCATGTGGCTATGAGCTGGAAAATGTCTGTGGGACTCAAATCACCCCATCCTCTCGAACTAATGTAAGTGTCCCCTCGTACTCTGTGATCCATTTAATTCTCCCAACTATTCTCAACAGAGCATTGCTCACTTAGAGTTTGTGCTGAGGAGTGCAGGGATTCAGGGAAGAGAGGCACAAGGGAGGACAGTGTCCTCCCACAGCTACTAACCAGAGCTGTTTCAGGAGCTCTGGATGTGGCCAGTAGTAAAGTGAGTGGGGAGTCCCCACGCAGCTAGTCATGAACCTGTGGCAGGAGGCAGAGTGCTCAGAGAAGCAGCTTCAGAAGAAACAGGATGTGAGCTTTGCCTTCCCTACACTGTAGGCAGCTGAGTTAAAAGTAGGAGCCCACACAATGGAGAGGGCCCATGGTCCTCTAGAGTGTGGTATCACAATTTGCCTGTTCAGTCGAAATCAGGTTTTGCCTTAAGTGTTTGCTCATGTTGTCTGGTTTTCCTGAAACCACATTTGCTTATAGAAGTGCAAAAATTTATGTTTGTTGCAGAGTGTTTTAGTACACAGTTTCTAACAGCATAGTTCCTCTTTTCCCCTCCTTCCTATTTCTTTCCTTCCCCCTTTGAGTTTCCACTTTGTAGTACTTGCATATTGCATTGTGTGGGTTTGTGGGCTACAATTCTTTTTTTCTTGTATGAAAAATTTTTATCTCCCTTGTGTGGTCCAAGTGATTCTGTGCTGTGGTTTCTCGTTCTCATGTGGTTTATCCTAGTGAGACCTGATTCTTCTTTCATACAATTATGCAATATGACAACTTATTGCCATGACTGGTCTTCACATACCACAGATCCTTAGAGAAGGAACGAGGTGTTCTTTCTGACAGAGGAAGGTCTTTTCTTGATATGGCTTCAGAAATCACTTACGCGGAAGTGAAGTTCAAGAATGAATCCAACTCCTCGCATAGCTACTCAGAATCTCCTTCAGGTAAAAACAAAACAAACCCCCTTTCTGTACTTCATGTAGACTGGAGGATAAATGAGGTCATTTGCAAAGGTGGGTGGTATTTGTGACCGATTCTTTGAATTCTCCCATCTGGTATTTTACTAGCATTTCAGCGGTTTAAACTGTTTGAACTATTTGTAGATTGACTTGAAGAGCTGTAGAGTTGTATATGGGAAGGAAAAGCTTTCTTGGCATGACTTTCGCTCTTGTCATTTACAGAAACTAAATCTTGAATCTTGCTGCATTTCCTGCTCTATATAAATAACCATAAGTGCAAATATTTTTCTGAAAATTAAATCATATTGTTTAATAGTGAGCTTTTTTTCCCCTCTATGCTTGACAGTATTTTGTAACTTCATGAAAACTGTTTTAGTGTTTGGAGATTTTTATCCTAAAGGTACTTGTTTTCATTTATCCTATAGATCAGAGCAAAACCTCTCACTTGATAGGCAGTTGTTCTGCCATCAAACTGCACCTTCATCCAGCAAAATTTCCAGCCATTTGATGGTGGCTAGCAGACTGACATCATGCTAAAGCATGAACTATGATTATAAGTATTTATCTTTTGTTGTGTATTTATCTTCAGTGTTTGTACAGTCTGGAAGTGATTTAAATATACAGTACGGCAACTACAGTAAAGAACACATGAAAATGCAGTGACATGAAAATATATTTAATATATATATATATATATATATATATTATATATATTTCTTTTAAGACTTGCTGAAAGGGCCACATGTGGTCTAATTCCAGCACTCAGGAGACAGAGGCAGAAGGATCACTGAGGACTTGAGGCCAGTCTTTCTACATAATGAGTTGTAGACCATCCAGGACTACAAAGAGAGATCCTATCTCATTAAATATCCTACCACCAAAAACCAACCAACCAACCAACCAACCAACCAACCAATTCCTTGAAAAGATACGAATATTTTTGAAATATATATTCACACACACACACACACACACATATATATACATATATATGTATATATATGTATATATATATATATACACACACATACACACACACACACATATATTCATAGTATTTTTTTAGACATCAAAATATTAATGCCAGCTATTTTAACAGTATAAGTTTGTGCTTTTTTATTATTTCAAATGTTCCTGCTATTAGTAATTATATGTCAAGGAGGAAAATGAAGAAGATGAGAGTCAAAAAGAAGAAACAAGGATGGAACTTATTTCTCATAAAATGATTGTGCTTCTCCTTTTAGCTCCCAGGAAGAAACGTATCCATCATCTAAGTAAGCCTGTTTCCCCCTCGCTGCCTTTTACATCCCTGATGGTACTTCTCCTGCTGCTGGCAATCACATTCTTAGTTGCTTTTATCAGTAAGTATTCCAGATGAATCAATAGGCCATCTCTGCCTTAGATGAAACTAGGTTCCACTGTAGCAGTTGGCATTTAATGGAAATATGAAGAAGTAATAATTTGGGGAAAAATAATTCAAGAAATTCCATTGTGACTTTTCTTAGTCCTTGAATTTAGCTGCTTTTTTGGGAGAAAATATGGAATCCATTCTCAGTAGAGAAACTAAGTCACATTTATGAGTGTCTGTCTGGGGTTTTAGAGTGAACTTTGTCGACTGTTGTCTTTATTAGACTGGGAGGTCAAATCTACATGTTCTTATTAACATTAAGATGTAAAGCTGTATGTATATAAGGCTCCTTCATCTAGTGTGAACTTGTGGACAAGAAAGAGCTAGGAAGAAATTATCTAAGAAGAGTTCTTCAGCTAATTCCTAGCTATTTCTGTCTTGGCCAGTATTATGAGAAATCTAAAAGCAACCTGAGCAAATGGGTGGATTTCTCTTCATCAACGATTTGAGAATGTATGAAAAACTTAAAAATACAAAAAGTAGTATATTTAGGATGTTTTACTCATTCATTTGCACACTCAGAGTAAAGTACTAGTAATAATATAGTAATAGCATACCTTAATGTTTGTCAGACAGAGTGTCAGACTATGTCCAGGAAGAACACAGACTCTGTTCTAAAGAAATTTAGAGGAAAGTCAATTAATCAATGTCAGATAAATACAATGGCACACTCCTGTTATCCCAGCTACTCAGGGTGTTAGATAGTAGGACACCAAGTGTGGAGCTAGCCTGGGCTATGTAAAAAAATAATATAAAAATGAACTAGTGTCTGCAACATTGTCCGAGAAATGTTGTGCTGAGATAGTTTTCCTAGAAGAGATGACACCTAGAACTGAGGGTACCAAGCATGTCACAGAGAGGTGTGTGGCCGAGGCACACACTGCTAAGTGAGGAAAAAGTGACGTTTCCCTAGGTAGACACAAGCAGGATGCAGAGCACATGTTGTGCACCCTTAGAAAAACAAGTTCTTTCTCCTAAAGAGTGTTTTTAAATCAAGTATTGTTTTCTGCTTAATATATCAGTATAAATGTAGTGAGTTAATATACATACTTATTCATCTTATGTTTCCAAGGATTGCCAATTTTGGCTGATCTCCACAGAGCAACTCCTCTGGTCCTAGCTGAATTTAGGCATGAATATGTGGTCAGTTACCAGTCCTGGCAACTCAGCCTCTGAGGAAGAGGCTGCCAGCTGGAATGACTAACAATGTGCCTCACCTTTATATGAGTCCTCAAGCCTGGGCTTGTTTAGATGGCAACTTGGAAATTTTCAAGACTGAAGGTTGCCATGAGCCAGGCGCTCAAAAATTTTAACTGGAGTGTCGATTAGAGCTCATTTTGCACGTTCTCTTGACTAACTCACACATGAGACTGTACTTTTTTTAAAAAAAAAATTGAACTGGGACAGTTGCAAAATCACATCGCAATGGTGTGTAAATACAGAAGTTAAAAATTGTGGTCATTTTGAAAACCATCATTTCCTTGGAGAACCATTGTACCATTTCAAATAAAAAATTCTTGTAGCCATATCTACCTTATAGATGGTGTTTTTTCGGAGCTCTGAAAAACTCTGAGTTATTAGGACAAAGAAATAAACAAGAGGGCTAATCTGTAACCTGATAATGAGATAAGTGTCTGGAGAACATGAGAGGAGGCAGCTTGGAGATGTAAAGAGAATAGGACCCAGGGAATAGATGCCTGATGAGGATAGAGATACAGGGAATAAGGGGTCCAAGAAGTAACATGTGACTTCAATATTCATATAACTAAAACTCACCAACCATGGAGTTGATCAAAGAGGTAGAGAATATATGATAAGTTATATGTTTAAGTTGGTAGACGTTGTCTTTAGTTTTCGGCATATTGAGCTGTCCCTAATATGCTTGTGTTTAGTGAGCAAAAAAATACCATAAAAATAGGCAGTAGATAAGACATGGCAATCACATGACAAGCAATTCATGATGTCACTCGGGAAGAATTTGTATGAGAAGAAAACATAATGATACAGCTGTAGGAAGTGTTGCATTTTGAAGGGGTACATACAGGGAGAAGAGATTGTAAAAGACTACAAGTTATAGCCAAAAGTTGAGGCAAAACCTGACAAAGCAATAGGTCAAGGGCTGAAGAGAAAGAACTGGGCTTAAGTCCAATGCCAAGAAGGCCAATGAGTACCCTGGGATGTCACTGAATACCCATTTCACAACTGGTGTTGGAGAAATGGAGGAAGAAATAGTGATGAAATAAGGAGACAAAGACATAGGAAGGAAAGTGAAGAAATTCAGATGTAGATGAAGAGGCCAGTCAGTTTGATTCGGAGTGAACAAGAGTGTTGCATATGGAGGAGCATCTCAGTTGAAAAGATGGGAGATTGAGGAAGAAAACAATGCCCTGTAGATACTAGTTTTTTTTTTCTTACTTCCCATTCTAAAATAACCTATAACTATTCAGAATTAGCAAACCTGCTTTCCTCCCAATAAGAAGGTAGTTCACATCCTTAAATATGAATATATATCTCTGCTTCATTTCCTTGAAGAATTGGCATTTTCCAGCAATAGGCCTGTCATACATATATAGTAACACCAAGTCTTGGGTCTCTGTAGAAAAACATTGAAACTGATGGCTATTAGCTATTGTAAACAGGCAGCTTTTGCAGAAATTTACCAGCCTGAGTAGTCATAGACCTTGTAAGTAGGTAGCCTTGGTGGATAATACCAACTTAGATAAAGACAAGTGAATCATAGGCAGAATCATAGTGACCTATCCCCTGAACTTTCACCCAACAGATACCCTGTTCTGAAAGATGTCTGTACTCCCCCTGAACACCCATGCTCCAGTGTCATCCCCTTCCCCATGTCCTACCTTTCTGTGCTTATAACCCCTGTGTGAATAAGTAAAAATTATGATTTGATTTAAAAAAATAAATAAAAAGAAAAAAAAAGAATTGGCAATTTCATTTTATGTTCAGCATTGAAGGATATGGCCCACTCCCTTTAGAGTCATGATTTGGACCCATCCTGTGTTTTATGTCACTCATGTTTCTGTGAATTCTGAAAGTATTTGTGGTTTCAAATTAGGAGGCTGAGGATTCCATTAACTATAGGATGATGGGAATTGTAGTCAGGCTCTGTCTACTTAGGTAATGTGGATGCTGTAGTTGTTTGTAGCAGTAAATAAAAAAATAGAAAGGCATTCTTCGATCATGAAAATGGTGGTTTTGGTTCTGTTTTTCTTCCAGTTTATTTTCAGAAATACTCTCAACTTCTTGAAGAAAAAAAATCTATAAAAGATATAACTCACAACAAATTGAACTGCAGAAAAAATGTTTCATCCATGGAAGGTAAGAATTAATGTACCTAAGTGTTTAGTTGCTCTTGTAGAGTATAATAGTTTGACATAAATTTTTGTTCTGTCTCTCTCTTTCACCTATTCTCTCATAAATTACATCCAAATCACCTTTCCACTCCACCCACTCCTCCCAGTCACTGCTCTCACCTCTCCTCTTCCTGAGATCCACACCTCCTCTGTTTTCCTCCAAAAAGGGGAGGCCTCTCAGCAATAACAATAGAACCTGGCATAAAAGGTTACAATAAGACTAGATACCAGACCTCATATCAAGGCTGTACAAAGTAATCCATGAGGAGAAAAATGATTCCAAGAGCAGGCAAAGTGTCACAGACAACCCATCTCTACTGTTAGGAGTTCCACAAGAACACCAAGATAGACAAACATATATGCAGAGGTCCTGGTGCATGTCTGTGTAGGCTCTGTGATTGTTGATTCAGTCTCTGTGAGCCCCTATGAACTTCGCATAGTTTATTCTATGGACCATGTTCTCCTGGTGTCCTTGACCACTCTGGATCCTACAATCCTTCCTCACCCTCTTCTATATTCCCCAAGCTCTGTGTAATGTTTTGGCTGTGTGTCTTTGCATCTGTTTTCATCAGTTGCTGGACGAAGGCTTTCTGATGACAGTTGGACAAGGCAAAGATCTGTGAGTATAGCAGAAAATCATTAGGAATCATTTCATCGACTTTTTTCCAGTTGTGTTTTCTTCTATCCTAGGTGTCTGGGCTATTCAGTCTTAGTTCCTGGCCATCCAGGCAGTGTGGGACATGGGCTCCCTCTTGTGGCTTGGGCCTCAAGTTGGACCAGCCATTGGTTGGCTACTTCCACAAGTTCTGTGCCCCATGAGCACAACATGCAGGCAGAACAAATTGTAGATCAAATATTTTGTGGCTCGGTTGAGGTTCCAGTCTTGCTGCTGGGAGGCTTGTGTGGTTACAGAAGGTGGTCAGTTCATGCTCTGTGTCATCCATTACTAGGAATCTTATTTAGGGTCCTTATATATTACAGGGAATTTCCACTGCACTAAGTTTTCACATAACTGTCCCAAAGCCCACAATTCCAATCATCTTTTCTGGTACTCATTCCCACCATCAAACTTCATTTTTTTCTGCTCCAATCTGCACCTGCCCTTAGTCTATCCCACAAGATCTATTATATTTCCCTTTCCCAAGGAGATGCATGTGTTATCCCTTGATATATAGTCTTTCTGGGTTTGTGGATTGTAGTAAAATTATATTTTAATTAATAGCTAATATCCAGTTAAAAGTGAGTACATACTATGTTTGACTTTCTGAATCTGGGTTACCTTACTCAGGATGATTGTTTTTCTAGTTCCATCTATCTGACAAATTTCATGATGTCATTTTAAAATAGCTACACAACACTCTATTGTGTTAATGGACCACATTTAAAAAAATTCGTTCTTCACTGAGGAACATCTTGGTGGTTTTCAGTTTCTGGCTATTACAAATAAAGCCATTATGACCATAGTTCAGCAAGTTTCCTTGTAATAGGATAGAACATTGTTGGGTATGTGCCCAAGACTGGTATTTGCAGGTCTTGAGGTACATTGATTCACTTTTCTGAATAACGATCATATTGATTTCCATAGAGGTTCTCCAAGTATGCACTCTCACCAGCAGTGGAGAAGTGTTCCCCTTGCTCTATATCCTCATCAACTTGAGCAGTCACTTGAGTTTTTGATCTTATGTTTTCTAATGGGTGTAAGATGGAATCTTTTTTTTTTTCCCTTCCCTTTTCCTAGTCGCTCCAGACCTGCTCTCTCTGGGCCTGTGAGCAGCCTTGCTTGCCCCAGCCCAAAGATTGATTTATTTATTTATTTATTTATTTATTTATTTATTTATTTAATGTAAGAACACTGTAGCTGTCTTCAGACATCCCATAAGAGGGCATCAGGTATCATTACAGATGGTTGTCAGCCACCATGTGGTTGCTAGGATTTGAAGTCCGGAACTCCAGCTGAGCAGACAGTGCTCTTAACTGCTGAGCCATCTTACCAGCCATAATATGGAATCTTAATATAGTTTTAACTTGCATTTTCCTGATGAGTAAGTATGTTAAACACTTCTCTAAAGGTTTCTCAGCCATGAGAGTCCTCTATTAGGAAATCTCTGTTTTAGATCAGATTTTTTTGGTTTGTTGATGTCTAGCTTCTTGAGTTCTTTATGTATATTGGATATATTGTCTCTTTGTTGCATGTGGAATTAGTTAAAATCCTTTTCTGTTCTGTAGGCTACCATTTTGTCCTATTGACAGTGTCCTTTATCTTACAGAAGACACTTTTACTTTTCATGAGGTCCTGTTTAATAACTGTTGATCTAAGTGCCTAAAGTATCAGTGCTCTGTCTCCTGTGTCAATTTGCTCAAGGCTATTCCCTATTTCTTCTTTTATAAGGTTCAGTGTGTCTGGTTTAATGTCAAGGTGTTTAATCTACATGAACTTGAGTTATGTTCAGGGTTATAGATACAAATCTATTTTCGTTATTCTACATGCAGTCATCCAGTTAGACCAGCACCATTTGTTGAAGATTTTTCTTTTCATTATCGTGCAATTCTGGATTTTTTCCCCAAAAATCTGGTGTCCATAAGTGTGTGGATTTACTCCTGAGCCTTTCATTAATTAAACTGATCAGTGTCTCTGTTTTTATGCCAATACCATGAGGGTTTTACTACTATAGCTCTGTAGTACACCTTGAAATCATGGATGGCACTACCTCACTAAATTGTTATACTGTTCAGAACTTTTTTTTTAACCTATACTGGATTTTATGTTTTTTCTTTTCATGTGAAGTTGACAATTGTCCTTTCAAGGTTTGTAAAGAAAATTGTGTTGGAATATTGATGAGAATTGCATTGGATCTGTAGATTGATTTTGGTAAAATGGCCATTCTTACTATTTTTATTCTACTGATCTTGATTTCTGTGGAATTGATTTGAGTTTATTTCCATTTACTTTGATGTTGGCTATAAGCTTGTTGTAAATTGCCTTTGTTATATTTAGGTATGCCTTTTACATACCTAATCTCTCCAAAACTTCTATTATTAAGTAGTGTTGGATTTTTGTCAAAGGTATAGTCTACATTTAATGAGATTTTTTTCCTTTCAGTTTATTTGTAAGATGGATTACATTTATTTATTTTCATATATTGAGCCATCCCTGCATCTCCAGGATAAATCCTACTTGATCATGGTAGATGATATTTTTGATGTGTTCTTGGAATCAGTTTGGCAGTATTTTATTGAATATCATTTCATGAATGTTAGTGAGGGAAATTGGTTTGGAATTCTTATTCTTTGTCAAATCTTCATGTGATTTGTGTATCGGGGTGATTGTAGCCTCATAATGTGAATTTGGCAGTGGTTTCTTCTGTTTCTATTTTATGATATAATTTGAGGAGTATTGTTGTTAACTCTTCTTTGAAAGTCTGGTAGAATTCTGTTCTAAAACCATCTAGCCCTTGGCTTTTTTGATTGGGAGAATTTTAATAACTGTTTCTGTTTCCTTAGGATTTATAGATATATTTAAATTATTCTTCTATCTTGTTAATTTTTGTAAGCATTATCTATTGTGAAAATTATCCATTTCTTTCAGATTTTGTAATTTTGTGAAATATAGGTTTGTAAAGCTTGACCTAATGATTCTTTGGATATCCTTGGTGTATCATGTACATTCTTGTTGTACTCTTTTCATTTCTAATTTTGTAAATTTGGAAATTCTCTGTTTTTCTTTTAGTTGTGTTGGATAAGGGTTTGTCTATCTTGTTGATATTCTCAAAGAACCAACTCTTTGTTTCATTGATTCTTTGTATTGTTCTCCTTGTTTCCAGTTTGTTGATTTCAGCTCTCAGTTTTATTATTTCCTGCCATCACCTCCTCTTCTGTGCTTGTGCTTGTTCTTCTCCTTCTCCTTCCTTCTCCTTCTCCTTCCTTCTCCTTTTCTCCTTCTCCTTCTCCTTCTCCTTCTCCTTCTCCTTCTCCTTCTCCTTCTCCTTCTCCTTCTCCTCCTCCTCCTCCTCCTCCTCCTCCTCCTCCTCCTC
>NW_021621449.1:3591382-3617452 GCF_004785775.1 Grammomys surdaster
CTCCTCCTCCTCCTCCTCCTCCTCCTCCTCCTCCTCCTCCTCCTTCTTCTTCTTCTTCTTCTTCTTCTTCTTCTTCTTCTTCTTCTGCATTCAGATGTGCTGTTAAGTTACTGCTCTGAGATCTCCTCAGTTTCTTTAAGAAGGTATTTAGTGCTATGAATTTTCCTCTTTTTGTTGCTTTCCTTGTGCCCCCTAAGTTTGTGTATGTTGTGCTTTCATTTTCATTGAGCTCTAGGAAGTCTTTAATATTTTTATTTCTTTCTTTCCTGATTCTGCAGCCATTCAATAAACAATTGTTCATTTCTACGTGTTTTTATACACTCCTCCCCCCATTTTTTTCTGGTTCAATCTATTTGGTGTTTTGTATGCTTCCTGTCTTATATAAATGTCTCCTTCTTTAGATTAGGAACTTTTTCTTTGTTCAAAATATATTCTGGGCCTTCGAGCTTGGATTCTTCCCCGTGTTCTATTCCTATTATTCTTAGGTTTGGTCTTTTCATAGTTTCCTGGATGTTTTGTGTCAGGAATTCTTGGAGTAAATATTTTGTTTGGCAGAAGTATTTATTTCTTCTATCATATCTTCAATACCTGAGATTCCATCTTCCTTCCCTTATATTCTGTTACTCATGCTTGTGTTTATTTTTCCTGTTCCTCTACCTACCTAGGATTTTTTATCTCCAGAATTTCCTCAATTTATGTTTTCTGTATTCTTCCATTTCCATCTGTAGGTATTGAAATGTTTTGATTGTTTCTATCAACAGTTTGTTTTTTCTCAGCTTTCTTCAGGGGATTCATTCATCTTCATTTTTTTGGTTGTGTTTTTCTTGATTTCATTAGGGAATTTATTCATTTCCTTTTAAAGGACCTCTGTCATATTCATAAAGTTCGTTCTAAGGTCTTTTTCTTGTGCCTAAGCTGTGTTGGCATATTTAGGATTTGCAGTAGGATAGTTGGGCTCTGGTGGTGATACATTTTCTTGACTGGTTTTATTATTTATTTATTTATAGGTTGGAAGGATTTATTTTTCATTCCAATTTATGGAAGTTATTAAGTAAAACACAAAAGAAGATTAAATTATGTGTTGGATCCTTTTGTACTTACAATTCAACATCAACAATATCAAGCCATAATCTATCCCCTTTCATATGTATAGCCATAACTTCATTCATTCATTTGTTTATGTACTTAGTCTTTTACTTGCAAGGCTAGGGAATCAATCCAGTATTTCATACACTATAAGCCGCTGAATTGTACCTCCAGCCCTCCTCAGTGTTGTAAAGTACATTTCAGGTTTCATAGTATTTATCATTAAATACTTTAATATGCAATGCTTTAAGCATTTTGACAGAGATGGGAGAATATTAAATTTTACCCATGCCAGAAGCAGAACAAGATGCATTCCACTTGCTTGTTGAGAAGCCAAGGCTACCTACCCATTCCTATTCCTGCTACCTTCCCATTTGCTAACTTCTAGTGGGAAAGATACAGCATCCATTTATCTTCCTATCCCTGCACATCCCCATCGACACCTCATGCACATCTTCCAGCCCTGGTTATAATCTTGGGTCTTCCTGCCCAAGAGATCTGGAAGCTAGCACGGGACTAAGGATTCTACAGATTTTGGCTTTTGTTGATTGTGTTCTTACCCTGCTGTTCAGGCATTTGGCTTGGGATGATTATAGGTTGAGGTGGAGATTTATGAGTTTTTGTTTGCTGGATGTTTTATTCCTTGGTTTATGTTTAGTCTCTGGTCTCATGGTCTGTATGGCCTGTGGTTGAGCAGAGATGGTCTCTACCTGAGTTGGGAGCTGGACTTCTGGAGGCAGACATGATCCCTTGTTCAGCAGGAGTTCTCTGTGGGTTGGGACAGAGTTAGGGGATATTGAGAGTAGTGTCTGGGTACACTAAGAAAGTGGAGGAGATTCAAGGGCAAGGCAGTCTACCTGGAGTTCTGGTATCTGACTGGCCTCTGGTCCAGCAGTGAGTCTCAGTCTGAGTTTGTCTACTAGTTTTCTGGCTAGTGTGGCCTAAACCTGATCAGAAGATAGGGTCTGGAGTTGGGATCAGGAACAAGGCAAAGTAGTGATGGTTGTGGAGGATTTTGTCTGTGAGGACTGAGGGAGTGAAAGTGTTCCACAGACAGAATGCCTTCTTGTCCTTCTGGCTGGCCTGAACTTGAGTAGATGTCTGCCTGAAATATTTCTAATAGATTGTGAGATGGCATGGACTGAAAATTGGAATCCATATGTACATTTACATTGGACTAGAAAATCTGACATGTATACCTCCATTTGTTTACACAGTCTTGTTTGTGAAGAGACTTCTATTATTATATTTTTCTTGAGTCTGTTTCATTCTAAACCATCTCTGCACACTTCCTGTTTCTCATCCCAGCTTATATGTGTAATTTGAAGAAAATGAAACCTGGTATCAAGAAAACAAATTATTTAAAGCTTTAGTAGATTCCTTGAGAACACTTTTAAATTTAGAGGAGATTTCACATGATGATATAAAGATACTGTTCTAACCCAACATATACATACACTGTTCTTATATGTACATCTTATATAAGCAAACATGGTTACGACAACTAGTGAGTGAATACTGATGGCAACACTGATTGAAGTTTACAATTACCCGACTTTCTTCTGGACACTGCATTGAATTAAGCTGTCACATCTCTTCAGTCTTCTCTTGATTGGGATACATTTTCAGAAGATCCTTGTTTTAAATGATTCTGATTAGCAGGATGACTGATCTGGTATATTACAGAATATTGCTCTATTAAAATTTGAGTAACTATTTTTGAGGCGGAAGATGACAGGTGTGAAATGCTAGTCTAATCACATTGTACATGCAGTCTAAAATAGAAAAATTATTACAGACTGTTGAATTCACCTGATGTTCTATTTAAAGTAAGCAATTTAAAAGCATATCTTTTAAGTATTCTAAATCTTTTATTTCTTTTTGTACAATCTATTTTTTCTCATACAGTATATCCCAACTGAAGCTTCCCTTCTGTACCCTTCCCCAAGTCCTAAGACCTCCCGTATTTCCTACATTCACTGTTTCCTCTTTTCCCTCTCTCATGGGACACTTTCCTTCTATTGGACATTGACCAGCCTTGTCATGGATGTTTATTTGTAGTCTTATTGCATCTTGCTATGTTGTGTTTGGTTGATAAAAGGATAAAAGGATAGGTTTTTAAAGTTAAGCATAATTATTATATAACCAATTAGGAGGTGCATCCCTTAAAAAGATTAACTTGGCAGTTTTTCATTGCCTGTAGCTCTTGTAACAATAAAAATAGGTCATGAATTTGATAGAGAAGAGGAAACCTGGTAGGGATTGGAGGAAAGTGGAGGAAGAAATGATATAATTATATTTTAATTAAATGTAAAATAAAGAAAAACCCTGATTTTTTCCCTTTTTTTATCGGATATTTTCTTTATTTACATTTCAAATGATTTCCCCTTTCCAGGTCTCCCCTTCAGAAATCACCTATCCCATCTCCCATCCCCCTGCCTCTATGAGGGTACTCCCCTACCCTCCTACTCCCATCTTCCCTCCTTGGCATTCCCCTACATTGGGGCATTGAACACCCTCAGGCCCAAGGGCTGCTCCTTCCACTGATGTCCAATAAGGCCATCCTCTGCCACATGCAACTGTTGGTGATCCAGTCCCCAGGAGCTCCAGGAGGTCTGGCCAGTTGACACTGTTGCTCCCCCCATGGGGCTGCAACCCCCCTTAGCTCCTTTAGTCCCTTCTCCAACTCCTCTATTGGGGACCTTGCACTCAGTCCATTGGTTGACTACCAGCATCCTCCTTCGTATTTGTCAGGCTCTGGCAGAGCCTCTCAGGAGACAGCTATATCAGGCTCCTGTCAGCTAGCACTTCCCGGCATCCTCAACACCATACAAAACATCTTGATTTTTTTTCTTCATTTTTTTTTAAAGTATAACTTTTGGAAGGATATTGCCAAATATAGCCCATCCTACTGTAGGATATTGGGTTAGGTTTCCCAAGAGACAGAATAATGCATCTGTCTATATCTGTCCATGTTCTTCTTAGTAGGATATACTATTTTTAGTTGTTTCAGCCTTGTTTATGTTTATCATTGAAAATGTAATTTCTTAGTAGCTCACTTAACCCTGCATGCTTTGGCCATTCATTCTTCCATCTCCTCCCATTGTCTGATGTTTTCCCATATCTTTGATAGTCTTCGTTTCCATTTAAACACACAGAGATATATATGTGTTTGTAAATATATCTCTGTATGTCTGCTAAAATGTGTTTCTCAATTCTTTTTTTATTTTTCATGTCTTTTTTCGTTTTTCTTGGTTATTTTATTTATTTGCATTTCAAATGTTATCCCTCCCTTTTCTGTTTCCCCTCCAAAAGCTCCCTATCCCCTCCCCTCCCCCTGCCTCTATGATGGTTCTACCCTACCCACTGACCCAGTCCTCCCTCAGTGCCCTAGCATTCCCCTATCCTGGGTCATCAAGCCTCCACAAGACCAAGGGCCTTCCTGCCCAGTGATGCCAGATAAGGCAATCCTCTGCTACATATCCAGCTGGAGCCATATATTTCCCACTTTGTATTCTTTGGTTGGTTGTTTAGTCCCTGGGAGCTTTCGGGGATCTGATTGGTTGATATTGTTGTTCTTCCTATTAGTCTGAAAACCCCTCCAGATCCTACAGTCCTTGCCCTAAATTCTCCACTGGTGTCCCTGCACTCAGCCCGATGTTTGGCGGTGTACATTCTCATCTGCTTTGGTCTGGCTCTGGCAGAGCCTCTCTGGGGACAGTATACTAGGCTCCTGTCAGTAAGCACTTCTTGGCATCAGCAATAGTGTCTGGGTTTGGAGTCTGCAGATAGGATGGATCCCTAGGTAGGGCAGTCTCTGGATGGCCTTTCCTTCAGTTTCTGCTCCACTCTTTGTCCCTGAATTTCTCTTTGACAGGAGGAATTCTGGATTAAAATTTTTGAAGTGGTTGGGTTACCCCATCCCTCAACTAGGGGCCATGCCTATCCATCTACTGGATATGGACTCTACAGGTTCTCTCTCACCTTTCTTGGGTATTTGGGCTAATGTCTTCCCTGTTGGGTCCTAGGAATCTCTTGGGTCTCTGGCATCTGAGACTTTCTAGTGGCTCCCCCAGCTCCCCTCCCCCACTGCTATACACCTACTTTCAAATTCCTGATCCTCTGTACTTCTCCCCCATCTCCTCACATATCTGAACTGCCCCCCTTTCCCTGCCC
This sequence comes from Grammomys surdaster, assembly GCF_004785775.1. Taxonomy (NCBI): domain Eukaryota; kingdom Metazoa; phylum Chordata; class Mammalia; order Rodentia; family Muridae; genus Grammomys; species Grammomys surdaster. The sequence goes on from NW_021621449.1 coordinate 3,596,645, forward strand.
CTCTTCTCTCCTGCCCAGTTCTCTCTCTCCCTCTACTTCCCAGAGATTATTTTCTTCCCCCTTCTGAGTAGAACTGTAGCATCCACACTTTGGTGTGATCTTCTTTCTTCTTGGGTTTCATATGGTCTGTGACTTGTATCATGGATATTCCAAGTTTCTTCTTGGCTAATATCCACTTCTCAGTGAGTACATACCATATGTGTTCTTTTGTGACTGGGTTACCTCATTTGGGAGGATGATATTTTCAAGTTCCATTCATTTGCCTGCAAATTTCATGAAGTCATTGTTTTTAATAGCTGAGTAGTACTTCACTGTGTAAATGTACCATATTTTCTGTATCCATTCCTCTGTTGAGGGACATCTGGGTTGTTTCCAGTTTCTGACTATTATAAATATGGCTGCTATGAACATAGTAGAGCATGTGTCCTTGTTTTATGTTAGCGCATCTTCTGGGTATATACCCAGGAGTAGTATAGCTGGGTCCTTAGATAGAATTATTTCCAATTTTCTGAGGAACCATCAGACTGATTTCTTTTCTTTCTTTCCTTCCTTCTTTCTTTCTTTCTTTCTTTTTTTTAAAACTTTTTACAATCTTGTGCTTTCCCTTTTTTTATTGGATATTTTATTTATTTACATTTCAGATGTCATCCCCTTTCCCTAATTCTTCTCCCTAGAATCGCCTATCCCATCCCCCCTCCTCTTTTTTGCTTTTGTACCATTTTGATTACAAGCATGTATTAAGGTCAGTTCTAGGTTGAGGGACTAGCAACGCAATAGATGCAAATAGTCAAGGAACAAGCAAGATAATAAACACAAATAGTCAAAAACCAAGCAAGGCATTAAACACAGTTTCGTGAACTCTCCCGTGATAACTGTTTCTAAGGGCTGTTCAGGATGGCCAAATTATCTGAGCCAACTTCCCTGTCCTAGCCCAAAGTCATTTTCCTGTCTAAAGCTGACTTCCTTGTTCTAACCTAAAATTTAGATTCCTGTCTGAAATTACTTCATTGTTTTAGCCTAAGATTTAGATTCCTATCTGAAATTAATTCTTGGTTCTAGCCTAATGTCAGATTCCTGCCTGAAGCCAACTTCCTTGACCTTGGCCAATGTCATATTCCTGCCAAGTAGCCCATTTCCTTGTCCTTGGCCCATGTCAAATTCTTGCCAAGAAGCCCCAAAGGCTCTCTGCCTTTCCCCCTTTTTTATTTTATTAACAAGACTGAGCCTGTCTTAGGTCATTCTACCAAGAATACCTCCCCTACCAGTCATGGAATATACATTATCCAAAGCAATGTACTTATGTCTTAGGTTGATAATGCTCTGTTCAGAATCTTACCCATCTTTGGCTTGCCAGCCTGTTAATTTAATAACTCCTCTCTGGGGATCCATTTTCAGGTTCAAGTCATGTACTTTTGCTGCCAACATGTTGAAGTTGTTAAAGACAAGCTTTAACATGATGGGCAGGAATAAAAGTATTCCCAGGACTAAAAGGGCCAGTATAATCAAGCTATATATGCTATTCTTGTATCTTGACAAAAATAGAAATACCTATGACCTCAGGCCGTAGGTAATTTTATCTGCAGTATCTACAGCATCAACACTCAGCAGAGCAACATTCTTGAAATTTATATGCTTCCTATATATCATTAAAACTTCCAGAGAGGTGTTAGAATTATGCCAAATACATTGCAGGTGTCATTAAACTTCTTCCTAATTATAATGACTACCACTGTAAATTTTAGAACTAACATGAATCCAATGTTTTGGCATGATGCTCAAGATGGCTCTTTACCCTTAAATTCTGAACCTTATTCCAATAATTTGAACAGGATAAAGAGCATCAATCCATTCTTTCAAATGTCTATATAAATCCTCTTGTATATGCAACATGTTTGTAACATTTTTTTTGTAAATGATTAACAAAAGTAGTTGTCTTAACTTCTTTTGTCACAGCAATTTAATTGCAGAAGCTGTGGGGCTAGCTATTAGTGTAATTAAAGCTGTTATACCAGCAGTAATTAAGCCCCCTACCCTCTTGCTTCTGCTCAAAGTCTGACTCAATTCTTCTAGGACTTGCAAGCTATTTTTAGAATATAAAGGTTCTGTGATACTCAGGGCACTAAAACAAACTCTGGTTGATAGCCCTCTGTAACTGACATGTTGGATTTCAAAACACAAACACAATTAGAAGGTGTACAACCAATGCAATTTACATTAAATAGTATAAAAGTAACAAAAGTAATTTTAACTTGACAATTAAAAGAGCCTTAACATGTCGGAGTCCAGCCTCGACACAGGATCTGAGTTCTCAACTGAAGCAGGGGATATCTGGAAGGCACATAATAAACATACACAGACTACTTTTTGGGTACAAGCTGACAGGCAATTTTTCAAGGCTTAAAATTTCTTTCTCTCTTTTCTCTTACTCTCTGCTTTCTTTCTTTCTCACTCATTCACTCGCAGCTTGAGGCTGCACACATTCTGCATTCTCCTGTGCACTCTGCTTTTCTCCAGTGTGCTTTTCTTGAACTCCTATACTCCTATTTACCTCTGTGTGTTTCCCTCTCACTCTCATACACACTCTTCACACACATTTCACATACACTTCACACACACCACATACAGTTTCCTTTCCCTCATACCTACACTCTCTGTACACACCTCACATTCTCTCTTCAGTCAGTCTTCATATTCTCTTTTCATTCACTTCTCACATTCTTTCTTCACTCACTCTTCATATGCTCTTCTCATTTTCTCTCGCCTTTTTCTTGCCCCGTCTTTTATTGATACTCCAAAAGCAGGAAGAAAAAAAAAACATTGTATAGTCATTGTCAAATCAAATTCAAAAGAATAACCACATCCCACAAAGAATTAAGAATTACAATTGTTCCCCAAAGTTTCAGGCTTCCCTATTCCCAGGCCTGTACACAAAATAATAATAATTGCAAACTTATCACTATTTAAACTTTAACTTTTAACTTATTATACTTCAGAGCTCAGAGCGCTGAGGTCAGCTACTTGCATTTTCCTGTGAAGCTCTAATGATAAATGACATGGGCAAAGCTGACAGGTAGTGGTCAGAAAGAATCAAGTTAACCCTTAACTCAATAGTTCCACTAGCTTTCTACTTCTGTGCATTGCACACAATGACTCTCCTAAGAGTCCCAGTGTTTTGACTTAGTTTTACTAGTATAAGATTTTATGTATTCTATACTTCCTTATCTAGGAACCACTCTTAAATGTTATGTAAAACTTATTTCATAACTTCAATAGATTTTTCCTTTCTTGGAGTCCCAGTGTTGGCTCTATTTCATTTTCTAATAATCTCTTCAAATTTCTTTGCAAGTCAAGCATTAATCTGGAACTACCATTGTGAAGTTATTGCATTGTTTTCAAGATGAGAACACACAGCATCCACCTGGGCCATTAGGACTGTGCTGTGCTGTATGCCTCAGTTTTTAATTGTTTAAGAATTATTACATCAGCCAGGCCATGGTGGCACATGCCTTTAATCCCAGCACTTGGGAGGCAGAGGCAGGCAGATTTCTGAGTTCGAGGCCAGCCTGGTCTACAGAGTGAGTTCCAGGACAGCCAGAACTACACAGAGAAACCCTGTCTCGAAAAACCAAAAAAAAAAAAAAAAAAAAAAAAGAATTATTACATCAAGGAACATCTAGTTTCACAGAATTCAGCAGAGCAGAAGGAGAAAGAAGTAAGAAAGTCAGATATAATAGAATAATTATGCACACCAAAGCCAACTGAAAAACAGTCATGCAAAAATGAAATCTATACAGCCATTGTCCATGGCTAAGGTTAGGAGAAATGGGAACAACTGTTTTTTTTTTTTTCCAAAGAGCGGCTGCAGGCTATTGAGATGTCTTCATCCCTGCCCACTGCAGGCAGTCCCTTATTTCTGATGGTGGATCCCCTGGAGGGATGTGTCTCCTGCTTCTCAGGGTCCTAGACACCATCCTCTTTACAAGGAGCTGCTGGGGGCTTCTGAGATGTCTCCATCCTGGCCTACTGCAGGCAGTCCTTGCCATTGTATGCTGTACCCAGCATTAACACATGAGCTAATGCCTGTTTGAAATCCAGATTCTGCCCCAACTTTATTTCTTGCTAACATAACATCATTGAGAACTGCAGCTCACTTCCATATGTCTCTGAAAATGTCCAGAACCAGAATTCCAAATAAAGACTGTTATTTCCAATATTGGATTGGTTTCTAGACCAGTCTATGATTGAGTCTGAATAACTGGTCACATTTAAGAACAATCCAAGAGTCATTATAACTTCTCTTCTTGATTATCTGTTCCACAAGGTCTAAAAACTTGAGGCAAGAAAGCTTATCCCATCAGAAGTATAGATAAGCAATAGTGGGTCAGGAACATATGTCCAATATAGCTTCCGAGTCACCATTGTCAGGGCACTCAGCCAGCTCAGAGGTCAGCATCATTCTTTGTCCTGATATCAGCATGTCTCATCTGTTGTTCTGGTGGCCACCATGCTCCTTCAGCATCCTGCAGAAAACACACACACACATGCCCTCTTCCCCATATTTACTACCTGATCAGGATCATGCCTTATGCCAGTAAGTGGATCCTTCCCTTTCACTTATGCATAAGTATGCCTAGTTGTAGAGTGCAATAGACACTCAGCAAAAAGTTTCTTGGCATCCAAATTTAAAATAAATAAATAAGTAAATAAATAAATAAATAGAACATGATTTAAATAAACTTGTGGTGTATGGGTATATATCTCCCCCTTTTTATATTATGAGGATATTGTTTTAAAGTTCCATGGGCCCCTTACACATTCTCTTGTCCTTGACAATTATAAGGAACCCTGGTAATATGGGTAATGTTAAATTGCTGCTAAAAAGTCTCAAATGTTCGACTGCTATAGCCAGTTTCATTATCTGTTTTTGTTTGTTTGTTTGTTTGTTTTTAATTATTGGATACTATACTTATTTACTGCTCAGATGTTATCCCCTTTCCCCATTCTCACACCCAGAAACCTCTTAGCCCATCCTCCCTTCTCCTATTTCTATGAGGGTGTGTCCCCACCCATCCACCCATTCCCAACTCCTTGCCCTAGAATTCCCCCTCTCTGGGGCATCCAGCCTTCAAGGGACTAAGGCCTTCCTCTCGCACTGATACCTGACAAGTCCATTCTCCTCTACATATACAGCTGGAGACATGGGTCCCTCCACGTGTGTTCTCAGGCTAGCTGTTTAGACACTGGGAGCTCTGGTTGATTGGTATTGTTGCTCTCCCCATGGTGCCGCAAGCCCATTCAACTCTTTCAGTCTTAGCTCTAACTCCTCCACTGGGGACCCTGTGATCAGTTTGATGGTTAGCTGTGAGCATCTGCCTCTGTATGTCAGGCTCTGGAAGTGCCTCTCAGGAGACAGCTATAACAGTCCTGTCAGTGCATTTGGTGATTGTATCTGGGAGGGATCTCAAGGTGGGGAAGTCTCTGGATGGTCCCTTCTCCAGTTTCTGCCCCACACATTGTCTCATATTTGCTCCTGTGAGTATTTTGTTACTCCTTCTAAGAAGGACTGAAACACCCACACTTTGGATTTTCTTTTTCTTGAGCTTCATGTGGTCTGTGAGTTATGTCTTGGGTATTGTGAGATTTTGGGCTAATATCCACTTATCAGTGAGTGCATACCATGTATGTTCTTTTGTGATTGGGTTACCTCACTCAGGATGATATTTTCTAGTCCTATCCATTTGCCGAAGAACTTCATGAATTCATTGTTTTTAACAGCTGAGTAGTATTCCATTGTGTAAATGCACCACATTTTCTGTATCCATTCCTCTGTTGAAGGACATCTGGGTTCTTTCCAGCTTCTAGCTATTATAAATAAGGCTGCTATGAACATAGTGGAGAATACATCCGTATTATATGTTGGAGAATCTTTTGGGTATATGCCCAGGAGTGGTATCACTGGATCCACAGGTAATACTATTTCCAGTTTTCTGAGGAACCGCCAGACTGATTTCCATAGTGGTTGTACCAGCTTGCAATACCACCAACAATGGAGGAGTGTTCCTCTTCCTCCACATCATTGCCAGCATCTGCTGTCTTCTGAGTTTTTAATCTTAGCCATTCTGACTGGTGTGAGGTGGAATCTCAGGGATGTTTTGATTTGCATTTCCCTGATGACTAAGGATGTTGAACATTTCATTAAGTACTTCTCAGATACTCAAGATTTCTCAGTTGAGAATTCTCTGTTTAATTCTGGACCCCATTTTTTAATTTATTTTTTATTGGATATTTTTAACTTATATTTCAAATGTTCTTCCCTTTCCTGGTTCTCTTCCACCTGGAAACCCCTTTTCCTATTCCCCCTCCTCCTGACTCTATGAGGTTGTTCCCCCACCCTCTCACTCGCATCTTCCTGCCCTGACATTCCCTTATACTGGGTCATTGAGCCTTCACAGGATCAAGGGCTCCTCCTCCCTTTGATGCCCGACTCTCAATGTGTACTCCTTGGTACATGATTTAGTCCCTGGGAGCTCTGGGGGAGGGTCTGATTGGTTAATATTACTGTTTTTTCTATGTGGTTGTAAACCCCTTGAGCTCCTTCAGTCCTTTCTCTAACAACTCCTCCATTGGGGACCCCATTGGGAACCTTGTGCTCAGTCCAATGGTTGGCTGCGAGCATCCACCTCTGTATTTGTCAGGCTCTGACAGAGCCTTTCAGGTGACAGCTATATCAGGCTTCTGTCAGCATGCACTTCTTGACATTCACGATAGTGTCTGGGTTTGGTGACTGTATATGAGTTGGATCTCCAGGAGGGGCATTCTTTGAATGGCCTTTCCTTCAGTCTCTGCTCCACACTTCATCTCCATATTTGCTCCCATGAGTATTTTGTTTCCCTTTTTAGAAGGACCAAAGCACCTACACTTTGTTCTTCCTTCTTCTTGAGCTTCATGTGTATGAATTTTATCTTGGGTGTTCTGAGCATTTGGGCTAATATTCAGTTATCAGTGAGTGCATACCATGTGTGTTCATTTGTGACTAGGTTACCTCACTCAGGATGATATTTTTTATTCCATCCATTTGTCTAAGAATTTCATGAATTCATGGTTTTTAATTGCTGAGTAATACTCCACAGTGTAAATATACCACATTTTCTGTACCCATTCTTCTGTTGAAGGACTTCTGGGTTCTTTCCAGCTTCTGTCTATTATAAATAAGTCAGCTATGAACACAGTGGAGCATGTGTCCTTGTTATATGTTGGAGCATCTTCTGTGAATAATGCCCAGGAGTGGTATAGCTGGGTCCTCAGATAGTACTACCATCAAAATTCTAACTCAATTCTTCACAGAGATAGAAAGAACAATTCGCAAATTTATCTGGAATAACAAAAAATATCAGATATAAAAAAAACATTTTCAACAATTTTTTTGTGTCTTTTACCATTCTTTTATTTATTATAGTCAGATTAAATATCACGATAGGATATTGCCTGCCTTTCTTTCTTCTTCCTTCCTTCCTTTCTTTCTTTCTTTCTTTCTTTCTTTCTTTCTTTCTTTCTTTCTTTCCTCCTTTCTTTCCTTTCTTCCTTCCTTCCTTCCTTCCTTCCTTTCTTTCTTTCTTTCTTTCTTTCTTTCTTTCTTTCTTTCTTTCTTTCTTTCTTTCTTTCTTTCTTTCTGTTTTGCTTCTGTCATTTAATTCAATTTCTATGATTTTTGTTTCTCTAGTTAACTGATTTCTCTGTTAACCCCATTATACCATAAAAATGCATTTAAAAATTCATTGTCTTAAATATTTTTCAATTATAAAATGTAGAAACATATAGTAACAGATAAAAAGATTTGTATATACATACATTAGATTTTTATATACATTTTAAACTTTCTGTAGGCACTCTATTTTACATTTATTTCTAGAATCTTTGTAACGTTTTAGTGAAGTATTTTTATCATCACAGATTTAAAAATCTCTGTCAGAATACTGGCACCATAACTTGGTATTTATTAAGTACAACATGTATATTATGAAAATTTCTGGTGTTAATGTTATGAATTATATTCTTTAGAGACCCAGATGGGTTCACTTTGTATCCTCAGAGTCTGGTGTCCTTTACACTCTGTTTTTCTGACTTTTGCTGATAGCACCCCAGAAGGGAAAAGGGGATCTCACATTATTGATAATAGAGGTAGACATGAATTTCTTGGCACCTGAGTGGTAAGGGAATCCTATTGCATCTGGGAGAAGTTGTGAGTCCTAGCTTCCATGTGTTCTCTGCACACAAGCAACTTTTAGGATTACTTAATTACATTGTGCTTACATTTCCTTTTTTCTCCAAAGACAAAGTCTGGAGCTGTTGTCCAATGGACTGGAAGGCATTTGGTTCCCACTGCTACTTCATATCGACCAACCGGGCATCTTGGAATGAGAGTGAGGCAAACTGCTCCCAAATGGGTGCTCATCTGGTAGTGATCCACAGCCAGAAACAGGAGGTGCATCTTGGGAGAGACTGGGGCCTGGGCCTGGGCCTGGGCCTGGGCCTGGGCCTGGCATGTTCTGCCTGTTTCTACTAAGAGGGAGTTTTTTGAAATGGGTGTCAGTGTTGGGGGCAGAAGGTTTTCTACCATATAGGCAGGAATAGTTGCTTCAGCTTATATGTACTACACCTTGATCCTGTTTCAGTGGACCTAAGCAACCCCCAAGGAACCATGACATCAAAACTGTAACATATGAGGGTAGAGGGACGTATGAAATATTTCTGTTTGAAAGAAGTATTTGTGGTTTCTGTACTCTAATGCTTCCTGTAATATCATCTGGCTAACAGAGGAAGGGAAACAGGTCCAAATTGGTAGAGTCATGACCACGAGAAACAAAGTTATCAATGGAGGATAATTAGACGTGTAAAAGTCTGTTATGCACAACTATCAAGAATGGTGTTGGTGAACAAAGAGTTGAGCAAGTCTGAAATGAGATTTATTATGATCATGGACAGAGATTGTTTCTAGAGTTGTGAAAACATGAGTCATGACTTTGTGTCCTGATAATCAGAAAAGTGCACTCCTGGGGGCATGGAGGAGAAGACATGCATTCCTGGGCTGGGGTGGAAAAGATGTGTACTCCTGGAGGCATGTGGAAAGAGGACATGCACTACTGGTGGGGAGAAGATGTGCACTTCTTGGGGAGGGTTCTTCTTTTTTTTAATTTTTAATTTAATTATTTTCTATTTTAAAATATTTTATTAAATTATTTTATTTATTTACATTCCAAATGTTCATCCCTTCCCTATCTCCTACCCTTCCTCCTCCCAAGTTATTCACTCCATCCCCCCTACCATTTGCTTCTGAGAGAGTGTTTCCCCATTCAACTACCCTCCACCACCTCACCCCCACCAGCATCCCTCATCCCTGGGGTATCAAGTTGCTACATATTAGGCACATCCTCTTCCACTGAGGCCAGACAAGGCAATCCTCTGGTATTTATGTGCCAAGAGTCATGGGCCAGCCCATGTATGCTGTTTGGTTAGTGGCTTAGTCTCTGGGAGGTCCCAAAGGTTTGAGGTTGTAATCCTCTTCAGCTCCTTCAATCCTTCACCTAACTCTTCTATAGAGGTCCCTGACCTCAGACCACTGGTTGGCTTTTAGTATTTGCATCTGTCTCAGTCAGCTGCTGATAGGCCTCAGAGGATAACCATGCTAGGCTCCTGTCTGCAAGCATCAGTAATTGTGTCAGGGTTTGGTGCCTGTGTATGGGATGGATCCAAAGTTGGGCTGGTCACTGGATGGCCTTTCCTTCAGTCTCTGCTCCATTTTTGTTCCTGCATTTCATTTAGACAGGAACAATTCCTGGTCAAAAATTTTGGAGAAGGGTGGATGGCCCCATGTTTCATCTGGGGCCATGTCTATCTACTAGAGGTGGTCTCTTCAGGTTCCATCTCTCCACTGTTGGGCAGTTTTGCTAGGTCATCACCATTGAGTCCTGGGAACCTCTCACATCCCAAGTCTCTGGGACTTTCAAGAGGTTCCCCTTCTACTCCCATGATGCACATTTCCCATTCATTCTCTTGGTCCTCTGGGCTTCTCTCCTATTTTTCCTCATACCAAGTCCTGCCAACTTTCCCCTCATTCCCTCTTCTCTCTCACCCAGGTCCATCCCTCCATCTGCCTCTCTTGATTATTTCCTTCACCCTTCTATGTGGGATTGAAGTCTGCAGACTTGGGCCTTCCTTTGTGTTAAGCTTCATAAGGTCTGAGTTGTATCATGGGTATTCTGTACATTTTGGTTAATATCCACTTGTTAGTGAGTAAAAACCGTGCGTGACCTTTTGGGTCTGAGTTACCTCCCTCAGGACGATATATTCTAATTCTATCCATTTGTTTGAAAAATTTATGATGTTCTTATTTTTAATAATTGAATTTCTGTATTCATTCTTTGGTTGAGTCACATCAGGATTGTTTCAAGCTTCTGGCTATTATAAATAAAGCTGCTATGAACACAGTGGAGCATGTGTCATGGAGTGGTGGAAAATCTTTTGGGTATATGTCCAGGAGTGGTATAGCTGGGTCTTCAAATAAAACCATTTCCAATTTCTGAAGAACCTCCAGATTGGTTTCCAGAGTGTTCGCACCAGTTTGCAAGCTCACTAATAATGGAGGAGTGTTCCTCTTTCTCCACATCCTCATCAACATGTGCTGTCACCTTAGTTTTTGATCTAAGCCATTCTGACTTGTGTGAGGTAGAATCTCAGGGATGTTTTGATTTGCATTTCCTTGATGACTAAGGATTTTGAACATTTTTTTAAGTGCATCTTGGCCATTCAAGATTTCTCTGTTGTGAATTCTCTGTTTAGCTCTATATCTCATCTTATGATTGGTTTATTTTTTTGTTTTTGGAGGTTAGCTTCTTGAGTTTCTTATATATTTTGCATATTGGCCCTCTATCAGATGTCGAGTTAAAGATTTTTTTTTCACAATCTGTAGGTTGTTGATTTGTCCTATTGTCTGTGTCCTTTGCCTTACAGAAGCATTTCAGTTTCATGAGGTCCCATTTATCAATTCTTGATCTTAGAGCTTGGGCCATTAGAGTTCTGTTTAGAAAATTCTGCCCCTCCCCCACCGTGATGCCAATTAGTTTGAGGCTCTTTCCTACTTTCTCTTCTATTAGACTCAATATTAGACTCAGGTTTTATGTTGAGGTCCTTGATCCAAATTGGACTTGAGCTTTGTGCAAGGTGAAAAATATGGACCTATTTTTATTTTTCTACATAAACACTGCCAGTTAGACCAGCACCATTTATTGAAGATGCTTCCTTTTATCCATTGCATATTTTTGGCCTCTTTGTCAAAGATCAAGTGTCCATAAGTATATGAGTTTATTTATAGGTCTTCAAATTTATTACATTGTTCGACCTGTCTGTTTCTGTACCAATACCATGCAGTTTTTATCACTATTGCTTTGTAGTACAGCTTGAGGTTAGAGATGGTGATTCTGCTAGAGGTCCTTTTATTATTAAGAATCATTTTTACTATCCTTAGTTTTTTTGATTTTCGATATGAAATTGAGAATTGCTCTTTCCATGTCAGTGAAAAATTGTGTTGGAATTTTCATGAGAATTGTGTTGAATCTGTAGAATGGCCATTTTTACTATGTTAATCCTACCAGTCCATGAGCATGGGAGATCATTTTCTGATGTCTTCTTTTATTTCTTTCTTGAGAATTTGAAGTTCTTGTCTCCTGGCACTTGTTTGATTATTATTACACCAAGATATTTTACATTATTTATGACTATAGTGAAGGGTGTTGTTTTCCTATTTTCTTTCTCCGTCCTCTCATCATATGTATAATGGAAGGCAACTGATTTGCTTGAATTCATTTTATAGCTGGCTACTTTGCTGAAGTTGTTTATCAGCTGTAGAAGTTCTAAGGTAGGAAGGATATTTGGGGTCACTTATATATACCATCATATCATATACAAAGAGTTATACCTTGAATTCTTTTTTGCTGATTTTGCATCCCCCTGCTCTTCTTTTCCTGCCTTATTGCTCTAGCAAGAACTTCAAGTACTATATTGAATAGATATGAGGAGAGTATGCATCCTTTTCTTGTCCCTGACTTCAGTGAGATTGTTTCAAGTATCTCTCCATTTAATTTGATATTGGCTGTTGGTTTGTTGTATACTGCTTTTATTATGTTTAAGTATGGATCTTGAATTCCTGATCTCTTCAATAATTTTAATATGAAAGGGTGTTGTATTTTGTCAAATGGTTTTCAGCCACTAATAAGATTCTTTTCTGAGTTTGTTTATATAGTCAATTATGTTGATGGATTTCCATATATTGAACCATCCTTGCATACCTGGGATGAACTCTACTTGACCATGTGAAGTTTGGTTTTGATCAGTTCATGGATTCGATTTGCTAGAAATTTATCCAGCACTTTTGCATCAATATTCATAAGCAAAACTGCTCTGAAGTTCTTTTTCTTTGTTGGGTCTTTGTGTGATTTAGGTATCAGAGTAATTGTGACTTCAAAGAATGAATTAGGTAATGTCCCTCCTGTTTCTATTTTATGGAATATTTTGAGTAGGGTTGGTATTAGCTTTTCTTTGAAGGTTTGGTAGAATTCTGTGCTGTAGCCATCTGGGCCTTTGGTTGGTTGGGCTTTATATTGGTTTGGAAGTTTTTAATGGCTTCTATTTTCTCAGGGGATAGGAGGCTGTTTAGACGGTTTACATGCTGTTGATTTAACTTTGGTATGAGGTATTTGTCTAGAAAAACATCCATTTCATGTTGATTTTTCCAGTTTTTTTTTGAGTATATGCTTTTGTAGTTGGATCTGATGATTTTTTGAATTTCCTCAGTTTCTGTTCTTAGCTCTCATTTTCATATCTGATTTTGTTAATTTGGATACCATCTCTGTGCCTGAAGTTAGTTAGTTTAGGAGTTTTTGTATCTTGCTGATTTTCTAAAAAACAAACAAACAAACAAACAAACAAAACCCCAAAAAACAGCTTTTGGTTTTGTTGATTTTTTGTGTCATTCCTTTTGTTTCTATTTGTTTATTTTGGCCTCGAATTTGGCTATTTCCTGCCATTGACTCCTCTTGGGTGTGTTTGCTTCTTTTTATTCTAGGACTTTCAGGTATGCTATTAAGTTGTCCATGTAGGATCTTGCCAGTTTCTCTACCAGGGCACTTAGTGCTATGAATTTTCCTCTTAGCATTGCTTTCATTGTGTCCCATAAGTTTGAGTATGCTGTGTGTCTTAGTTAGGATTTTACTACTTGAACAGACACCATGACGAAGGCAACTCTTAAAAGGACAACATCTAATTGAGGCTGACTTACAGGTTCAGAGGTTCAGTCCATTATTGTCAAGGCAAGAGCATAGCAGCATCCAGGCATGCATGCTTCAGGAGGAGCTGAGAGTACTATGTCTTCATCTTAAGGCTCCTAGTGGAAGAATGACTTCCAGGCAGCTAAGGCAAGGGTATTAAAGCCCATGCCCACAGTGACACACATACTCTAACAAGTCCATACCTCCTAATAGTGCTACTTCCTGGCACAAGCCAAACACTGTGCCTTTATTTTCATTGAATTCTTGAAAGTCTTTTGTTTCTTTATTTCTTTCCTGACTAATTTATTATTGAGTAGAGGGTTGGTCAGTTTCCATAGGTATGTGGGCTTTTTGTTGTTATTTTTGTTTTGTTTTTTTGTTTTTTGCTTTTTGTTTTTGTTTTTTTTTTTTTTGCTATTGAAGTCCACCCTTAGTCTGTGGTGATCTGATAGAATACAAGGGATTCTTATATCTTTTTTATTGGATATTTTATTTACATTTCAGATGTTTTCCCCTTACCCCATAACCCCCAACCCCCTGCCCAGGAACCCCCTATCCCATCCCCCCTCTTCCTGCTTCTGTGAGGATGTGCACCCACCCACCTCTCCACTCCCACCTCCCCACCCTAGAATTCCCCCACACTTGGTGTCCAGCCTTCATGGGACCAAGGATCTCCTCTCCCACCTATGCCTGACAAGGCCATCCTCCCCTACATATATAGCTGGAGCCATGGGTCCCTCCCTATGTGCTCCCAGGCTGGTGGTTTAGACCCTGGGAACTCTGGTTTGTTGGTATTGTTGCTCTCCTCATCAGGCCTTTCAGCTCCTTCAGTCTTCTCTCTAACTCCTCCATTGGGAACCCGTGATCAGTTCAATGGTTAACTGTGAGCATCCGCCTCTGAATATGTCAGACTCTGGCAGACTTCTAAGGAGACATCTATATCAGGCTCTTGTCAGCATGCACTTCCTGACAACCACATCAGTGTCTACCTTTGGTGACTGCACATGGGATGGAAGGATTCTTATATCTTTTGAGGCTTCTTTTGTGTCCAATTATATGGTGAGTTTTCTAGATGGTTCCATAAGTTGCTAGGAAAAAGGTGTATTTTTCATTTTAGGGTGAAATGTTGTTTCTTGGGACCATTTGATTTAAAAAAATTTTTTCCAGCCTTTTACTCTGAGGTAGTGTGGGTCTTTGTCACTGAGGTATGTTTCCTGCATGCAGCAAAATGCTAGGTCCTGTTTACATATCCAGTTTGTTAGCCTATGTCTTTTTATTGGGGGAATTGAGTCCATTGATGTTGAGATATATTAAAGACCAGTAATTGCTAGTTCCTATTATTTTTGTTGTTGGAGATGGTATTATATGTATGTGATTCTCTTCTTTTGGGTTTGTTGTGAGATGATTAATTTCTTGTGTTTTCTTGGGTGTAGTTAACCTCTTTGTGTTGAAATTTTCCTTCTAGTGTCTTCTGTAGGGCTGGATCAGTAGAAAGATATTGTTTCAATTTGGTTTTGTCATGGAATATCTTGGTTTCTCCATCTATGGTAATTGAGAGTTTTGCTGGGTATAGTAGCTGGCATTTGTGTTCTCTTAGGTCTACATGACATCTGTCCAGGACCTTCTGGCTTTCAGAGTCTTTGTTGAGAAGCCTGGTGTAATTCTGATAGGTTTGCCTCTATATGTTATTTGGCTTTTCCCTCTAGCTACCCTTAATATTCTTCTTTCTTTTTTTTTGTGTTTAGTGGTTTGATTATTATGTGACAGGAGGATTTTCTTTTCTGGTCTAGTGTATTTGTAGGGCTCTTGTATGTTTATAGCCATCTCTTTCTTTAGGTCATGGAAGTTGTCTTCTTTGATTTTTGTTGAAGATGTTTTCTGGTCCTTTGAACTGGGAATGTTCACTCTCTTTGATTCCTATTATTCTTACATTTGGTCTTTTCATTGTATCCTGAATTTCCTGGATGTTTTGGGTTAGGAGCTTTTTATATTTTGTACTTTCTTTGACCTATGTGCCAAGATCTTCCATGGTATCTTCTGTGCCTGAAATTCTCTCTTTATTCTTTTATTCTGTTCGTGATATAACAAATACAATTATTTGCAGCTTCTGATTTCTTTCCTGGGTTTTCCATCTCCAGAGTTGCCTCCATTTGTGATTTTCTTATTGTTTCTATTTCCATTTCTAGGTCTTGCACCATTTTGTTCAATTTCTTCAAGTGCTTTATTGTGTTTTCTTATATTTCTTGAAGATATTTTTATGTTTTCTGTTTAAGGGCTTCTACCTGTTTGCCTGTGCTTACCTGTATTTCTTTAAGGGAGTCATTTATTCTCCTTAAAGGCCTGTATTATTTTCATGAGATGGGATTTTATGTCAGAATCTTGCTTTCCATGTACATTAGGATGTCCAGGGCTTGCTGTGGTGAGAGAACTGGGTTCTGATGGTGCTAAGTGGCATTAGTTTTTGTTGCTTATGCTCTTGCCCTTGCCTTTTGCCACCTGGTTATCTCTGGTACTAACTCCCAGGGTATCTCTGACTGGAGCCTGCCTCCTTGGAGGCAGGTAGATCTCTGTGACTTGGGTTAGAGCAAGCCTTCTGGGAGGCAGACAGTGATATCTCTTGTAAGGGTCAGGGGCTCCTGTGTCCCTGATTAGAATAGTCCTCCTGTGTCCTTTGTTTGAGCAGTCCTCCTGTGTCTCTGGTTAATGTGATCCTCCTGGGAGACAAGCAGTGTTTAGGGTCTGGTGTCAGGTTCTTCCCTAGTTGAAGACTGGAAAGAAAATGGAGGTCAGGTAGAGAGGATAGATTCCATGTCAGCTGGACTCTAAGGGCATCCCAGCTGGTGTGGTTGTTTAGGCGGTGGTCTCACCTGTGTCCCTGGTTATAGCAGACTTCCTGGGAGACAGGCAGGCTGTAGGAGTTGGGAGAGGAGCAGGCCTGCCAATCTGCCCTCTGTGACAGTGCAGATCAGAAGGATGATGGGGCTTGGGCAGAGGGGATAGTTCCCTTGTCTGCTGGGCTCTGTGACGATCCCAGCTGGTTGGATATTTAGGCCAGTATCTCACCTGTGTCCCTAGTTATTGTAGACCTTCTGGGAGACAGGCAAGCTGTGGGGTGTGGGGGAGGGGCAAGCATGCTGATCTTCCCTGGTGGAAGACTAGGGGGTATTCTTCTACTCCTTGATCCTTTGTCTTCTCATCTCTGTGTGACAAGAAAAAAAAATTAGTTAAACTATCAGAGTGTACTTCCGCAATGTACAATTATCATATATTAATCTGAAAATTGAGAAATATTTAAGGGTCTATAAAGATGAAGTAGGATTTGATTATTGTGTATTTGTATATGTGCATCATATTGAACCCTATAATTTTGCATCATTAAAATTATTTTAGAAGATCTTATAAAAAAAATCCTATAACAGAAAAGAATTGCTCAATAAAGGTTGAAGGCTGTATCTCTCTTTCCTCTTAGGATTTCATCACCGGAATCCTGGACAAGGCTGCTGCTTATTTTATAGGACTTTCAGATCCAGGTCATCGACAATGGCAATGGATTGATCAGATGCCATACAATGAGAGTGCCACGTGAGTGTAGACTTACAAGAGGAGTTCTTGGTTCTGAATCATGAGAAGAATTTAGGGTATTCCAGCTGTTGGTTATAAAACTAAACTATCACCCTCCTAGTGTAACTGCTGGGGATGAAGTAACTTTTACTTTCCCATTTATTCATCACCCAACTCTTCTGGGGCACACATTATTGATATTTCCAGTTGAGATGAGGGAATTGAGTTTGAAGAGTATAGAATGATAAGCACCCAACCAAGGTCTTTACACATAGATTTTTTTTATCATGCTTTTAGTCTCCCATCTACATCTTTAAAAATAGGATTTAATTCATTTTTATTTGTATCTCTGTGAGTGTCTGCCATATGCATATGGGTAGCTCATAAACAGTTGTTGTAACTCTTAGAACTGGTGTTCCAGGTATATAACCTTACTAATATGGATTCTGGGAACAGAACTCTCATGTTTTCTAGAAAAGCAGCAATCACCCTTAATGTCTGAGCCAGCTCTGGAGTTCCTTTATTTTATTTTTTAATTGGGTTTTAAATTTATTTACATTTCAAATATTATCCCCTTTCCCAGTTTCTCTTCTGCAAACCTCCTATCCCATTCTTTCTTACCCTGCTTCTATGAGGGTGTTCCTCCACCCACCCACCCACTCTCCCCTCTCCACCCTGACATTCCCCTATACTGGAGCATCAAGCCTTCACAGGACCAAGGGCCTCCCTTCCCATTGATGCCAGATAAGGCCCCTTCAGCTCCTTCAGTCCTTCCCCAAGCTCCTCCATTGGAGCCACTGTGCTCAGTCCGATGGTTGGCTGTGAGTATCCACATCTGTACCGGTCAGGATCTGGCAGAGCCTCTCAGAAGACAGCTTTATCAGGCTCCTGTCAGCAAGCACTTCTTGGCATTCCCAATAGTGTCTGGGTTTGGTGTCTGCATGAGGGATGGATCTCCAGGTGGGGCAGTCTCTGGATGGCTTTTCTCTGCTCCACTCTTTGTCTCTGTATTTCCTTTAGACAGGAGCAATTCTGCATTAAAATTTTGGAGATGGGGAGGCCCATTCTTCAACAGGGGGGGGCATGCCTAAGCTCTGTATATGGATTTGATAGGTTCTCCCTCCCCTTTGTGAGGTATTTCACCTAGTGTCATCCCTGTTGTGTCCTGGGAGGATCTTATGTTCCTGGCATCTGGGACTTTCTGGTTGCTACCCCCAGGTCCACATCCCCCATTGCTACACACTTCTGTGCAAATTCATGACCCTCTGTACATCTCCTCCATCTCCTCCCATACTTCATTCTTCCCCTCTTTTTCCCCTCCACCTCTTCTCTTCCTCTCAACAATCTCCCACCCTCTGCTTCCCTTGATTATTTTGTTTCCCCTTCTAGGTAGGTCTGATGAATTCACTCTTTAATCTTCCTTCCTCTTGAGCTTCATCAGGTCTATGAGTTGTATCTTGGGTATTCCACACACTTTGCCTAATATCCACTTATCAGTGAGTACATACCATGCTTGTTCTTTTGTGACTGAGTTATCTCACTCAGGATGATATTTTTTTAGATCCATCCATTTGTTTGTGAATTTCATGAAGTCATCGTTTTTAATAGCTGAGTAGTATTCCATTGTGTAAATGTACTACATTTTCTGTATCCATTCCTCTGTTTAGAGACATCTGGGTTGTTTCTAGTTTCTGGATATTATAAATATGGCTGCTATGAACATAGTGGAGCATGTGTTCTTATTCCATATTGGAGCATCTTCTGGGTATATACCTAGGAGTAGTATAGCTGGATCCTTAGGTAGTAGCATTTTCAATTTACAGAGGAGCCTCCAGTTTGATTTCCAGAGTGGTTGTACCAGCTTGCAATCTCACCAGCAGTGGGAGAGTGTTTCTCTTTCTCCACATCCTTGCCAGCATCTACTATCACCTGAGTTTTTGATTTTAGCCATTCTGACTGGTGTGAGGTAGAATCTCAGGGTTGTTTTGATTTGCATTTCCCCGATGACTAAGGATGTTGAACATTTCTTTAGGTGCATCTTGGCCATTTGGGTTTCCAAAGTTGAGAATTTTCTGTTTAGCTCTGGTTCCCATTTTTTTTTCCTTTCACATTGGCTTATTTATTTTCACGATGCCACAAAGAAGTCCCAAATCTTTACAGTTCTTTACCTGCTTCTCATTTTTTAAAAAAGAAAAGCCCTAGAATATCAAATCGTGTTTAAAAAACTTTAACTGAATTATTTAAGTTATGACAATGATAGAATGTGCCAGTCAATCAAACTTCCAAATACTAAACCTCTAAAGTAAGAATGAACCATAACTGGATCTCACCCCATTTCACAGCTGTTCAGGCTGAGCAACTGTCACTAATTCAAGTGCACAGCCAATGCCACTCACATGCTGAAAGCATGTGTTCTGTACATTTGACACGCTGAGGTTAAAGCCATGTTTTACCCACTTTTTAATTAATGCAAAAAACCTTCCACAATGGCAACTGCATTGAAAACTCCAGTAAAATTAGCCAGCCACAATCTTCTGATTAATAGAGCACAGACATTTTGTAACTATACAATTTATAAGCAACTAATAAATTTTGAAATGTTAGTAATATAATAAAGTTATAAATAGTTTACCATCTCCTTTCCCTTATATATTTTTATATTCATGCATCTCATTTATCTTTCTAGTAGACTATTAAATTCTGGATTTAAATATGACTAAGCGTAAAATAAAACAGAGATGAGTGTGACTGTGTAAGCCAGTACAAGCTAGTAACTTGAAAACAAATTCAACCTAAGGCATACATGGAGAAGCTTGGATTTGACATTGGGTTCTTCATAGTCTGGCCTGTCAAGTACACATGAGCATCCATGGCTCAAATTATGGACGTCTATGCACCATAAAGCTAACTGCATCACAACAGAATGCCCATTACTTGAAGAAAGGCCCCTCCGATGTTAAACTTTGCAAGATGTGGAGTTTGAGGTGGTAGGCAACCATATTAGCAAGGTTTTAAGACCTAGTCAATATATACATATATATGGAACTTTCCATTTAAATTACATCTATCACCAAAAGAACCTAGGCTAGCAGTGCTACAATCCGGATCAAAAGGGTACTATTCCATCAGTTTTCTTCTGTTAATCACTAGACTATCTTCCTGTTATCTGAAGCTCACAGTAGATTCCACTTTAGGCTGTAAGAGGCATTGCCTGAATGCGCTCAATGGAGTCCAGTAGTCAAGCTGCTCTCAACATCTAAGAGTCTGGCGACATCAACATCAAGCCACCCACTGCATTTCCTCCCCTCAGGCTCCTAACGTCCACTCACGGGTCCAGGGTTACGTTTGGCTCTTCCACTTACTCCCTTTCTGTTGCCTCAGCTGCTATGTAACTGCTATTCAAAATCATGCTCTAATTCTATCATTCTTATTGTCTTTATCAACTCTTAAGTTTCTTTTTAGAACTCTGGAACAATATGAAAACATTAAAAATATTTTTAATTTTGTCTCTCAATTACAATAAAATTCTGAGATATGATGTTAAGATAATTCAATTACTAGACAAATGATCTTGGTTTACATAATACATACTTTGTAAAGAGGTTTCACTGAATTTTTCTTTAGTGAGGTGAGTTTCAACTGTTCTAAAAACAGTAAATTAGCTCATTACATGTGTGTGAATCTAAAGTATGTCCTTTACGAGATTATCTGTAAGTCAAAAACAAAAAAAATTAAGCAGATGGTTGTTAAAAATAATGTTAACAGATACACTGAGCAGTAAACTTTTTCATTTAACTTAACATCTGCTCGGTTTAAATTAGTTTAGTATAAAGGGCCCATTAATTAATTCATTAGATTGGTCAGGGCAAGACATTTGAACTACACAATAGGATTTTTAAAGCAGTTAGTTTTGCTGTTCTTGATAATC
>NW_021621449.1:3617462-3690291 GCF_004785775.1 Grammomys surdaster
AAAAAAATGAAAATTCATATAAAAACACAACCAATTTAACACACATGTTGAAAAAAACTCAAGTTGTAACTCCATTCTGTACTTTCTCAAACATGACCAAGAAAAGAATTACAAGTAGTAACGCTATGTCAAGAAGAAGAAACTATGAACAGTGGGCTCGGGGAAGCTACACAGTATCACTGCACTACACGTATGTGCAGAATTCAGCATGTGCCAGCATGGAAAACTGTCTTGCACTGAGGTTTTCCAAGAGGTACAACGAGCCTGCCAAGAAACATCTGGTCTGTACTAACAGCTTGCTGTCTTCAGTACAGGCCTTCATAATGTCAGTCACGCTGCTCTTGCAAAATCCCCTAGTGTAAAAGAGTTTGAGTAGCTATGACCTATGTGTGGATGTGGGATTGAATCCATAAGAGTTTGAGTGGCTATGACCTATGTGTGGGTGTGGGATTGAATCCATATGCACGTTGAGCTTCATGTCATTGTCAAGAATTTGAACAAGCTGTTGCATGGATGGAAGATGTCCAGACTCCAGCTTAGACCACACTGGCACATCATTTAAAGTTATCTCAAATGCACCTGTTGACATACACTGGTTCTCGATCATGTTGCTCAAGAAGAAAACCATCATACATGCATAAACCTTATTTTCTTGGCCCCACTGCCAGATGCTAGGAGCTTGCATGCCGAAAAAAACAAAAGGATCTTTGCCAACAATTATTAAGCCTATTAATACTAGTTTGAAGACTGACAGGAAAGATGCTATGTGTCTATAAATTGGTTGAGGGAGATAATTCTCTCCTTCAATGCGGATGTCTGGATAGCGCTGGCTAATAACCCGCATGTACTCCTCAAACACCCGCCTGTACCCTCAGGATACACAAATCTGGAACTTGAGCAGCGCGGCCCCATGGCGTCCTGCATCTTTAGTCTCTTGCTGGGCACGCCACCCAGGTTGGCAGAGGCCTCACTGCAGACCATCGCCGACGCTGCCACCAGCAGAAGCAGCAGGAGCCTCAACTTAATTGAGACAGCCGCTCCGGCCGCTCTGGTTCCCATTTTTAAATAAGGTTATTTGGTTCTCTCAAGTCTATCTTCTTGAGTTCTTTCTATATATTGGATATTAGCCTTCTATCAGCTGTAGGATTGGTAAAGATATCCAGTCTGTTAGTCTATCTTTTTATTGGGGAATTGAGTCCATTGATGATAAGAGATATTAAGAAATAGTGATTGTTGCTTCCTGTTATTTTTGTTGTTACAGTTGGAATTATGTTTGTGTAGCTATCTTCTTTTGGGTTTGTTGAAAGAAGATTATGTTCTTGCTTTTTCTAGGGTGTAGTTTCCCTCTTTATGTTGGAGTTTTCCATCTATAATCTTTTGTAGGGCTGGATTTGTGGAAAGATATTGTGTAAATTTGCTTTTGTCACAGAATATCTTGCTTTCTCCAGTTATGGTAATTGAGAGTTTTGCTGGGTATAGTAGCCTGGACTGGCATTTGTGTTCTCTTAGGGTCTGTTTGACATCTATCCAGGATCTTCTGGCTTTTATAGTCTCTGTTGAGAAGTCTGGTATAATTCTGATAGGTCTGCCTTTCTAATTTACTTGACTTTTTCCCCTTACTGCTTTTAATATTCTTCCTTTGATTTGTGCATTTGGTGTTTTTACTATTAAGTGACAGGAGAAATTTCTTTTCTGGTCCAATTTAGTTGGAGTTCTGTACACTTCTTGTATGTCCATGGGCATCTCTTTCTTTACATTAGGGACGTTTTTTCCCCCTATAATTTTGTTGAAGATATTTACTGGCCCTTTAAGTTGGGAATCTTCATATATATATATATATCTTATATATATCCTTAAGTTTGGTCTTCTCGTTGTGTCCTGGATTTCCTGGATGTTTTGGGTTAGGAGCTTTTTGCATTTTGCATTTTCTTTTCTTTTTTTTTTTTAACATTCCCATGTTTTGGTTTAATTAAAAAAGAAAAATTAGAAAGAGGTGACGGCAAAGCAGGAATAGGGTCGTTGTGAAATCTGGCTACTTCCTGCTGGCATTGGGGGCAACGTGTCTTTAGGGGGAACCTAGAAGAATGGGTATGGGGGATGTTTGTCCAGTCATAGGAGAGCTGGCTATTTTCTGCTATCCAGGGTCTGTGGAGCGAGCCATCTGAGGATAGGTCAGAAGGAACAGGTCCAGTAGAAGCAGCTGTGTGTGTGACAGGAGATGGAGCATCTGAAGGTTGCTTCTCTGGAGCTGTTCTGGATGCACCTGGACTTGACAAGATGTAGGAAATAAGATTAAGAACACTTGGAGAGCCGGGCAGTGGTGGCGCACGCCTTTGATCCCAGCACTTGGGAGGCAGAGGCAGGTGGATTTCCGAGTTCGAGGCCAGCCTGGTCTACAGAGTGAGTTCCAGGACACTCTGTAGGACAGCCAGGACTACACAGAGAAACCCTGTCTCAAAAAACAAACAAACAAACAAAAACAACACTTGGAGAAAGAAATTTTTTTTAAGATGTACATTTGAAACACAGAGGGATCCCATCCTTTGTTATAGGTAGTAAGTGGGAACTTCAGGCAGATGTACTTATCTGGATGGCATCTTTTTGGTCCAAGAGAGGCAGATCTGAGTGGGTTTCCTGTAGCTTATAAGTTTACAAAAGAGATAACAGCATGAGTTAACAACATAAGCAGTCTTTAAGATGAACTTTTGTTGGATTGGATACTAGAATATTATAAGAACTCAGATAATTTAGGACAATGGGATAGCAAGAAGAGGAAATATGAAGCATTTAATTGATGCCAACTGAGTTTAGGTAATGAGGTAACAGATAATATCTGTGAAAACTTAGCTGTCAATGTAGTCAGAAGTCTGATAAAGCTGGGCGGTGGTGGCGCACGCCTTTAATCCCAGCACTTGGGAGGCAGAGATAGGCGGATTTCTGAGTTTGAGGCCAGCCTGGTCTACAGAGTGAGTTCCAGGACAGCCAGGGCTACACAGAGAAACCCTGCTTGAAACCCCTCCCCCCCAAAAAAAGTCTGATAAAGAGTAAACAACCAATTATATATTATTTTTTAAAAAAATGACAGAGTTCACTAGCCAACAGTTCCTATGGTTTCCATAGTCTCTTGGGTGAAATCAGTTTGGCTTCCAAGCGCAGAAAACGAAAACGCAGGGCTTTGTTTCTGTGGAATGGGTACTCGTGACATGAGAAATGACTTACCTTGATTTAGCCAAGTCATTTGACTCAGGGTGTCCCGTTGCATTTGTTCACATACAATTCAGACTGTGTGTTCTAGGAGTCCGGTGTCTGAGTTTTCTGAAACCATCTTGGGCTAACTGTTAGAGGCTTTGGGCATTCTGTTGGCCATAAACTTAAAATATACTGACAAGATTGAGAGCTATAAAGATTGGTTGTAACTGAATAAAAATCTATTGAGGCAGGTTAGGAAAGAGTCTTAAGTAACTTTGGCAGGTTACATAGGAAGAGAAAAGCACATTTTTGTATT
The DNA here is from genome assembly GCF_004785775.1 of Grammomys surdaster. Classification (NCBI taxonomy): domain Eukaryota; kingdom Metazoa; phylum Chordata; class Mammalia; order Rodentia; family Muridae; genus Grammomys; species Grammomys surdaster. Next base: position 3,620,968 of record NW_021621449.1, read on the forward strand.
AGCACAGAAACATTTGGCTAAGAAAGCTGGATTGTACGGCTGCACATGTGCTGCATGCGAGTCAGGTCTGCTGGCGGCAGCAGGGCGGGACATCCTGCTAGCAGCCCAGTGACTCTGGCGGCTGCAGTTAACAGGGGCAATGTTCGTGGTGGTGGTTTTTGTGGTGGAAGGCACTAACACTTTACAGGTCCTGGGCAGCAGGATGTAAGGGGAAGACCCAGAGCAGAGTTAAGAACCACAGAGGGAAGAGAGCTGGTGAACCAGCTGACCAGCCGCAGAGGAGGCAAAGGTGGGGAGGGAGCAAGTAGAGTCCCAGACAGGTTGCTGCTTTCCAGGCAAGGCACTGGAACTGAGGTTCCAGTCGACCCACAAATGACAAAGGAGGCGAAGGGGAAAGGGTGCGAAAGGCTTTCCCTTGGAAGAGACATGCTGGGGGCTACAGTCAGAGCCGGTGCTCCTGAGGCAGAGAGAACAGTCTGTCCAGGCCTGGCCTGGGGTACTCAGCCATGAGAAACTGTCTCGAGAGGAAGAGGGGAAGTGTCTCATCCAAGGCGAGCTGTCCTAGAATGAGGTTCAGGGAAGGACAGGGTTCGCTTGTAGCTCAAGAAATCTTTCTTGGGACCATGTGGGCAGTTACCACATGGTGTAACAGTGGCGTTGCGTCCGTCCTGCACAGGTCACAGTAGCTGAGGTCCCTGAAGTCTTCGTAGGCCATGTTTTGGCACCTTTGAAAGGTTGTTGCCTGTGCAGCTTGGGACAGACCACAGCAGACCAGATGGTTCCACGAGGGGAGGTTTAATCAGGAGATAGGGAAGAGGAGAGAGAGAGCAGAGAGGTAGAGGAGTAGAGGCCGCCATGACCACGTGGAGAGAGGGGGAAAGGAAGGGGGGAAGGGAAAGGGAACAGCGAACCTGCAGGCGTGGGGTCAAGGGACCAAGAGAGAGAGAGCGCGCATTTTGCATTTTCTTTGACAGTTGTGTCAATGTTTTCTTTTTTTTTCCCCAAGGGGGAAAATCCTTTTTAATAGTATCTTCACATCACCATTACAATAGCAGTTATACTCTTGCTTTAAATTGTATGCAGTCTGGGCATAGCAAACATATAATGATATTTAAGAAGTGAAATTGAAGCCCTAATCCCAACTCTACCACTATAACGAAGTGACTCAACACTGCACATTTAAGAAAGTCTATTCTTCCAATAGCAAGTCCATAAATCATCTGTAGGACAATTTCTACTGAAAAACTTAAATGCCTTATTATTCGTGCAGTGCTGAAAATTTACTGCAACTCTAATTTCTTTTTTAACACAATGACTTTTTTAATATACACATTATATGTATTCAGTATTCAAGTAAAACTCCCTAACAGTTAATGACATTTAAAAAATGTGCAAAACTGCAAAACTCATTGTAATAGAATGTGTAAGGTCAAAAGGGCAGGACATCTGACAGCCACTGGACTGAGGAAAAAAATCAATCAATCTGTAGAAAAAAACTTGCTTACTGTTGAATCTCAAGTTAAATTTCCTGTGAAGAATTACAAAATATTTAATGAGAAAAAGAAACTGGCAGCCAGGACATGAAGCATCCACAGTAGGTATATGATTGAAAATTAATAAAAATAAATGTAAGTTGTTGAGTGTCAATGTTTTCTATTGTATCTTCTGCATGTGAGATTCTCTCTTCTATCTCTTGTATTCTGTTGGTGATGCTTGCATCTATGACTCCTGATCTCTTTTCTATCTCCAGGGTAGTCTTTCTTTGTGATTTCTTTATTGTTTCTATTTCCTTTATTAGATACTGGATGGTTTTGTTCAAATTCTTCACCTGTTTGGTTGTGTTTTCTTGTAATTCTTTAAGGGATTTTTGTATTTCCTTTTTAAGGGCTTCAACCTGTTTACCTGTGTTCTCCTGTATTTCTTTAAGGGAGCTAATTATGTCCTTCTTAAAGTCCTCTATCATCATCATGAGATGTGACTTTAAATCAGAGTCTTGGTTTTCTGGTGTGTTGGGGTATCCAGGGCTTGCTGTGGTTTGAAAACTGGGTTCTGATGATGCCAAGTAGCCTTGGTTTCTGTTGCTTAGGTTCTTGTACTTGCCTTTTGCCATCGGTTATCTCTGGTGTTAGCTGGTTTTGCTGTCTTTGGCTGTGGCTTGTCCATCCTGTAAGCCTGTGTGTCAGTACTCTTGGGAGACCAGTTCTCTCCAGGAGGAAATTGGGTATGGAGAACTGTGGCACAAGGTCTGCTCCAGGGCACAGAGGAAAACCAGAAAGATCCTGTCTCCTGCTCTTCCTTGGTTCCTGTGTCCTGATGTCTCTAGCCAGGTTCCTCTTGGGCCAGGAATTTGAGCAGAAGTGGTAGTATCACCTGTGCTCTCAGGTGTGTCATCACTCCTGGGAGACACCTCTCTCCTAGTGTTCCTTTATATATGCTTAAGAAAAATTCATGTTAAGATCATAAGTGATTATTTCTTATAAACCAAAACCCATCTATCTGATATTATTGTGTCTCATATTCATGTAGTATTTAAAAACTTAATTTTTTAATGTGTTCACATATTTTATTCTGATATTTGTTGTGTGAAATATATAGTGAGGTTATTGTTTGTTTGTTTGTTTGTTTTTTGTTTTTCGAGACAGGGTTTCTCTGTATAGACCTGGCTGTCCTGGAACTCACTCAGGCTGGCCTTGAACTCAGAAATACCCCTGCCTCTGCCTCCCAAGTGCTGGGATTAAAGGCATGTGCCACCACCTCCCGGCTGAGGTTATTGTTCTTAATTTTCAGAGAAGAAAACTAGGAATCCACATTTTGTTTTGAAAAGACTTCAAATATATTTTACTAAGGATAAATTACTGCATATCTGCTCCTTTTCTCAGAAACATTTTCAAATTGAAGGTACCAGGAACAGATTATAGTACACCAATAACAATGCACAGCATAACTACCTAAGATAGGCAATATGAAGAGCTACTGTCAGACCTACAACACACAGCAACCCTGTTCCCGAAACTGTACCAGGCCTATTAAGAAAAGCTGTGAACAACAACATCATAAACATAAAAGTCTGAATCCTTACCCAAGAAAAAGATGGTGGCAGGTTAATATAAGATTTTTTAAAAAATATATGCTAAAATGGAAACCTTTAAGAGAAAATGTCTTCCTTAGGACATGAAGGGGTCATATATGAGATATAACAGAACTGTATGTATGCTGTAACCTCTGTAGATGTTTGTCTGAATTCTTACCTGGGACTGAATGGAGGGATAGGGCTAGGTCATTGGAGGATGTTTAGGTTTTGTGGTATATATGGCAGTGTCTCTGGGGTTATGGGGAATAAGATGAGAAAGTAATTAAAACACGATGGAGAGAGAGGAAGAGAGAGAGGGAGAAGGAGGGAGGGAGGAAGGGGAGAGAGAGAGAGAGAGAGAGAGAGAGAGAGAATGATCAAGATTATTGGAGCTCTGAGTCCAATTTCCTATGGTTCTCCAGGACCTCAACAATCAACATACTTCAGAAATGCACAGGGAAGACTTGATAATGCAATATACCACAGACTTTGGCTTGTTAAATGTCACCCCTCTCTCGCCCCTCTACCTTCAAGTGTACTCCCTAGAGTGGTACAAGCAGGGAAAACCTATCTATTGGGAAAAAAACCCTAACACTTTTCCAGGGTAGGATTCTGGCTAGTCCAAAAAGGGCTCTTCTTTTAAGGGCTGCAGGAAACTAGACAATGCAACTTTATCTAATATCTGTGGCATTTATTTGGAGCAAATTCAGCTCCAGGAGGTGGACAGTTGAATGCAGGAGGAGTTCCACCAATTGATCCAATTTGTTCCGTTGTAGCAGCTTGGCCAAAACATTTGCTTGTTGGTGGGGTCAATTCAAGGGTCCCATCTGGCATCATAGTGGCAGGTCCTGGAGGAGCAAAGGACCTAGAGGTGGCACAGGAGTAGGGGTCATGGTACCTCTAGTGTTTATGCCCATAGCACCTCCCATAGCCATTTGGCCCATCCATATCTTTTGTTCTCTCGCATCAGGGAAAGTTCTCTTGAATCCTTCCTGCTGTCATCGCATCATTTCTTCTTCTTGTTGCCACATCTCTTCCTCACAGTGACTGCGTTCCTCTTCCTGCCTAAGTTTTAACTGCTTTCATTTCTGGACCTCTTGTATACACAGCTCCTCCATCTTCCAAAGCTCTTCTTGACCATCACATCAAATCCTGCCCATTAGCATAACCTGGCGCTCTTGGCGTGCTGCCTCCACCTCCATCTCCAGCTTCACACCAGCCTCCTTGGTGTTTTGGTCCACTTGATCCTGCTGCCTGCTGTTGCTTTTCCATCTCAGTTAGTGCCTTCCAGAACATGGCATACTCAACCCAGGTTGTGCAAATCTGGGTGACTGTCTCTCTCCTTGTGAAATTGCTGGTTTTTGTTTGTTTGTTTGTTTTTGTTTTTTTTTTTAATAACCTGCTTCTCTGGAAGTCCCTCTTCATCATTTAACTGGTTCATATGCTGCAAAGTCACAGGCAGAGGAAATGCAGTTATCAAGAAGGAGCCTTCACTGCTTCTGTCCAGAGCTTTCCTAGCAGCTGGCTTCCGTGAGAACTCAACAATGCCTTTCCCCCGAAGTCCTTACTCAGTCATCCCTAATGACTACAGCCCTCTCCACTTGGCCAAACACAGAAAAGTCTTCTTCCAGCAGTTTGTTATGCATGTACTAAGGAAGGTTGCAGACTGTAAGGGATGCACTTCGACAGGCAAAGCACACTCGCAGTTGCGTTCCACGGAGTGGCATACTGTCCAGCTCCACGTTGGCAATTTCTGCTAGGGTTCGTGTTTCCAAGCAAATAAAGCTAAAGACTTTATCCTTATGGATGAAAACTTTGCCTGCTTTTACACATTTCTCAAAAAGTTTCCTCATTTCCTCCTCAGTATTGTCAGGGGAAGATTGCCCACAAAGAGACAGCTACGTTGGGTAAAGGTCTTCTCTCCTGGTTTTCTAAAATTCTTCAGGTCAGCAGTCAAGCCTTCATTCTGGCTTCTGGCATGCTGTCCACTTGCAGGTATTGTGGGGGTGGCTGTTGCAGCTGCTGCTGGTGGTGGATGTGGATGATGCTTCCTTCGAGTATGATTCTGCTTCTACAACTTAAAGGTTTTATTGCTCTGCATTTTTGCACGCTTGACTTCGATTCGAACACAGGAAAGTGTCTGCCTCCCAGTCCTCTCTATCTCCGACTGCCTCTGCCCACAGTTCTTTGCTCGTAGTAAGGGAAATGTTGTATGCCCTCCACCATCCTTAGAAAAGACAGGAATCTACAATTTTAAAGAATTTGTTGTTGATGACAGACATATGTAGATTATTTAGAGATTTTAGCTAGTTCTCTAGTCTCTAAAATAGTTCTGTTGTAAAATGGAAGAAAACTATATTAATGCATGAGAATAAGGAGAGTTCTTTTCAGCATATAAAATGTGTTAATTTTCCCCTGGTAGACCTAGGAATGAAGAAATAGTAGCTTCTGGATGTGTGCTGGGAGATGAGTTAAGTACCACATAGATACTACATTAAGTGCTGTGGACCTTGTTATCAAAGGAAATATCAGATATGGGTGATGGAGAACACTTGATTTGTACATACTTGAATCTGATTTCTACAAATTCCAACCTTATCCTCAGACTTGATTTCTCTTGATTCCTCTTTTCAAGCATTATTGTAGTAAACACCCTGATACTCTTTCCTTCCTTTCAGATTCTGGCACAAAGGTGAGCCCAACAATGACAATGAAAAATGTGTTATAATAAATCATCCTAAGAATACTGGATGGGGCTGGAATGATATCCATTGCAGTGATGAACAGAAGTCAGTTTGTCAGATGAAGAAAGTATACTTATGAATCACACATTCTCCATTGACATGCAATTTCATTGTCATCCACCCTTATATAACTACCTGTTCGTCACAGAATTTAGGTGGGAAGAAAATGGTTATACATATGAAAACCCTGGACCACATATATAACTGTATATTTATGTACTTATTTCTTCATAAAATGACCTTTTGTTTAGTATTTTCCATGTACCAGGGACTACATGGGGGCCATTTTGTGCACATGAGGAGTTTTGCTGACAATTCCTCAAGTTTTCATGGTCTCACACAATTGTATGCTATGTTCTTTCCATCTCTCTGGTTTTCCTATTTTTAGACCATTCTTTGGCTTTATTGATATGAAATTAAGAAATAAAATTCTATATATTTAAGTTATAGTGTCTGGAAAGTCAGATATACAAGATGGTGCTAACTATTGTCATCCTATTGTACTTTGGATCTCAATGTTTAGTTATGTTTTATCTTGCAGTTTGTGTCCTCCACCAGCATTTCCTCTAATTCCTGTGATAAATGTTTTCAGACATCATTTCTAAGTGAGATCATACAGTACTTAGTAGCTTCTGATAGAAAACACCTTCTACATTCATCATTTGTTGCAAATTAGAGGATATTTATTTTTATGATGTGTATCTCATACCCACACAGATAACTATTAAATCTTTATAATGGATCCATTCACTGACACACAGGATATTTCCAATTTTAACTTTTGTGAGTCATAAATTTATCCAATAGCATAAATGTAGATGTCATTATGTGATGGCATTTTTATGTTTCAGTGTATATTCCCCAAAATGAGATTGTAGTTCTGTTTCCTGACAACAACGCATTAGAATTTTACCCTTAAATGTTTTATCATTCTTTGACATGGATTGTTTTTGTATTTCTATGGAACTGCAATGACCTTTTCTATGATTGCTATTTATTGTGGCACTGTATCAAACTTGTTTATTACGGTTAATGTTTAATATATATGAGCTGTATGTGTGCTTTGTAGAGTTTTTAGACTTTTCCCTAGAGATGATCATATTATCATTAATGAGAGACAATTACATTTCCATTGTGTATGTACAGATGTGTATAGTGTGAACCAAAGCTGTCTACCTTTGCTTTCTCCCACTGGATGGTCACTGCCCCAAACTGCTCCCCTACAGAGTCTGTTCTTACTGGGAGTACCCAACCCTTCCTCCTTGTTCATCTTTATGTAATACACATGCTAAGCTTCTGTGATGCTCAGCTTCTCCATCAGAGACCAACTTATCCAATCCCAGCTTTACTGTATCTGTGTTTTTGTCCCTCCTTCAGTGTCTGTCCTTTCTTCATTCCCTCATGTTCCTTAGTCACGGTTCAGGAACCCAAGCTATGCATAATGCAGGACATTCCCTTATGGTTCTAAAGATCCTTTGTTTCCAGCCCCCCAAGGCAGGAGAATGCACAGACCTCACCCTATAAAAAAAGCCACCAATCCCTGAACTCCAAGCTCAGTTCTTGAAATCCCACCAATCCTCACCATGGAAGTCTCTGCCCTGGAAGCTCTTCCACTTATGAAATTCTATATAAGTTTTGCCTACTATTTAGTTCCATGCTTTCTTCTGCAGTAAGCAAAAGCACACCTGTGGATTTGTCCCTCCGCATCCTGGATTCATCCTTCTCTATAAATCTCTTTTTATGAGATTCACAACCTGGTATGACTCTTACATCAGAAGAACCAAGAAGCCAAGAAGTGAAGAAAGGAGAATGGAAGAAGGAAAGCAGGGCTGAGGCTCCTGAGTCCCTCAGCTGTACTGGGAATACTCTTCCCTGGGAACTGCTATCCTGAAGTAGAGGAGCTGGGAACCAGGGCTATTATACTGTAGCAGCTCCAATACCTCTACTAAGGAGGCTTCCTCAACGAGCTATATGGTTCCTTGGTTCTGGTATCTCAGGATGCCTTTCCTTTGGGATACTGTTTGACCACAGAGCTGTGTGGTTCCTGGGCTCCCAAGTTCCAGGATCCCTTTGAACTCAAGTAGGAATGCCAACACCTACTACAAAATATAAGAAATATTAAATATTTTATTTGATATTATATGAAAACTACACTAAAGTGTCTTTCAATAAGTGAAAAGTAGCATCTTCTGACACAAAAAAATTCTGGCTAGGTTGACATAGAATAATAATACAGATAATTGCTTCTTTCATTTCAAATATTTCCTGTAGCAGGCTAATGTGACAAATGGAAACACAGGCAAAACTTGCTCACCCCTGAGTCAGTGAGACACATTTTTCCAGTGTTCAGACATGTTCATGTAACCAGTTACATAAGTCAACATATGCAACATAACAGACATAGCAGCTTCTGAACTGGAATTTTCATCTTTGTGGAAAAATTGAAAGTAATTAATTAAGCCAAATCTTCTCCTTAGAAGGTGAAAGCAGGAATGGTATTCTCTAAGCTGAAAGTCATATATTTTTTAAAAGATCCTATTTACTTTATCATGAAAGACTTCCCAGAACCAAAAATAGACTTGGGTACGATGCAACCCCCCAAAGGCACTCTAGAGACCTCTTGCTATAATAACATGAGTCAGGTTTAATAAATGAAGCTTCGGATCGAAACGTGTCTCACATAGGAGACAGAGGATTAGACCCTGAGATCTAACAGTTTAGGGTTTTTATAGATAAAGGCTGGGGGTCGGGAAAGAGTTGTGAGTAATCACACACAATTGGTTGTTATAAATGTCTATAATATGTGTAAGCAGATCTCAGGCAGAGGTTTGACAAATCTCATGAGAGTAGTCTCTGGTCCCTGTGGCCTTGGGACCCAGTGTAAATGTTTATCTGAGTCAACAGACCATCTGGCTGAATCTAATTTACTAGTCCTTGGGACCTCTGGTGGGAGTTTTTCCAGAAGAGGCTAAGTCAGAAACCATGAGAACAGATTCTCAGAACATTCAATTGACCTTTGTTTCTCTGTTCTGCATCTCTTGTAACAGCCTTGGGTTAGCAAGTTAGCTGACCTATTTTTAACTGTTTGTATTCCTGTTATATTATTTAACTGACTTAAAAAATACCCTTTCAATCACAAGCCAATTTCACTAAAACACAACAAAATATTCTGCTAGCCCTTCATTATCTAAATCCTGATGTATCAATGAAATTGTGGCACATGTTAAAAGCTGTGGGACAACTGGTTTGCAGTTAGTAGGCAGTGGATACTAGTTGTAAGTAGTCTCTTTAAGGCAAGCCATTAAGTCCACCTCTTCTCCTGTCTTCTTAATCCCAGTGAAGACCATTTCTGTTCCCAGATAGTTCAGATCCTCCATCCGTGTTCCCTACCCTAGAAGATGTCCTTTTGCTTGGTGGCAGTTGTATAAGAGAACCTAGTAGCCTGGTGATTCAGTCCAGTGTTGTGTTGCTTGTCTTTCCCACAAGGGGGCAGAACAATACTTCTAAATAAAACTCCTGTCATTATTATTATTATTATTAATCATATTTGGTTTTTGAGATATAATCTTACTATGTAAGTAGGCCTGGCTGGCCTCAAATTTTCAGAGACTGCATCTTTTCCATCTCTCTGTGTGCTTGTGTACCTGAGGTTTGTTTGCTTATGGATATGTGTAGGATGCTAGGGTTAGAACCCCCACCTCTGTACTTGATAAACACTCCCCCATATTTATATTCCCAGCCCCACACATGATTATTAAAATAATTCATGGCACAGCGCCTGTATAATTTTTTCAACTTACTTTCCTTACCATATTATCATTTTGCCCATGTCCTTTAATATTTTTTCAGGGGTGCTGGAGAGATGGCTCAGTGGTTAAGAGCACTAACTGCTCTTCCAGAGGTCCTGAGTTCAATTCCAAGCAACCATATGGTGGGTCACAACCATCTGTAATGGGATCTGATGCCCTCTTCTGGTGTGTTTGAAGAAAGCAATGGTGCATTCATATACATAAAATAAATAAATCAATCTTTTTAAAAAAAATGTCTCACTGTGGGTCTACATCAGCTCCCATTAGCTGCTGGAAGAAGCCTCTCTGATGAAGATTAGATAAGGAACTAATCTATAAGTATAATAGACTAGCATTACAAATCATTTCACTGACTTATTTTAGTTGTTTTTTTATTATACTCCATGTTTCTCAGTGGGGAGTGAGGTGTGTGGAGTGGGTGAGATGTGAGACTCATAACAGTTGGAGTGTGGTTATCTCTGACTCTTTTGTCTGCTCAAGGGACCCTTTTGCCCTTACTGAGTTGCCTTCGGCTTATGCTTAGTCTTAATGCATCTTGCTATGTCATGTTCAGTTGATGTAACAAGGAGACCTGTTCTTTCTGAAGGTAAATGGAAGAGCAGTGGATGTGAGAAGGTTGTACTTATGTATTTAGGAATCTCTCTCTCTCTCTCTCTCTCTCTCTCTCTCTCTCTCTCTCTCTCTGTGTGTGTGTGTGTGTGTGTGTATGTAACAACACACACAGAATGGAAGTTGTAGTCAGCATGTATTGCATGAGAGAGAAATAAAGAAAATTGCATTATAATCTCAAAAAACAAAATAAATAATAGAAAAACTCAAGGCTACAAGGATTCTGGAGAGAATTCTACTTAGTTTTCAAAATGTTACACTAATATGTATCAAATTATTCTGGAAAATACAAAAAGAAAGAAAACTTCTAAATTGTTTTATATGAAGCCAGTATTCTACTCATAACAAACTCAGATAAACACACACACACACACACACACACACACACTCTCACACAATAAGAGAGAGAGAAAGAGAGAGAGAGAGAGAGAGAGAGAGAGAGAGAGAGAGAAGGAGAAAGAAAGAAGCCTTGAGAACTACTTTAAAAAATTATTTATTTATTTATTTTATTTTTTAATTATTCACTTTACATCTTGCTCACTGATTCCAAACTAACAACCCTGACAATCTTTTTTGTATCCCCTTCCCCTTCTCCTTTGAGCAGGTGGGGATCTCATGGGTATCACTCACCCTGGGTACTTTAAATCTCTGTGAGGATAGGCACTACCTCTCCCACTGGTGGCCAGACAAGGCAGCCCAGCTAGAAGAACATATTCCATAGACAGAAAACAGCTTTTGAGATAGCCCACACTCCAGTTGTTCAGGACCCACATGAAGACCAAGTTTCACAACTGCTACATATGTATGGGGAGGCATAGGTCCAACCCATGTATGCTCTTTGGTGGTTCAGACTCTGAAAGCCCCAAAATTCAGGTTAGTTGACTCTGTTGGTCTTCCTATGAGTTCCTATTCCCTTTGGGCACAAAATCCTTTCTCCTATTGTTTTATTAAGACAAATATCCACTAAGGGCAGTGGTTCTTCTCAATATAAACAAGAGAGAAGTCATAGGCTTTCAGGGATGTGCAGGCAATATGGCAAGGTCCAATTAATGAAAGTCCAAAACAGACATTCAAGGTATTTTCTGGCCATCAAGAAAAAGCCTTGGGGGTTAGCTTGAGAACCTGCAGCAAAAAGTAAATAAGCCAAAATGGAATGGAAAACAGGAGCCAGAAACATTGCATTATGGAAAAAAATCTGGAATTAAATCATCCTGTATCCTGTAAGGAAGTGTTAACACCACAATGGAAGCCAGTGAAAAGACAAAGCTTCTGCAAGGCAACGAATATGGTCAATAGGACTAATCCGCAGCCTACAGACTGAGAAAGGATCTTCACCAATTCTACATCTGACAGACATCTAATGTCCAAAATTTATAAAGAACTCAAGAAGTTAAACATCAACAACCAAAATAAGCCAATTAAAAAATCCGGCACAGATCTAAACAGAGAATTCTCAACAGAGGAATCTCAAATGGCCAAGAAGCACTAAAAGAAACGTTCAAAGTCCTTAGACATTAGAGAAATGCAAATCAAGACCGACTATGAGGTGCCATATTACATCCATCATAATGGTTAGGATCAAACTTCAAGCAACAGCACATGCTGGCAAGGATGTGGAGAAATGGGAACACTCCTCCATTGCTGGTGGGAGTGCCAACTTGTACAACCACTTTGGAAATCAATTTGGCATTTTCTCAGAAAACCGGGAATAGTTTTACCTCAAGACCCAGCTACACTACTCCTGGGCATATACCCCAAAGATGCTCCACCATACCACAAAGATACTTGCTAAGTTATGTTCATAGTAGCTTTATTTGCAATAGTCAGAAACTGGAAACAATCTAGACATCCCTCAGCTGAAGAATGGATCAAGAAAATGTGGTATATCTGCACAATGGGATACTATTCAGTTATTAAAAACCAAGACATCATGAATTTTGGAGGCAAACTGATGGATCTTGAGAATGTCATCCTGAGTGAGGTAATCTAGTCTCAAAAGGACATGTATGGAATATACTCACCTGTAAGTGGATATTAGCCATAAAATACAGCATTCCCATTACACTCCACAAACCCAAAGCAGCTAAATAAGAAGGAGGCACAAGCAAGGATGCTTGAATCTCACTTAGAGGTTCATAAAATAGTCATAAGGTGAATAAAATAGTCATAAGGGACAAACAGAGGGAGGGAACTTGGTGGGAGAGGGGAAACAGAGGGAAATGGGGGGGGTTCAGGATCAGGTGCGGGGGTGGACAGACAGCCATGAAAATGAATAAAAATCTGCAACTGATGGGGGTGGGGAAGTAGGGAGCATGTTCATAAAGAGACAGAGACCTGGGATAAGAGAGCTGCCCTAGAATCAGTGAGGGAGTTCTTAGTTGTGTCTCAGTAATGGGGATATGTAACCTGAAGAAGTCACCTCCTGTAGCTAGGCAGGAACCTCAGTGGAGGGATAAGGACACCAACCCACCCATAAATCTTTCGATCCAAAATGTATCCTGCCTATAAGAAATCCAGGAACCTGGGATGAAGCAGGGACTGAGGGAATGGCTAACCAATTACCTGCCCAACTTGAGACCCAAGCCTTGGACAAGCACCAGTCCCTAACACTATTAATGGCATTCTGTTATGCTTGCAGACAGGAGCATGTTGTCCACTGAGAGGCTCCACTCAGCAGCTGGTTCAGACAGATACAAACACCCACAGCCAAACAGTGGATGGCACTTGGGCATATTCTTCTTAATAGAAGAATAGGAGGAAGGATTATGAGCCTGGAGGGGATAGGGACTCATAGGAAGACCAACAGATTTAACTAAACTGGACTCTGGGGCTCGCGAATTCTGAACAACCTAGCAAAGAGCACAAATGGGCTGGATCTAGGCATCCGCATGTATATGCAGCAGATGTGCAGCTTGGTTTTCATATAGATCCCAAATAACTGGAGTGGGGGCTGTCCCATAAGCTGTTTCCTGTCCCTGGGATATGTTCTTCTAGCTGGGATGCCTTGTCTGGCCTCAGTGGGAGAGGTAGCATCTATTGTTGCAGAGACAGGAGATACTTAGAATAATGATTGCAACAAGATTTGGGGGCATAGAAATCAGCATTTGAATCACATAATGCACAGTAACGTTGTACCTACACTTCTTGGTCCATGATTCTTAGCTTCTGAGTTTTTGTTCTGACCTGAATATCTGAAAACCCTGTTCATATTTTATTAGTTTTGGTTTGTTCCTGTTGGGTTGTACCAACTTCTCTACGTTGTCGTTTAGTTCAGAAATTCTGTTTCTCTGAGATACAAGTCTACTGACGAAGCCTTTTGTTTGGCTTATTGTATTATTTCTAGTATTTCAGTTTTGTTTTTATTCTGAATTTCTCTTTCATGTGTTATATGGTCCCTTAATTGATACAGCTCCTTTTCTATTCTCTAGGAATTTACATAGGAGCTCATCTACTGTCTTTGATTTCTTTGAACTAGCTCACTGTCTTAGTTTGGATTTTATTGCTGTGAAGAGACACAATGACCAAGGCAACTCTTATTTATTTATTTTTTTTTATTGGATGTTTTATTTACATTTCCTATGTTGTCCCTTTACCCCATCCCCCACCCACCCAGGAACCCCCAATCCCCTCACCCCTCCTCCTTCTTCTCTGTGGATGTAACCTCTATCTACCCCCCCCCACCTCCCCACCCCCAAAATTCCCACCCCCTGGGGCATCCAGCCTTCATGCGGTCAAGGTTCTCTTCTTCTACCTATGCCCAGCAGGGCCCTCCACTCTTACATATTCAACTGAAGCGCTGGATCCCTCCCTAAGTGCTCCCAGGCTGGTGGTTTAGACCCAGGGCAACTCTTATGAAGGAAAATATTTAATTGGGGCTAACATAGAGCTTCAGAGGTTTAGTCCATTACGATAATGGCAGGGAGCATGGCAGCATTCAGGCAGACATTATTGGAGAGGCAAAGAGTTGTACATCTTGATCCAAAGGCAACAAGCAGGAGACTGTCTTTCTTCAGGCATCCAGGATGAGGGACTCTACTACACTGGCTGGAGCTTGAGCATATGATCTCAAATCCAACCCCCACAGTGACATACTTTCTACAACAGGGCCATGCCTATTTCAACAAGGACATAGATCCTAATAATGTCACTCTTGTTGGGCCAAGCATTCAAACACATGAGTCTATATGGGCCAAACCAATTCAAGGCCTAGTTAAAATGGAATTGTTATGTATGAGGAAAGATGTTCCTTTTATATTTATTGCTCTGGAGCTATTTTTTGAATTTAAAAATCCCCACAAAAACTGACACATAAATTTTCCTATGATCAAAGACTTTGAGAAGGTTTGTGCTAAGGACTGGAGATAGGGGCCATACATGTGTGTTTTCTGTATCCTAGTATCATTATGTGTTCCACTGGAGGCTGCTTCCTCATGAATGTGCAGGTGTTGGTGAGGATAGTAGAGGGAAGGTTCCAGGGAATGTGTGTGAGGAGGAAGAGACAACAGACCCTATGGAGCTTGCCTCTGATTTCACACCACTCTTCACTTCTCCTAACCTAAAGACAGAATTCATAACCAATGGACTTTGGCCCCATGCAAGTTAGATTTTGTCGTATTGGACCAGGTCTGTTTAGTTCCTTCTTTCTTGGCAACAATTTAAAGCCTAAGGATTTTAACTTTTGCCAGAGGAGCAGGCTCATTACTCTCCATTCACAAGTCATACCTCACATGAAAACAGTCCACAAATCAGTCAGCTGTTTTCAATGAACACAAAGGCAGACTTCAAAGATAATGGAAAGGGATATATAAATAAAACATATGCATTTTAAAATGTATGTATGTACATGTGTGCATGCTCATGTGTGTGCATGTGCACATATGTATGCAAGAGTGTGCTAGGTCTCCAAACCGGGACAAACAACTAACTGAGGTGCCTACTAACACATCTATGCAGATTCTGTTCACCAGCCTGTCTCAGCACTGGCAGTATCTGTTACAGACACATTCCAGATGGCGTAGCCTGCCTCTGCCCTATGCTCTCCAGTCCAGGAACTAGGCTAGACCCAGATTCTTTTCCCTATATTTTGGTACTTGGGTCTTTTGGTCTCCTGGACTCTTGGCTCATTCCTGGCCTTTTCACCTTTGGTTCCTGTGCCCTCCTCATACCACCCAGTGATGGCCTAGTTTACTTTGGATCAATCCAGATGCCTCTGGCTGTGCTCTCCATTATATATATGTACATGTACACATGCATGTACACATGCATATATACATGTACATATATATTATATATATACACACACAGACACACACATCCATATGTGTGCATGTGCATGCATATAACAAAATTTTCAACCCCTTAGGAATAGTCATGTCGTTCTTTTATTTCCTTTTTTCATTCAAGGACAACCTTAGGTATAGTTCTCAGGAACATCATCCACTTCCTTTGAGGCAGAGTCTCTTGTGTGTCTGGAGAACATCAGTTAGGCTGGACAAGAAGCCCCCAAGGATCCACATGTCTCGGCTCCCCAATGTTGACATTACAGGCATGTATCTGCACACATGACATTTTTAGGCAGGTTCTAAGCATCAGTCTCAGGTCCTCATGCTTGCAAGACAACCAGCCACTTTATCATATCCCAGCATCCGTGGGCTTATTATTATTTACTACTTTAACTCATAACATCTAAGTTCTAGCCATTCAATCAAACTTTTTATTGTTTCCTAGAACCCTGTTTAATATATGAGTTCAGCCTTATATGAAATAAATAAATCACATAAAGTTTTGTAAAGGACACAATGTAAATAAGGTTTATAGATAAATTTCTTTTGAGGTGGAAGAGATTTCCACATTAGGAACTCAGCAAGTTATGAGAATCTTCTTGTGAGAGTTTTCAATAACAAATTCAGGTATGTTTCTCAATTTGCTCTTTCTGATGTCCTTAAATCATTAGAAGTGTAGACTGTGACTACTATGTGTAAAACATTGGAAAATTCTAGCAAACTTAGCTCAGAGTGTGTGGAGGTTGACTGTGAGCTTTGGCCTTTTTGAAAGGAGTGAGGTCCCTGAGTCATATCTCAGAGAGACAGATACAAGAAGTCCTTAACCTTCTTAGCATATACTTCAATAATGATGCAGAAAAGACCTCCCCAAGGTGAGGTGGGCATTCCTTGGTCCGGGACAGAGAGTGTGAGTGTGTGATGTGATGAGGAAGTACCTGGAGTAATGATACAGTCAAATGGGCAAGCTGAAATGCTGGAGTGGACCAAGACAGCAGAGGCATAGGGATTTGAAGGAACTGTGAGATCTCCAAACCAGAAGTCAAGAATAAAGAAGAAACTATATATTGAACGGGGGTGCAAAAAGATAGGACATCAATGGAAGACTGTGATAGTTAAGACTAAAATATAAGGTCATGGAAATTGCCTGAGGGTGAAATGATTTTAGATTGTGTGTGTTTGTTTGTGTCTGTGTGTCTGTGTATGTGTGTGTGCTTCAGAGCTGACTTAGTCATTTATTCTAGGACTTTGACAGCTTTTTTCCTGTAGTTCATAATTATTGTGAGCAGTTTGTCTGATTGTTAATTGGCCTAAGCTTTTTGGTCCTGTGGTGAGTACATCTGCTTACTATCTGACAGGGAAGGCAGTCTGCTGGACCTTGAGACTCTGGTCAGTTGCTGTGATTTCCACGTTACTCCTCAGTGCCTGTTTCATCGCAAGCTGTATGGATAAGTTCTTCACTGACTGGTGTCTCTTTTGGGAACTGTCTGATCTCTCCCACAGAGACTCTCAGGGGCTCTTTTGTTTTGTTTTGACTTTCCAACACTGTTTCTCTGTATGGTTTATTGCTGTACTGAAACTCTCTCTGTGGTCCTGGCCCTGAACTCACAGAGATCCTGTCTCTGTCTCTGAAGTGCTGGAATTAAAAGGTTGTGACACCACCACCAGACTGAGGCTGTTCTTTTAATCCCATTATTTGTTCCAACCTTACATGCAGTGCTGTGTTTCTCGTGACTTCTCTTCCTTATAGTTTTTTGCCCATCTTTTGACCACTGAGATATCTAAGAATCCTGATCAGCTTTGTTAGCACATGTTATTTATAATCATTGTCTGTGACAGTGCCTTCCAGTAATCACAGTCTCTGCTCACAACTCTCTATTGAGAGCACAAGTCCAGTTGATTTTATAATATCAGCAGCTTGGAGTCTTTAAATCATGAGATTTTTTCCCCTCTCAAAACATGAGGGAAAAGTAACCAAATTAAATAGTGATGTCTAAAGAAATAAAATATTTCTGCCATTTCATCTTCCCATAAAGACACATCTGAAGCTTATTGTGTGAGAAGTTTTCATGATGTTCTTTGCAGTCTACAGTCTTCATCTGCATTTGCTGTGAGAATGATTACAGTAGTTACTGCATAGTCTAAGAAGGAGAGGAAGTGACTTATACTAAGTCCTTCATGTCTGCAGTGTGCTCCACGATTTAAAGACATCTATCTGAAGCAGAACCTGTCTAAGTATCACAGTCAAGGTTAAGGGCATGGGTTGTAGTTATTAAGAATAGTTGTTTTACTGTTCAAGGAACCAAAGTTTAGACCAAAACCTGAACTAGAAACGTTTGATTAAAATAGTGAAGAAAGTCTATTTTTATTGACATAGTTAAGTGTGCATACTCATGAACAAAATGTTAACTCAGAAAACTTTTTATTGAGTCTTTGAAACATGCATACTTATATACAATGTATTTTGTTCAAGTCCACCCACCTACAAGTCTCCATATGTTTAAACTACTCCGACCTGTGGTGGTGGCCGTGCAAGCATCTTCAGAGACCAGCATATGAGTGCTTTGCTGATGGGACTTTACTGTGGCAAGGCCCACGGAAATCCCTTCCCACTAGGTAAAGACACACTGTAGAAAGTATTTAAACTCAATCCAGGGTTTCTACACTGTCTTTGATCATTCAGTTCTCAGATAAAGGACATATAAGCTTTATATTTATAATAAGCCTTAATCAGCACTAGGGCTGGGCAGATATCTACCCTCTATGGTATTATGTCTGCTTTCCTATCAATAACCTTGCCAAGTTACATCTGGACATCTCTTAATTACAATTGGCTAGCTTTCAGGGCTATCTTTTCATGATTCACCTACCCCATGGCAGCATCTTCCTCTCTCCACCTTCTCCATCATCATGGTTCTCCTCAGACCCCAAACTCTGCCTATTTCAATCCTGCTTAGGTATAGGCTGTAAGCATCTTTATTTACTAATTAGGAATAACTTGAGAGATAATGTCACATAATGTCATTTAGGTCTATATACAGATCCTGTTGTTCCTGGTGGCATCCAGGCCTTTTGAGACTAGAATTTAGTTTTACAATACCTAGCAAAAGAATAAACTTAACAAAAACCTGTGGTAAACTTGGTGGCCTGTATGGTTATTACCTTGATTACATGTGCTACATACTTTCCTTGCTTTCACTATGCTGTCTATACTCATAGCAATATTTTGTTTCACTTTGTTGGTCATGGACAAGGCTGGGGTCACTCATGCTGAAAGTTCTGTGGATGAATCTATGTTTTTCTCAATAAACTTTTGGGGGTAAAACCCTCCTCTCCTCTTTTTGCCTGTGTTTATTTTCCAGATGTGATCATTACACCTGGGTATTATGGGACATGTTATTGTGTCCCTAGAATAATTGTCACACGGAGTATGCCTGTGACAGTTGTAGAGAGCAGTGTGTTTCACTTGCATAACTGTTCGGAGGAAGCTACGTCTAATCAACAGAGACTTCAAATGAGGAAGCTATGTTTGATCAACCACATCTTAGAAATAGGGAAATTATGTCTGATCAATAGAGGTTTGAAAATAGTTCTCAGAAAGAATATATCAAGAATTGATAGGTATATGTAAAGAAAGGTTGCTTGGTAAAATGAATACTTCTCTCCCTGCAATTAAAAATGGTATTGTGAAAGAGGGGTACTACCTATCTTATAATTGGATTTATACTCATGAATCTTTAATCTGTCTCTCAGCTTGTATAACTATGTAAACACATTTGGTACCAGTTGGCTTGCATGTCTACAGGACATACCTGGCTAAGCATTATTTTTGGCTTGCTAAAATTGTACTTTGTAGTCCAAAAAAGGTTAGATGGTGACTGACCTAGTGGGAAAGGGAAGGAGGAAGGAAAGTTGGGTGCTTTTTATAATGATGGCGCTTTTTTATGCTGATGTTATGATTTCTTCTAATAAAATAAACAATGATATCACAGTTCATGGGAGCATGGAATATCTTAGTTTCTTTATCTATGGCAGTTGAGAGTTTTGCTGGGTATAGTATCCTGGGCTGGTATTTGTATTCTATTAGGGTCTGTATGACATCTGCCCAGGATCTTCAAGCTTTGATAGTCTCTGGTGAGATGTCTGGTGTAATTCTGATAGGTATGCCTTTATATGCTGCTTGACCATTTTCCCTTATTGCTTTTAATATTCTTTTTCTGTTTTGTGCATTTGGTGTTTTGACTATTATGCGACAGGAGAAATTTCTTTTCTGGTCCAATCTGTTTGGCATTCATTCTGTAGGTTTCTTAGGTTTGGTCTTCTCATTGTGTCCTGGATTTCCTGGATGTTTTGGGTTAGGAGCTTTTTGCATTTTGCGTTTTCTTTTGACTGTTGTGTGAATGTTTTCTATGGTATCTTCTGCACCCGAGACTCTCTCTTCTATCTCTTGTATTCTGTTGGTGATGCTTGCGTCTATGACTCCTGATCTCTTTCCTAGGTTTTCTATCTTCAGGGTAGTCTTTCTTTGTGATTTCTTTATTGTTTCTATTTCTCTTTTTAGATCCTCAATGATTTTGTTCAAATCCTTCACTTGTTTGGTTGTGTTTTCCTGTAATTCTTTAAGGGATTTTTGTGTTTCCTCTTTAAGGGCTTCAACTTGTTTACCCGTGTTCTGTATTTCTTTAAGGGAGTTATTTATGTCCTTCTTAAAGTCCTCTATCATCATCATAAGATGTGAGTTTAAATCAGAGTCTTGGTTTTCTGGTGTGTTGGGGGTATTCAGGGTTTCTTGTGGTGGGAGAACTGGGTTCTGATGATGTCAAGTAGCCTTGGTTTCTGTTGCTTATGTTCTTGCCTTTGCCTCTTGACATCTGGATATCTCTGGTGTTAGCTGGTCTTTCTGTCTCTGACTGTGGCTTGTCCCTCCTGCAAGCCTGTGTGTCAGTATTCCTGGGAGTCCAGTTCTCTCCAGGAGGAATTTGGATATGAGAGCTGTGGCACAGGGTCAGCTCCAGGGCGCAGAGGGAAACCAGAAGAATCCTGTCTCCTGCTCTTCCTTGGTTCCTGTGTCCTCATGACTCTGGGCTGGTGCCTCTTGGGGCAGGAATTTGAGCAGGAGTGATGGTGCTCACAGGTGTACCAACACTCCTGGGAGACCAGCTTTCTCCCAGTGGTATTTCCGTATGGAGCACTGTGGCACAGGATCAGCTTTGGGCACAGAAGGAGACTGGAAGGATGCTGTCCCCATATGTTCCTCAGTTTCTGTGTCCTGAGGTCTTCGGGAAGGTATCTTGGAGCAGAACTGATGGTTACCTGTGCTCATAGGTGTGCCAGCACTTCTGAGAGACCAGTTCTCTTCCAGCGATATTTGGGTATGGAGCACAATGACACAGGATAAGCTCTGGGTGTTGTCACACAGGATCAGCTCAGGGCGCAGACGGCAACCAGAAGTATCCTGTCCCCCAGTTTATTATTTTCAAAGTTTATATTTCTTTCTATGACTGTCTATTTTTACTTTGTTTCTTTAGCGTCTATGCATCTTTCAAAACATTTCTATTTCTATCCTTCAGAGATTATATTTTCTATGTGTATTAACTTATTTTTCTTTTACCCCTTTCTAACTCAATATCTCATTTTACATTTTGTTTTTCTAAATTCTTTCCTCTGGGGACTGCCTATAGGCATTTACATTATTGATTCCATGTCATCTTTTAAATCTTCAGCCTCTGTGATGGCCAGAGATCCCTAGGAGCCTCAGTGCTCTACTACACAGCAGGGCCTCTTAAAAGACTAAAGCCTCTGTACACTGGGAGCACCTGGCCTGCAGGAGAGACCGTGGTTAGTAGGAATCTACGTTGAGTTCCAAGTCCAGAACTTTTCTGGGCTTTCTGAGGCCCTATGCTGGGATTACATGCCTCCGTGTTTGACTCAAGTGGGGTAGGATAATGGAGGGAGAGTCCTGGCCCATGTTGATAGTATGGGGCTCCAGGGATGGCTATGCCATGCTCATTTCCTTCTTTGTTCAAAATGAGTTACCAGTTTATGATAGACATGCCCAATAGAAGATTATCTGAACTTCGCATGTACCATTCCAATCTTACCTGCTTTATTGAAGGAACTATGCTATCAGGTGAAGAGTTACAATATTTCCCTAGACTTATGAGAGAGGGAGGGAATGAGGAGAGAGGGGGAGGGAGAGGGAAGGAGGAAGAGGGTGGGAGAGGGGGACGAGGAAGAGGAGGGGAAGAGTAAGCAGAAGGGAGAGTTTATGATGCATGTTTCATTTAAGTTTATTGTCTATGTGTGGTGTGTGTGTACGTGTTGTATATTTTTGTGTTGTGTGGGTGTTGTCTGTATATGTGTGTAAGTGTTGTGTGTGTGTTTTTTCTTCATTTCTTTAATGATTTTTATTCATTTTCTCTTTAAGGACATCTATCCTCTTCATAAGGTTGGTTGTAAGGTCTTTTTCTTGTGTTTTAGCTATGTTGGGATATTCAGGGCTTGCTGAAGTAAGATGGCTGGCTCCAGTGGTAATATATTGCCTTGGATGTTGATTGTGTTCTTATCCCGGTGTCCAGACATTTAGTTTAAGTGATTATAGGTCTAGATGTTGATTTTCTAGTTTGTCCTTGTTGGATGGATGTTTTATTTTTTATTTCTGTTTCCTCTTGTCTTCTGGTCTGTGTGAGCTGTGGTTGAGGAGAAGTTCTCTGCCTGAATTGTGAGCTGGATTTCTGGAGGCAGACATGGCCCCTTGGTGATCAGGGCCTCTCTATTTTTGTTGCAGTTGGGACAGTGTGAGAAGTAGGGGAAGAGGTTTTGGGGATGGTGTTGGGGTACATTAAGAAAGTAGAGGTGATTCAATGGCTAGTGGTCTATCTGGAGTTCTGGCACCTGACCTGGCTTCTGGTCCAACAGTGCATCTCAGCCTGAGTTTGTCTACAGTTCTCCTGGCTGATGTGGCCTGCAATTAAAAAGAGGATAGTCTATAGTTGTGGTCAGGGACAAGGCAATGTGGTGGTGGTGGTGGTGGAGGGATGGTGGAGGTGTGTGACTGTGGGATATGAGGGATTGTGTTCTACAGGCAGGCTCCTACTATTCTTCTGGCTGGCATGGCCTGCATTTGAGTATGGGATATCTGCTGGAGTCGCACAATATTTCTAATAGATTGTAAGGTATCGTGTACTGGGAAATAAAGTCCATGTGTATGTTTACACCAGACTAGAAAATCTGACATGTTCATCTTAATTTGTTTTCACAAGTCTTATCTGTGAAAAGGGATTGATTATTCCTATATTTCTCTAGGTCCTGCTTATTTCGAATGCACACTTGCTATTTCTCATCACACACACACACACACACACACACACACACACACACACACAAACACTTTGAAATAAATGAAGCCCCCTAATCTTTTTTTTTTTTTTTTTTACAGTCCAGTTGTTATCTCTCTCCCTGTCTGGCCTCTGACAGTCCCTCATCCCATTCCTCATCCCTGATCTCCAAGAGTATGTCTTCACTGCCTTTCCCCCATCCTGTCAGGCCTCCTCACTCCCTAGGACAAGTCTTTCTAGGGTTAGGTGTGTTTTTTCACACTGAGGTCAGACCAGGAAGTCCTCTGCTGTATATGTGTTGGGGGCTTCAGACCAGCTCCTATATGATGCCTGGTTGGTGGCTCAGTGTCTGAGAGATCTCTGGGGTCCAGATTAGTTTAGACTGTTGATCTTCCTATGTGGTCTCCTTCCTCCTCAACTTCTTCCAGCCTTTCCTTAATTCAACCACAGGGGTCCCTGACTTCAGTCCATTAGTTGGGTGTAGGTATCTGCTTCTGTCTTGGTCACCTTTTTGCTGGGCCTCTTGAGGGAAGCCATATGAGGCTCCTGTTCTGTAAGCATACTATAGTATCAATAATAATATGAGGCCTTGGACCCTCCCCTTGAGATGGATTCCAAGTTGGTCCAGTCACTGGGCCTCCTTTCCTTCAGTCTCTTCTCCATTTTATTCTTGCAGTTCTTTCAGACAGGAACAATTCTGAGTCAGAGTTTTTGACTGTGGGATGGCAACCCCATCTCTCCACTTGATGACCTGTCTTTCTACTGGAGGTGAACGCTACAAGTTCTCTCTCCTCACTGTTGGGAATGTCATCTAAGGTCCAACCTTTTGAGTCCTGAGAGTCTCTCACCTCCCAGGTCTCTGGTGCAGTCTAGAGGGTCCCCCTACCTCCTACCTCCCAAGGTTGCCTGTTTCCATTCATTCTGGTGGCTCTCAGGGCTTCACTCTTGTCCTCTCTCCCCAATATCACTTTGGAGGGAGAAGAAATCAACCAGGGGTACAGAGAGAGGGAGGGTCCTGGCTGGAAGAGGGTGGGAGGAAGGGAAAAGGGGAATACAAACTTCTTAAAGCCTTAATAGATTTCATGGGAACAGTTTTAAATTTACAGAAGATTTCATGTGATGATATAGATGCACTATCTCCTATATGAACATTTTATATAAGCAAATGGGGTCACTAAAACTAGTGATTTTTATACTGATGTCAACAGTGATTGAAGTTCACAATTACCAGACTCTCTTCTGGGACACCACATTGTATTTAGCTGTCACATCTCTTTAGTCTTCTCTTTGTTGGGATATGTTTTCAGATGATTTTGTTTTAAATGATTTTGATTAGCAGGATGACTCATCTGGTGTATTATAGGATATTCCTCTATTAAAATTTGCCATGGAATATCTTGGTTTTTCCATCTATGGTAATTGAGAATTTTGCTGGGTAAAGTAGCCTGGGCTGGTCTTTGGGTTCTCTTAGGGTCTGTATGACATCTGTCCAGGATCTTCTAGCTTTTATAGTCTCTGGTGAGAAGTCTGGTGTAATTCTGATAGGTCTGCTTTTACATGTTACTTGACCTTCTCCCCCATTTTCCCTTACTATTTTTAATATTCTTTCTTTGTTTTGTGTATCTTGGTGTTTTGATTATTATGTGATAGGGGAATTTCTCTTCTGATCTAGTCTATTTGAAGTTCTGTGGACTTCTTGTATGTTCATAGGCATCTCTTTCTTTAGGTTAGGAAAGTTTTCTTTTATAATTTTGTTGAAGATATTTACTGGTCCTTTAAGTTGGGAATTTTCACTGTTGTCTATACCTATTATACTTAAGTTTGGTCTTCTCATTGTGTCTGGGATTTCCTTAATGTTTGGGGTTAGGAGATTTTTGCATTTTATATTTTCTTTGACAGCTGTGTCAATGTTTTCTATGGTATCTTCTGCACCTCAGATTCTGTCTTCTATTTCTTGTATTCTGTTGGTGATATTTGCATCCATGATTCCAGATCTCTTTCCTAGGTTTTCTATCTCCTTGGTAGTCTCCCTTTGTAATTTCTTTATTGTTTCTACTTCTGTTTTTATGTCCTGAATTGTTTTGTCCAATTTCTTCACCTGTTTGGTTGTGTTTTCTTATAATTCTTTAAGGGATTTTTTGTGTTTCCTCTTTAAGGGCTTCTACCTGTTTACATGTGTTTTCCTGTATTTCCTTGAAGGAATTATCTATTTCCTTCTTAAAGTCTTCTATCATCATCATGAAAAGTGATTTTAAATCCAAATCTAGCTTTTCTGGTGTCACTGAGTATTCAGGGCTTGCTATGGTGGGAGAACTAGGTTGTGATGATGCCAAGTAACTTTGGTTTCTGTTGCTTATATTTTTGTCTTTTGTCATCTGGTTATTTCTAGTGCTACCTTCACTCACTATCTCTGACTGGAGCCTGTCTGTCCTGTTATCTTGGTTGTGCCAGAACTCCTCAGAGTCCAGCTGTCTTTGTAATCCTGTGATCCTGAGATCTGATTTGTGACAGCTCCTTGGAGTCAGGCTGTCCTGGGCTCCTGAAATCCTGGTGTGCCCAAACTCCTGAGATCTTGTGATCCTATTTTCCTATGTTCCTATGTGTTGGAGCTCCTGGGAGAGCGCCCTCCTCTGGGTTTTGGTGGTTTGGGTACAGAGCAGAAGCCTTAGGGTTGCTCCAGGTGCAGGCGCAGACAGTAAGAGTTCTGTGCCACTGGTCTTGAGCGAGTTCCTGGATTCCAGCAGGTCCCAAATTACTCCCTGTTTGCTGGGAGGGGGGTTGTAGTTTACTCATCTACACTTCTGGATGTGTTAGCACTCCTGGAAGTCCAACCTCCTGTGGGTTTTGGGGGTTGGGTCAAAGCTGAAGTCTTAGGGCTGCTCCCAGCGCAGGCACAGACTGGAAGGTACCTATAGCTCTTATAACAATAAAAATAGGTCACAAATTTGAGAGGGAGGAGGGAACATGGTGAAAAAAGATATAATTATATATTTTTATAATTATATTTTGATTAAATGTAAAAGTAAGATTTTTCTCCACATTCTTCAGTATAATTTTTAGAAGGATGTTGCCACATATAGCCCACACTATGGTGGAATATTGGGTAATGTTTCTCAAGAGATAGAATAATGTATCTGTCTATATTTATCCAAGTTATTCATAGTGATATGCAACACTCTTTGTCTGAGTCTTCTTTATGTTTACCATTGAAAACGTGATTTTTTTAGTTCTTCATTTAACCCAACTTGATTTGGCCATTCATTTTTCCATCTCCTACCATGGTTTGTTGCTTTCCCATCTCTTTGATATTCTTGGTTTCTATATAAGCACATAGGGATATATATGTATATGAATATATCTCTGTATATCTGGTACAACGTATGTTTCTCGATGCTTTGTTTTATTTTTTATACATTTTACACCTCTCAGTATAGTCAGATTAAAAATCATCATGGGAGACTGTATTTCTTTGTTTCTTCCTTTGTTTCTTTTTTTCTCTTTCTTGTTGCCTGTCCATTTTGTCTTTGTTATTTAATTCAATTTCTATGGTTTTTGTTTCTCCAGTTAACTGATTACTTTGTCACCCCAACTCTATTATAACCACTGGATTTAAAAAAAGATTATTCTCTTAAATATTTTTCAATTATGAAATGTAAAAACACATAGTTACAGATATCAATAATTGTATTTTGATACATTATGTTTTACTTACACATTTTAATTAATTATTTTATTTACTTACATCCCAAGTATCGCCCCTCTCACAGCCCCCTCTTCCAGAGTTCTTCAGCCCATGCCCCTTCTTCTTTGCCTCTGAGAGGGTACTTTCCTACCTTCTCCAGCTTCCCCCCTTCCCTGTAGAGACTTGATATCCCCTGTTGCTGCCACAGCTACTGGTTCCTGCTACTGTGTTTGCTGTTTTTTGCTGGATGTTGGTTGGAGATATCCTGTCAATTAAGATTGGACTAGTCCCAAGTAACATGATGCCCCAAATCAGCAGGAAGGAGTCTAAAGAGATCTATGACCCCTTCTCTTCTACCCTTCTTTCTTGCCTACTTAGTGTTGGAAGGAATTTGGATGAAGAGGGTGGTAGATAAAAGAACCAAATAAAGTACCCTAAAAGTACACTTACAGTTAGGTCCACAGACACTCAAGATGTTCCATGTCTCTAAGTGGCTTGAGCAGAAGCTTAACACAGCATGTGGACCACACCTGAATCAGGGTAAGAAACTTCAGCAGAAGTGGTGGACCCAAAGAAGTAATTAAATACATAATTTAGACAGATTTGTAACAAGCACTGAGAATGAATCGGTAATAACAAAAAAACTCTCTCAACAATAAAAGCCTGGAGCTAAATGGAATTCTGAGAAGTTCAAAGAACTAACACCAATATTCAACAAATTGTTCCTCAATAAAGAGAGGGGAGGAGCATTTCCCAATTCTTTTTAGGAAATTTATATTACCCTAAGACAAAAACTGAAGAAAGGCACAAGAAAGAGCAAAACTACAAGATAATCTCTCTGATGAATATAAATACAAAATTGTCAAAAGAAAATAGAGAATTACTTTCTAGGTCATACCAAAAGATCTTTCATCATGATCAACTCAGTTTCATTATAGACATGGTGGAATGGTTCAACATATGTAGATCTATAGATGTTATCCATCACATAAATAAGCTTGAAGGTAGAAATCATTTGATTCTGCATCTCATTAGATGCAGAGAAAGCCCTGGGCTTCTAATTTTCTAAATACCTAATATTCTTTGGTTCAGTTTTCTTTGTTAAATGCCCTGTTACTAAATTTCTCTACAAGATTAAACAGAAAAGAGAAGACTGTCATGTTTTTTTTTTTCTGTTACTGTGATAAAATATCCTGACAAATGTAACTTATATGAGATAGTTAAAAAGAAGTTTAGGTCCAGTCATAGTGATACTTGCCTTTAATCTCAGAATTTAGGAAACAGAGACATGTAGATCTCTGAGTTCAAGGTCAGACTACAGAGCAAGTTCCAGGACTAACAATCTTAGGGAGTTAAGGAAATTATGGAAAACAAAAAGGGGGTGAAGATGTAATTGGATGAAGGATCCATGTTCCAGTCCCAGTGAGCAGTAGAATGTGGCAGCTTTGCCCATGTTGCTCTGACTTTAGACATAAGAAAGAGTTACTGGAACAATCAATGCTGGTTAGCTGGACCCCCTAAAAGTAATAGTGATGATTAAGAAGAGATCAGTATCATTGAGGTAATATATTCTGGGAGCAAAGAGGCTGTGTTCCAGAGATAGCCAAAGTAGTACCTCATGCTGGTAGCTGGACTTGGTAATGTGTAAGAATCACCCTAGTGGTAGTGGTTTTGAATGCATGAAGGGGTCATTTAGATCATCTGAGGCTTGATACTATGAGAGGTCAGGAAAGGTCACTGGTGAAGGTGCAGCCTCAGTGGGAGTTGACGTTGAGCCTTGGCACCATGAAGAGAGCCTATGAGAGGCTATTGGTGGAAGTGCAGCCTAGTTTCAGCAGAGGACCCAGTGTATTAGAGACACCAGTATCATGGGATAACCACCAAGAACAGCAGCAATGGAGTGGAGTCTGCCAGAACCTAGAAGATAAGCTGTACGTATAAGAGAGCAGAGCTAGAGAAGTGACTCAAGCCATTTAGAGGAACCCAAAATGTCATGTGTGGATTTAGATGTTTGAACAAGAAACTGTGAAGCTGAAGTTGCCTTAGAGACTTCAGGAAATCAGAGATGCCAGAGCCATTGAATACCTACTGAGGAAAGCTGTTAACAGGGAATGGAACCAATCCTTGGACAGAAATCTGTTGGCCCAGCCATCTGTTTGTCTTGTGTTGGTCTAGTATTTTTTCACTGTGCTCTCTTCCTTACATTTTGGAACAGTAATGTATATCCTGCATCATAATTATGTTGAAATATATGACCTGCCTTTTGATTTTGATTTTAGAGGAGATTACATGTAAGTGATTTCATGAATTTAAGAAGAGACTTTGAACTTTTAACTTTTAAACATTGTTGAGTCTGTGATAGAATATGAGGATTTCTGAAGTTGGACTAAATACATTTTGCATTGTGTTATAAGCCTATGGAGGCCAGAATTTACAATGTGGTGGTTTGAATAAATTTGGCCCCCATAGACTCATGTGTTTAAATTCTTGGCCCATGGGGATTGGCACTATTAGAAGGTATGTCCTTGTTTGAGTATTTAGTCTTTTTTGAGAAAGTATGTCACTGTGAGAATGGGTTTTGAGGTTTTCTATACTCAAGATCAACCTAGTGTCATCTAGTCTTCCGACTGTCTGTGGAAGAGAATTCCTTCTACTCCCTTTGGATCAAGATGTAGAACTTTTGGCTAACTTAGCACCATGTCTGTTTGCACTATGCCATGCTTCCCACCACGATGACAATGGACTAAATCTCTGAACTCATAAGCCAGCCTCAATTAACTTTTTTTTTCTAGAAGTTGCCTTGTTTATGATGTCTCTTTACAGCAATGGAAACCCTCATTAAGACAGCCTCTGTTGCTGTCATTGTTGAATTTGTTGTGTTTGTTGTTTTCCTATTGTTTTCTTGCCTAACTAAATATGGTTTTCTCTTTCCCATGGCCACATGGATTGTTGAGTATCTTTTCTAGAACTGTCTTAGTGTCATGAATTCCATTATTCTGTTTCGTTTTCATGGTGAGTTTTTTTTCTCTTTTTATTGTGACAGTTTTGGTGGGCATTATAGTATGTTGACAGTTGTCTTTCAAAGCTTGTAATATAAAATTCCAAACTCTCCAGGCACTTGAAGTTCTGCTAAGACATTTGCCCATATTCTAAATGGCTTGCCTTTATGTGTGACTTGGTATTTCTCTCTTACTGATTTCTACAAACGTTCTTTGTTTTTTTATATTCAGTGGTTTAATCACATTATGGTGAAAGATAGTTGTTTGATAGTTTTGTCTACTGTTTATATGCTTCCTGCATCTGAATTGGCAAACATTCTTCAAATTATAGTAAATTTTCAGCTATATATTTTCTTTGTTAATTCTTTTTAAAAGTTCACTTAACATCCCAATTGCTACCTCAGGCTCCTAGTCACCCCCTCCTGCAGTCTCTCCCCATAATTCCTCTCTCCCCTTCTCCTCTAAGAGGGTGGAGAACTCCTCTGGGTATACCTCCACTATGGCACATCAAGTCTCTGTAGGGCTAGGGTTATCCTCTCCAACATAGGCCAGAAAAGGCATCACAGCTAGAAGAACATATCCACACATGCAATAACTTTTGGGATAGTCCCCTCTCCAGTTTTACAGGAACCACATGAAGACTGACCTGAACATGTGCTACATATGCATGGGAGGCCTAGGTCCAATCTGTGTATGCCCTTTGGTTGGTGGTTCAATCTCTGAGAGCCCCCAAGGGTCCAGGTTAGTTGACTCTGTTCATCTTTCTGAAGAGCTCCTATTTGCTTCAGTACCCTAATTCCTGGAATAGTCATTCTAATCTTGCTCAAAATAGATTTTCAACCAAAAGCAATCAAAAAGACAGGGAAGGAAACTTCATTCTCCTCAAAAGAAAAATCTACAAGATGATATCTCAATTCTGAGCAACTATGTCCCAAATACAAGGACACCAAAATTTGTAAAAGAAACATTGCTAAAGCTTAAATTGCACATTGAACATACACATTCATAGTGGGAGAATTCTACACTCCACTCTCACCAATTGACAGATCATCCAGACAATAACTAACTAGAGAGATAATGAAACTGACAGAGGTTATGAATCATATGAGCCTAACAGTCACATACAGAATATTTCACCCAAACACAAAATTTCAGCATCTCATGGATCCTTCTTCAAAATTGACCATATAGTTGCTCAGTAAATAAGCCTCAACAAATATAAGAAAATTGAAATAATGCCTCGTATCTTATAAGACAACCATGGATTAAAGCTGGATCTCAACAACAGCAGAAACACCAGAAAGCCCACATACTCATAAATATTGAACAACTCTCTACCCAATGATCTTTGGGTCAGGGAAGAAATAAAGAAATTAAAGACTTTCTAGAATTCTGCTATAATTTTTGATGAAAATATTTTCTGTGCTTTTAGAATGAAATTGATTCTTAGATTTTGTCTTTTGTTGTGTCCTGAATATCTTAAAGCCTACTCAGATGTTATTAGCTTGTGTTTTTCCCTGTGGAAAAGTTCCAATTTCTTCACCTTAGCTCAGAAGTTCTGTTCCCTCACTGATGAGGCTTTCCAGTGTACTGATGAGGCTTTCCAACTACTGAGGGAGACTTTTCTTTGCTTATTGTATTTTTCAATTCTTGTATTTGAGTTTTGGTTTTCATCTGAATTAATCTCTCAGTGTTATATGCTCCCTCAATTCATTCAGGTGTTTGTATTCTCTTGGAATTTACTTAGGAACTCACTTGCTGTCCTTGAATATTCTCATAGCCACTTTTTTGAGTTCTTTTCCTGAGATTTCTTCTAATTTACTTTCCATGGAGGCCATTACTGTGAAATTAAGAGTTGTGGTGGTTTGAATAAGAAATGTTCCCCACAGGCTTGTGTATTTGACCACTTCATCCCCAGATTATGTTGTTACTTGGCAGTGGTTGTAGAACCTTTAGAAGGTGCATGCTTTCAGGAGGAAGTATATTGTGTGTGTGTGTGTGAGAGAGTTTTAACACAAACTTTAAGAGATTACAGCCTCATTCCTGCTTTCTCTTTTTTTCCCCTCTGCTTTCTTAGTGTGTATTTAAATAGGATCATAAGGTTTCCACTCTCCAGGCCTTCCATACCATTATGGACTCTCCGTCCAGAACTCTAAGCCCAAATAATCTTTAGGTTTTCAATGTTGCTTCAGTTATGACATTGTATCACAGCAACAAAAGTAACTAATATGGTAATCTTGAGGAGAATTATATTGTCTTCATTTTTCACAGTTTGTATATTATATTACTGCATTGAGTTTCATGCATCTGAACTAATCTTTTGTTTTTCCTTAATTTATTTATTTATTTATCTATTTATTTATTCACCTTACATTCCAATCAATGCCCCACCTCCTCCTAGTCTCTCTCTCTCACAAGTCCCTCGTCCATCTCTTCTCCCCTTCTCCTCTGAGAATGTGGTGGTTCCTCATCCCCCCACCCCTCAGGTATCCCCAGACCCTGGCACATCAAGTTTTTGGAGGGCTAGGAACATCCTCTCCCAATGAGGACAAACAAAACAGCCCAGCCCAGTTAGGAGACTAGAATACAGAGACAGGTAACAGCTTTAGGGACAGCCCCTACTCAAAAATTGTTGTGGAACCTGCATGGAGACTTGCGGAGCTGCAGGCTGTGAGAGGTAGCTAGGTACCTGGTCAAGCACAGGCTTTGAACCCCAGAGACCCTCAGGGATGGTAGGAGTTGCTTCTGGGCCCCTGGCTCCTTTCACATAGTTATAGCCCCTCCCACAGAGAGGTTTGTGGCCATTGGTCACATAGCACAGGTAGAGGCCGTAACTACAGGCCACAGAGCTTCAAGACAGATCTCTATACTAATGAGATACCTAAAGGACAAAGGGCATAGCCAATTAAGCATACCTTCCCAGACCTTCCTCCTTGCAAAGGGTATTTAACCTCAGGCCCTCCCTGAGAATACCAGGGTATAGCTTCATCCATTTTCTGCCATGACAATAAATATCTCAAGACCATATCTTAAGACCATGGACTATTTCTCTTCTTTGGGACCCACCGTGGGGAACCATGGAGGTCTTCAACTACAGAGCCACAGTCTAATCTCCAAACAATGACCTCTCTATGTTCCAGCCACGGAGACTCAGCCAGTCGAATCACTGTGACCAAGAGTCTCATTCCCATGGGCACAGCTAGGGTTTCTCCCCTTACCCCCTTCGGCTGTGAGTTGATCCAGCCCGTACACCCCCAGTGTCTTGGTCCTTCTGTGGCCTCTCAGGGGTGCCTGAGAGCCCAAGGGCCATAGAACCAGTCAGTTACTGGCCACCTTGGCCTGGGGACCTCCAACCCAAGAGCTCTGCCCCACTGTGGTACCCCAAACCATGTTCCCTCACCCATGGATCAGAGCTCTGTTGCTTCTCACAACCCTGGAAAGTCAGTCAACTCAACACTATAGTTTGTACTTCTTCATTTCCTAGGGGAACTGGAAACACATGGTAATGCCTTGATGCTAATAATCACTTCCTCCTTTTCCCCTTATGACCAGTACATCTCCAAAAATGACAGAAAGATGTTTGGGTATTTTTAAAATTACTAAATCTATTCCATTATTATCTATAGCCACCACTATGCTATTGCTGGCAAATCTTCATCGAGTCTAATTTATGTTTGACGTTCCCTGCAGGTCAGTAATTGGTTACTGGTGAGTGAACTCAATCTTCAGCCCTTCTCCCTTTCTGAGGGAGTGGGAGTAAGGGTTTCAACTGTCTGATCATATGTTTAGTCTCATTTTGAAACAACCATGGGGACTGACAGGAATCACCTCATTAGTATTAGGCCCACTTAAAATGGAATTGTTTTATATGAGAAAAGCTGTTCCTTTAATATTTATTGCCCTGGAACTATTTCTGGAATTTAAAGAGTCTCCAAAAATTTCCTCAGAATATGTCCTATGATCAAAAGACTTTTTAAAGTTCTGTGCTAAGAACTGAGGATAGGGGCCATATGTGTTTATGTTCTGTATCCCAGTGTCATAAATGTCCCACTGGAGACTGCTTCCTTGTGAATGAGGAAATGTTGTTGAGGATAGTGGAGGGAAGATTCCAGAGAATGTGTGTGAGGAGGAAGAGATATTGGACTCTATGGGGGCTTACCTCTGATTATATACCACTTTTCAGCTCTCCTAACCTAATGAGATAACATGCAAAATGTTACCAACCAACTTTTGCCCAATATCAGTCAGATTTTGTCATATTGAGCCAACAAGGTCAGTCTGGTTCCTTGGTACCTGGGAATAATTTCCAGCCTAAGGATAATAACTCCTGTCAGGAGTTATCAAATCAAAGCAGGTTCAAATCAAATGATGAGTCAGGACTCACATGAAAACAGTCCACACATCAATGTGTTTGTTTCAAGGAACACAAAGGGAGATCATGCAAAAATTAGGGGAAGGAATATATGGATATATAGGGAAAAATAGATTGAAGAAAATTAATTGAGCACACAGCATTAGAAATGAACAAAATATACACTCATGAATGAAATCCTGTAGATGATTACTGAGATCAATACTTTCCATGATAACAATGGAAAAAGTCCAGAGTGCTCTCAAGTCATCATCATTGAAGAGAAGGACTTAGTTGTTCCAATAGAGTCTCCACACCTACAGTTGAGAGGGGACTGTAAAGTCAAGAGATGTTGTCATAATGGGACAAACTAATAATCAACAGGTGATCATCCTGAAATGTGTGCCTTGGATTATTATATAATCTGCGACAAAGTGGCCCCTCATCCAGCAAGGCTGTGAGGGACTTATTTTAGGAAAGATTCCTGCTATCAATATGCTTTTCCTATTATTATTGTTATTATTATTAAACATATATAACAATCACTAAGCAATAGCACACCCCTTTGGAGCAGATCTCTGCAGATCCATGAAGACGTTCTATCTTGTAGTGATGCTATATAGACAAATAGATGACTTCTTAAGTCTTAATGATGATCTTATAAGAATTCCTAAAATTATATCAATGATTATTAAGCTCTTTTATAGTAGGACTGTGATTAGGTCCCTTTCTGATAGTCAAAACTGCCATGAGAACTCTGCCAATCTTCAGAGTGTCATCAGTTAGTAGCTCTTAGATAGTAACCAGACTTTCTCCTGCTCAGAGCACATTCCAATGAGGTTGTAAAACAATTAACCAAAGGTCACTAAAAGGGAACTCATGATTTATTATAGGTGCTAGGACAGAAGAGAAAATATTGCCTGGGTTTATCTATACAATAATAACTTCAGTAATTTCTTAGTTATAGTTTTAAACCTTCAGCGAATCTGTGGAGCTAGAAAGGTGATGGATGTTTAGCCAGATAATTACTCCTAATGGATATGTATGTAAACATTATCTGTTGTAAACTTCTATTTCAATTTGTGACTTGAATTTTGGTGTGAATTTGTGATGAACTTTGTAACATGTGATCATGTACTCTGAAAGATGCGTAAGTACTGAAGAAAAAGACAAAGCGAGTAGTAGGATAGAGTAGTCATAGATGTAGAGGTTTGTTAGAAGCCGTTTGTCCCTTCCTTTCCTTTTCCTTTGCTTAGAATTTTTCCACTTAGAATTTTTCCTTTGTTAGAATTTTTTCCTTTTTCCCACTTAGGACCTTTCCACTTTTCCTCTTAGATAGCTTTCATAGGAAACTTTTTACACTTAGTAATAAACTCTATGGTTATGTCTCTAAATGTCTTTTTCTTCCTGTGACCTCAGACTAGTAGGCATAAGTCTGGGCCCAGCAGCGCCTGCTGAGAGAGTACAAAGGCTATTTGCTTAATCCTTTGCTGTCTTTGGGCTGAGGTGATAAGTGACAGAAACTACAGTTTCTGGCTTCAGAGGATACCGGAGGGTAGGTCAGCTATAGTGACATAGTAAGCAAACTTTAGTAATGTAGATAAGTAAGATTTTATTAAACAGCAACCATAAATATCTTGTAAGACCAAATTCTTACCACAAATCTCGTAAGGCCCAAGGCCTTATTCCCCCCACCCCCAACCCTCCGCCGCTTGCTGCTCTTCCATTCCCATCCCCTGTGACTGCCTCAAGAAGAACTGATGACGAGGAGAAGAAAGAAGAGATCTCTTCTCCGTTCCACCTTGCCAGGGCTGGCCCCCAGCAAGATGTGTCACACATGGCAATCTGAATACACTAGTCAGTATTGTCTAAGGAAATGTTACCCCTAAAATGCATAGATACCATGAGTATCATTTGCATATTGACCTACAGTCATCAATGTGATTGCCTATATGTTGTCAACATGACAGAGCAGTTATTTGCCTTAGTTAGAACTTGTGTGATAAGAGGGATATCAAAATTGAGTTAGTATTTTCAAAATGTAGTCACAATAATCATAATTAAAATACCAGCTTGCTTCCATTCCAAAGAGCCATAATACAGCAAAATGTACACCACAATACCCTTTCCATCTCACAATGCCACTTCTGAATAATGTTCACATGTCTTGCTTTAATGTATGTATGTATGTATGTATGTATGTATGTATGTATGTGCATGTGCACATATGTATGAAGGGGTGAGGACTGCTAGATATCCAACCCAGGACAAACAGCTAACCATTCAGCCATTCAGACTTATTGCTTAGTAGAATCATGTTTGTTATGAGTTAAGCCTTGTATCAACTAAGTTACCCGCATAATGTATTATAAAAATATTTAATATAAGTAGAGTTTATAGATACATTTCTTTTGAGGTGGGAGAGATTTCCACACTAGGAACCAAGCAAGTTATGAAAACACTCTGGTCAAAGTTTTAATAACAAATTTAGGTATGTTCCTCAATTTCTTCTTTCCCATGTCTTTAACTCACTGGAGACCAGTTCAGACTCTGACTTCTGGGTTTGCAGCATTGGCCACCTCTGTGGCATTTAACTCAAGTGTGTGCAGAAGTTGACGCTGAACTCTGGCTTTTGTGACAGAAGCCAGATCCCTGAGTCATATTTTGGAGAGACAGATGCAAGAAGCCCTTGACCTTCTGAACATACACCTCAATAATGGTGCAAGAAAGACAAACCCAAGGTGAGATCAGAATTCCAGTCTCAGTCAGGGGAGACAATAAGAGTGTGTGTTGTGATGAGGAGCTACCAGAGCAAGTGGGCAGGCTGAAGTAATGAAGTAGACCAAGACAGCAGACCCCCAGGGATTTGTCGGAAGTATAACATCTCAGAGCCAGACACTCTCAAAACAACAAGAAACCAAATATTGAAGGGGGTGTGAAATGATAGGACATCAATGGAAGAATCTGACATTTAAGAAGAAAGTATAAGGTCATGGAAATTGCAGGTGCCAGAGGGCGAAATGTTTCTAGATTGTGTGTGTGTGTGTGTGTGTGTGTGTGTGTGCATGCACTTTAGAACTATCTTTGTCATTTATTCTAGGGCTAGGACTTTGACAGCTTTTTTCTACTTTAAGTTAATAACTATTCTGAGCATTTTGTCTGGTTGTTGATTGCTCTAAGCTTTTTGGTCTTGTGGTGAGTACATCTGCTTGCTATCTGACAGGGAAGGCAGTCTGCTGGACCCTGAGACTCTGGTCAGTTGCTGTGGTTTCCATGTTACTCTTGAGCACCTGTTTCATTGTGAGTGGTATAGGTAAGTTCTTCACTGACTGCTGTCTATTTTGAGCACTGCCTGGTCTCTGTTCCACAGAGACTCCCAGGGTCCCTTTTGCTTTGTTTTGGCTTTTCAAGACAGAGTTTTGCTGTGTAACAAGCTCTGACTGTCCTAAAATTCTCTCCACAGATCAGGATGACCCTGAACTCACAGAGATGCCTCTGTCTCTCAAGTGCTGGGATTAAGGGCATGTACTATCACCAGCCTGGGGTTGTCATTTTAATCCTATTGTCTGGTCTGATTTTACATGCAATACCATATTTTTCTTGACTTTTCTTTCTTCTTGTTTTCCTTTTTCTCCCCCATCTTTTGACTAATGAGATATCTAAGGTTTCTTCACCAGCTTTGTTAGCTCATGTTTTTATAAACATTGTCTGTGACAGTGCTTTCCAGCATTGACTTCACCAACAATTACAGTTTGTGTTCACATCTCTCTGTTGGGAGTGCAAGTCCAATTGATTTCATAATATTGGCAGCTTAGAGTCTTTGATTCATATGGGATTTTCTCTCTCAATACAAGGGGAAAAGTCACCAAATGAGATAGTAATGATTGAGAAAATAAAATATTGCTGCCCCATTTCATCTGCTCAGAAAGCCATGTGTGAAGTCTATTGTGTGAGAAGTTTTGATGATGTTCTTTGCAGTCTGCATTGTGCTTCTCCATTTGCTGTGAGGGTATCACAATAATTGTTGCACAGTCCAGGAAACAGTGGGAGTGACTTCATGTCAGCTGTCTGCTCTGTGATGAGACAAACTTATTCATCTTCTCACTGAAGTAGCATCTGCTCTAATTGGCACAGTCAAACTTAAGAGAGGAGGTTGTGGTTATTAAAGATAGTTATTACACTGCTTAAGAAGAAACAGATGGTCAAGACCCAAAACGTGAACTAGAAACATTTGCTCAGAATAGTGAAGAAGGTCTGTTTTTGGTAACATTGTTTAATGTGCACACTCATGAAAAAATGCTAATTAAAACTAATTTTTATTTATTCTTTGAAACTTTCCTACGCATATGCAATCTACCTTGATCATACCTTTCCCACTTAAAAGTCTCCAGATGTTTGAAGTACTCCTACCTACAATCAGTAATGATTAGAATATGTAAATATACCCATTATTCTTGCCCCATAGTTGTTTAAACAAAGGAAGCTAGACATTAGTGAGGCAACAGATAACTATAAAGGACTTGCAGCAGTTCTCTGATGCAGAGGTTTGTGATTAATTCACATACAGGATTAAATCATAAAATGCAGCTGATATTATAGTGGGGGAGATGAAAAACAAATGAAGAAGTAATTTAGTGAATATAGAGGATCAATAATGTAATCTGGTCTTCAGTGGGTTTGCCTAGAGGCATTGGAGGGAGAAGCCTGGCCCAGGTAGAGGACATGAGACTCCAGGAATGGCTAGGTCATGGTCATTCTCTTCTTTCTTCACAGTGACTTACAAGTTTATGATGGACAAGCCCAGTAGAAGACTGTCTGAACTTCACACATACCATTCCAGTCTCACCTGCTTCAGTGAAGGGACCATGATGTCAGGTGAAGATTAGCAATATTTCGCTAGACTGGGGGTATGTGTCATTATTAGGGTTGAATTTAAGATACATTTATTATAGTATGGTTGTGTATGTGAAAAAGAAAGGATAGAGGAGAGAAAGAGAGGACAGAGAGACAGAAAGAGAGAGAGAGAGAGAGAGAGAGAGAGAGAGTGTGAGAGTTTTTTGGGCAACACTATCAACACACAACACATAGTCTGTCAGGTAAACTCTGGAAGTCATTCATAAAAAGATTCTCATGAATTTTACATTCAATACATAAAATTCTCTTTGGTATTTAAGTTCCTCAATGAATACTATACATCTCCATTCCAAGCACCAGCTTTATTACTGGGACAACTGACTCAGGCTGAGCCTGCCCTTGCCAGTATAAATGACAAATTCATGATCAACGTGAGCATCATATCTGCCTCACCTCTGTGTGATGATAGGCACTTGTCTTTAGTTTTCTTATTTAACACATAGCAATGCCATCTAGACATCTCTCAGAGTCCTGATCCAAGAACTGGCTTACTCACAGAACCACTTTTATCATCATCATCATCATCATCATCAATTTTATTTATTTACATCCTCTTGGAAAGAGGAATAGATGTGAAGACAGAGCAAAAGCCCCTCATACATTTAGCTGTTGTTGGGATTTTTTCTTTTAGTCATTGGTTAGGATATGTCGCATGGAAACACAAAAGTTGCCCTAACCATGCTTTTCTTAGCACATTGGGTTCTTTGTGTCAAATGACTGTGGGGCTGATTCTTCCCCAAGAAAAACATAATTCCACGAGGATAGTCTTTCTTCTATTTTCTAGAGACATTTATCAATAGCTGTTCATATATTTATTTTGAGAAACAGTTTCACCCAGGAAGGACTCCTTAGAAAGTCTAAACTAGCTTGTTCAATCCTCCTGGTTCAGCCTCCTGTGTGCTGGGATTACAACAGATATAGAGTACTTCACAAAGCTACAACTGCAGTTCTAAAGAAAAATTGGCACCTGGCCTTGAGGAGGCTCTGAAATGAGACAGAAGTGGAATTTAAATAAATTAACTTTGTATCCATCCATAAACACATTTCCTACGTGTATCTGCCTTAAAATCATGGCCAAGCAGGCTATTTTGTGTAATTGATTCTATTTTTAGCTGTTTACATGATGAAATTATCTAATACTGTATAAGAAAATATGACAACAGATATTTAACAATACTCTTTTGAATTAATATAATAAAAAGAAAGAAAAACTTTCAACAAAAATATTCATATTTTGTGACTCATGCTGATGCCTTAAATTTTATAATTCCAGCACTTAGGAGGTAGAGGCAGGGGATTTGTACAGATATGAATTTAGTCTGGTCTACCAGGAGAGTTCCAGGGGTAAATAATGAGATTCTGTCTCAAAGAAAAAAAATATTATCTGGATGTAATAGTCTTCACTGCCATCTGTGGTCTCTTAGAGTTTGTGGAAAATCTGTCCAGGCCCTTCTGAGTTTTACAGACTTCAGTGAGAGGTCAGGTATTATTCTAATAGGTCTACCTTTATATGTTACTCAGTCTTTTCCTCTTGCAGCTTTTCCTACTTTTTTCTTTGTTCTGTATGTTTAGTGCTTTGATTATTGTGTGTTTTGGGGAATATCTTTTCTGACTCATTCTATTTGATGTTCTGTATGCTTCTTGTACCTTGATATCCAAGTCATCTCTGTGGGGTGCTGGGCTGGGAGAAGCAGGTGGGAACCTGGTTGAGCGAGTCTTGAACCCCAGACGTCAGGTGTTCGGCTTTTGCCCCCAGTCCCTGGTTCTTTTCATTCAGCTTCAGCCCTCCACAGCCCTTCCCAAAGAGAGGTCTGTGACCATTAGTCATGAGGAACAGTGCCTCAGGCTCTCCTACATATAGATGAAGTATCTCCCAAGTTCTCAGACCAGGCTAATAGGCGTTATCTGCTGCCAGACCCTAACCCACCCTATACGGGCTCTATTCTCGAGACGGGCTCTATTCTCGAGAAGTAAAGTTGCGTTCAAGAATCGTCCTGGTGTCCGAGAGTCTCTGTTGCAAGAGCTGTAACACTAGAGCTGTAACACTTGGGGAAGAGATCTGCTCTCCCAGAACCTTCCTGGGGCACCAAGCTGCTTCCTCGCCAGCTAGCTGGCTTCCTATCAGCCAAATCCAGGCGGGCTTAGTGCTGGGAGACAGATGCAGCACCTGGGAGTGACCGAACATCGACAGAGGAGACTCCGGCAGAGGCAGCAGTGGGGGCATGCGATCTCTCCTCCCTGATTGTGCTCTGTACCCTTTGGCCCAGACCTTTCACACCAGGCCTGACTGGAGACCGACAGACAGTGGAGACGCAGGCAGAGGCAGCAGCAGAGATGGTAGCAGACCTTCCCTGCTTTCACTCTGTCCTCAGCCAGGAGATCTTCGTGGGACACTTTCCGGAACCAGGGACCCACATATCTCCTTCTTAAGGTTGGAGACATTCTTTTCTATGATTTTGTCAAAAATATTTTTTCTTTTTAAATTTTTTTATTGGATATTTTATTTATTTACAATACAGATGTCATCCCCTGTCCACATTTCCCCTCCCTAGAAACCTCTATCCCATCTCCCTCCTCCTATATGCTTTTATACCATTTTAATTACATGCATGTATTAAGGTCAGTTCTAGGTTGAGGGTCTAGCAATATAATAGATGCAAATAATCAAGGAACAAGCAAGACAATAAACACAAATAGTCAAAGAAAAAGCAAGGCATTAAACCCAATTACGTGAACACTCCTGTGATCAGTTTCTAAGGGCTTACCAGGATGACCAAAGTATCTGAGCCTACTTCCCTGTCCTAGCCCAAAGTCATTTTCATGTCTGAAGCCTACTTCCTTATTCTAGCCTAGAATTTAGAATTCTGTCTGAAATTACTTCTTTGTTCTACCCTAATATTTAGATTCCTGCCTGAAATTACTTCTTTGTTTTAGCCTATGATTTAGATTCCTACCTGAAATTACTTCTTTGTTCTAGCCTAATGTCTGATTCCTGACTGAAGCCTACTTCCTTATCCTTGGCCAATGTCATATTCCTGCCAAGCAGCCCATTTCCTTGTCCTTGACCGATGTCAGATTCTTGCCAAGCAGCCCCAAAGGCTCTCTGCCTCTCCCTCTTTTGTATTTCATTAACAAGACTGAGCCTGTCTTGGGTCATTCTGTCAAGAATGCTTTCCTTACCCATCATGGAATATGGGTATTTTATCAAAGGCAATGCACTTCTGTCTTAGGTTGGTAATGCTCTGTGCATTACCCATCCTTGGCTTGCTAGCCTGTTAATTAAAGAACTCTGTCTGGGGGGTCCATTTTCAGGTTCAAGCCATGTACTTTGGCTACCAACATGTTGATGTTGTTAAAGAAAAGCTTCACCATGATGGGCAGGAAT
Organism: Grammomys surdaster; assembly: GCF_004785775.1. Lineage (NCBI taxonomy): Eukaryota > Metazoa > Chordata > Mammalia > Rodentia > Muridae > Grammomys > Grammomys surdaster. The sequence continues at coordinate 3,663,147 of NW_021621449.1, forward strand.
AAAAGTATTCCCAGGACAAAAAGAGCTAGCATGATAGAGCTATGTATGCCATTCTTGAAGCTTGACCAAAATAGAAATACTGACCTCAGGCCATGAGTAATTTTATCTGCAGTTTCTACCACATCAATGCTCAGCAAAGCAGCATTCTTGAAATTCATAAGCATGTTACAACTTCCAGAGAGTTGTTAGAATTATGTCAAATAAACTGCAAGTGTCTTTAAACTTCTTCCTAATTATAATGACTACCACTGTAAATTTTAGAACTAACATGAATCCAATGGTATTTGGCATGACACTCAAGATGGCTCCTTACCCTAAAATTCTGAACCTCCTTCCAATAATTTGAATAAGATAAAGAGCATCAACCATTCTTTCCAAATGCCTATTTAAATCCTCTTGGGGCCATTTACTTAGAAAATTGTTTTCCACCCCTTTACTTTTAGGTAGTGTCTGTCTTTGTCATTGAGGTGCATTTCCTGTATACAGCAAAATGTTGGGTCCTGTTTACCTACCCAGTCCATTAGTCTATGCCTTCTTATTAGAGAATTGAGTCCATTGATGTTAAGTGCTATTAAGAAGTGATTGTTGCTTCCTGATATATTTGTTATTAGAGGTGGAGTTATGTCTGTGTGGCTATCTTCTTTTGGGTTTGTTGAAAGAAGATTACTTTCTTGCTTTTTCTAGAGTATAATTTCCCTCTTTGTGTTGGTGTTTTCCATCAGTTATCCTTTGTAGGTCTGGATTTGTGGAAATATACTGTGTAAATTTAGTTTTCTCATAAAATATCTTGGTTTCTACATCTATGGTAATTGAGAGTTTAACTGGGTAGAGTAGCCTGGGCTGGCATTTGTGTTCTCTTAAGGTCTGTATGAAATATGTCCAGGATCTTCTGGCTTTTATAGTCTCTGATGAGAAATCTGGTGTAATTCTGATATGTCTGCCTTTATAACTTTCTTGACATTTTTCCCTTACTGCTTTTAATATCCTTTTTTTGTTTTGCTTTGTGTATTTGGTGTTTTGATTATTATTTGATGGGGGATTCTTTTTCTGATCTAGTCTATTTGGAGTTCTGTAGGCTTCTTGTATGTTCATAGGCATCTCTTTCTTTAGGTTAGGGAAGTTTTCTTCTATAATTTTGTTGAAGATATTTATTGGCCCTTTAAGTTGGGAATCTTTACTCTCTTCTATACCTATTATCCTTAGGTCATTGTGTCCTGACTTCCTGGATGTTTTGGGTTATGAGATTTATGCGTGTTGTATTTTCTTTGACAGTTGTGTCAATGTTTTCTATGGTATCTTTTGCACCTGAGATTCTCTCTTCTATCTCTTGTATTCTGTTGGTGATATTTCCATCCATGACTCCTGATCACTTTTCTACCTCCAGGATAGTCTCCCTTTGCGATTTCTTTATTGTTTCTACTTCCATTTTATGTCCTGAATTATTTTGTTCAATCCCTTCATCTGTTTTGTTTTTTTTTTCCTTATAATTCTTTAAGGGATTTTTGTGTTTCCTCTTTAAGAGCTTCTACCTGTTTACCTGTGTTCTCCTGTATTTCTTTGACGGAGTTATTTATGTCCTTCTTAAAGTCTTCTATCATCATCACGAGAAGTGATTTTAAATCTGAATCTTGCTTTTCTTGTGTCATCGGGTATTCAGGACTCTCTATGGTGGGAGAACTAGGTTCTGATGATGCCAAATAACCTTGTTTTCTGTTGCTTATGTTCTTGTGCTTGCCTTTCACCTTCTGGTTATTTCTAGTGCTACCTTCACTCACTATCTCTGAGTGGAGCCTGTCTGTCCTGTTAAATTGGCTGTGTCAGAATTCCTCAGAGTCCAGCTGTCTCTGTGATCCTGAGACCCTGGTTGTGATAGTTCCTGAGAGTCAGGATGCTTCTGGGCTTCTGAAACCCTGGTGTGCCCAAGCTCCTGAGATCCTGTGATTATATCCTATGTTTCTGTGTATTAGAGCTCCCGGGAGTCCAGCTTCTTCTGGGTTTTGGGGAATTGGATGCAGAGACTTAGGGCTGCTCCAGGCACAGGTGCAGACAGGAAGTGTCCCTGCACCACTGGCCTTGAGGGAGTTCCTGGGTCCCCATGGGTCCTGAATTACTTTTTGTTTGTGGGCAGGGTTGTGTCCTACTCACTTACACTCTTGGGCTTGTTAGAGCTCCTGGGAGTCCAGCATCTTCTGGGTTTGGGGGGATTAGGTTCAGAGCTGAAGCCTTAGGCTTGTTGAAAATATTTTCTGTGCATTTATAATTTATTTTCTTTTCCTTCCTCTATTCCTTATAGATTTAGTCTGTTTTTGTTGTTGTTGTTTAATATTTTCTTTGACTGAGGTATCCCTTTCTTGTATCCTGTCTTCAGTGCCTGAGCTTTATTCCATTTCTTATACTCTGTTGTTGGTGAGGCTTACCTCTGAGGTCTTGTTTAACTTTCCAAATTATACATTTCCAGTTTCATATCTAGGTTTTACTTAGTGATCATATTTTTACTTTCACATCATAAATTGATTTCATTATTTTATTCCACCATGTGTGCTTCACAGACTTCTAACTCAATGGTATTTTTGTCACTGTTTTTTTTGGTCTCATATTGCTTTATTAGAACACTGAAAATATGCTGGTCTTTTGCAGTATATTATAGTTTCCATTTTTTTCTTCGTTTCTCTCTGTGTCAGTTGTGTGTTTTTTGTGCTTTTTTTCTATTTTAAATTGTGTCCTTTAAAAATATTTGTCTGTTTTCTAAAGTAAGACAGAAAGAAGATATAGGATTGAATATGCAGAGACATGGGAAAGATCTTGGAAGGGATGGGGAAGAAGAAATCATGATCAGAATATATTGTGTAAAAAGTATTTTCAATTAAAAAATAAAAGCAAAAAATAAAATTAGTTCATAAAGGCCACAAAGATGTCCATTTTGATCACAGTTAAATAATGATTGGAAAGGACGCTTTTTCTTCTCCAATCCATTTCTACTCAGGAAGAGTGTTAAGAAGTTGAGATACTAGGGTCAGACCGTAAGCTATACTATACATTCTTAATTATCAATAAATGATGGCTACAATTTTTGAATGTTTGATAATCCTTAAAAATCAGAAAGGAAGTAACATTTATGGAGCAATTATTCTGAGTTAAGTACTGTTTCAAATGCTTCAGATATATTATGTGATTAAATAACCCATGAGGCCAGCACTGCTTTCAACACAAGGTCCCTGGCTCCAAATTATTTATCCTGAAAACAATACATACTATAATAACAATGAGAAAACAGCTCTGGCAAGCATCCTCAGATCCTTGGAGTCGCCTAGAACATGTCTTCTTAATCTTATTTGCCTCATCTCATGGTCACACATCTTGTTCATATCACAAAAAAAAAAAAAAAATGTGGGCAAGCTGCCCAAATCACTGGAAGTCATTTGGCTCCAGCTGCTACCTCATTTGTACCAAGGAGAACTTCTGGATCATCAGTGAGCAGAATTGCGTTCAGATGGGGGCTCACCTGGTGGTGATCAATACTGAAGCTGAGCAGGTAGTGCTTTCTCCTTTTTCATTAGCCTTTTAAGGAAAATGTAGCTAAATTTACTAAACATCGTCCTTTTTAACAGTTAGTAGTTATTAGTATGTTCATCCCATTGTATAAAAGGCCCCTAGGACTTTTGCAACTTACAAGATTGGAGTTCCCTGCTCCTTGAACAGACTACCCACTTCCAGTCCATAAGGTTCTGACAATCAATCCACTACTTCCTTTTTAAAAAATGAGTTTGATTACTTTAGATTCTTCATGTAAGTGGAATCATGTATTACTATTATTGCATGGGTGTATGCTTGTGCATGTGTGTTTGTCTAGCTGATTTTATTCAGCATGGTGTCCTCAAGATTCATTCATGTCATAACATATGACAATTCTTTCAATTTTAAGTCTGAAACACTTCATTATATGTATATTTCACATTTTATCTTTGTTTCGTATGAATTTTTAGCTATCTTAATATGTGACTGACAGAAAAATGTACATGGTACAATGTAATTATTTGCTGTATGTATACACTGTGAACTGAGTACTACAATGAAATTAAGGCTCAAACCCATTACAATGTGTATGTATGTGTGTGATGAAAATACCTAAACCACCACCTTCTCTCCATTCAGTGATGGTTTCCATGCAGATTGCTTCCATTTCATGGCTATTGTGAATAGGGTAGTGAATATGGTTGTGTAAATTTCTTCTTCACATCTTACTGTTCACAAGAGTATTTCACAATTTTATTCATATATAATGCTCTTTGATCAGTTTCCATCATCATTTCTTATCCCCTTCTTTTCCTGAATAACTCCTACTCCCTACTCTTTCCAAATTTTCCTCTCTATCCCTTTTTTTTTTTTTTTGATGAGACTCATATAACTATGCAGCTACTTACTTGAGTGAGGGCAATGCCCAGTGGCCAAACCTCTGACAAATATGACTACCAGCAACTGTTAACTGTCCATACCTCCTTAGGGAGGAATGGGGTCTTACTATCCCCTCCCACATCCATGATGGGCTGTTGATGCTCCAAGTCTTGTGTATATCTTTTACAGGTAGCCATTGCTGCTGTGAATTTCAATTCTTACATCCTTTCTACTCTGTGATGCTCAATGAGCTTGGGGTGGGGTGGCATAGATGTCCCATTGAAGGGCATTAACTTATTATAAGTCTCTGCAAAAGTATCATTCACTGTTAACAGAGCTTTTTTCTGAAGCCTCTGTGGTCTTCCTGACCAGTATCTTATAAGGAAGTATCTCAGACAAAATACTGGGATTTTTTTCTAATGATTTATTTATTTAATGCATATTTATCTGCATGTATGTCTGTGTGAGGTTGTTGAATCCTGTGGAACTGAAGTTACAGACAGTTGTGAGCTGCCATGTGGATACTGGGAATCTGGTCTTCTGGAAGAGCAGCTGGTGCTCTTAACCACTGAGCAATTTCTTTAGCCCTTCTTTTTATTTAATAACTGCAGGAGCAGCTATATTCATGGAGGTTAATTCTCTTCAAATTCTATTTTTAAAATTGTATTTTTAACTGGCATACAAAGCTGTAGGTTTCAGTATGACTTTTTTTTACATCCTTAGTTTTGATTCAACCTCCCCCATCCATTTATCTCTCTCATCACTCATCACACTTCCACTCAAGCCTTTACAAATTCCCATCTACATTCACTCCATTCGCTTTCCTAGCCCCTTGGTTGTCCTATCCCTCTTCCTTTAAGGCATTACCACCCTTCTCCATCAGTGGTCCCTTTCTGGTTTCCTTGACTCTACAGATACTCTACATTAAACACATAAATCTAAGAATACCAAGACAGACACCACAAAGATAGAACATGTGGCTGTTGCCTTTCTGGGCCTAGATTAACTATTAACTTCCCCTCTCTCCATTAACTTACCTGAAAATTTTATAATTTCATCTTCTTTACAATTCTATAGTATACACGGGTCACATTTTCACTGTCTAATTTTTAGTTGGGGGACATCTAGGGTGATCCCATTTCTTAGCTACTGTGCAATAGAGTTGCAATGAAGGTGGATGAGTAAATACCTCTGTAATAGAATCCTTTGAGTATGTACCCAGAAATGACATAGTTGAGTCACGTGGCATTTCTAGTTTTAGTGATAGAGAAACCTTCACACTCATTCCCATAGTGATCACACCAGCTTATTCTCCCACCAACAGAAATAAATATTTCTCTTTCCCTATGCTTGTCAGTGTTTGTTGTCATTTGTCTTCTTGAGAAAGCTACTCTGATTGGGCAAATCCTGAATCCCAAAACTAGTTTTAATATGCATCTCTCAATGAAAAATGATAATGAACACTATAACCTGATAATCTCATATATGAGTGTACTGTGTTCAAAACATTTGCATCCTTTCCTGTCCCTGATATCTTCTGTTGAACATCTTTTAATTGTCTTTTTGAGAACTTGTATAATTTCTTTGGAAAAATGTCAGCTCAACATTTCTCTCCAACTTTTTAATTGTACTATTTCTTTTGCTCTTGTTGACTTATAGGCATTCTTTATTTATTTTGGATATTACTCTTTTACAAATATATGCACTATATATTGCCATTTTTACTTGCTAATTTTTTCCTTTGCTGTGAAAAAGCTTTTTGGTTTAATATATTCCTTTGTCTATTTTTATTTTGTTGTCTGTTTTTTTTTTTTTTTTTTTTTGGTATCATGTCCAAGGATACATTGATAATTCCAGTAAAATAAAGTTCTTACCTTGGGTTTTCTCCCAAAGGCTTATAATTTTTCCCCATTCATTTAGGATTTTGAAGCACTTTGAATTAACTTGTATGTGACGTATAAGTGAAGGGACCAATTTCATTCTTTTCCCACAGCATTCATTCCCAGCTTATTTGTTAGAGAGTTTGCCCTTTTTCCATCACAAGATATTGGCACTTGATGAGATCGTTTGGCTATACATATGTGTTGATTTACACATCTTCAGGAAAATAGAATGTCTCTCCACTTACTGTGTGCTCTTTGATTTCCTTAACCATTGTCTTCTAGCTTTCAGAATACATTGTTTTCATTCCTAAGTGGGTTGCCTGTCCACTGGGTAACCCACTTAGGAATGAAAACAATATATTTTATTCTTTTTTGATGCTATGTAAAGAGTTAACCTCTTACTTGCTTTTCAGATTGTTGTTGTTGTTAGTGTAAAGAAATGGTGTTGATTTTTTTGTATGTTGATTTTGTATCCTGTGACCTTGTTGAAATTCATTGATATATTTTCTGTCAAAGGCCTGAAACACAGGAACATCTGAAGGCTTTCTTTACAAAAGGCAGGAAGCAAGATAAATTGAACTGCTCTTTCCTTTGTCTTGTGTTCTATTCAAGGCCCTTAAATGTTTAGATAATGTCTACCCACATTGGTGAGGACAAGCTAGCTTACTAAGATCACAGATACTGTAGCCAACCATAACTGCAAACACATTACAGATATACTCAGAAATGTTTTGATCTGGCCATTTCTTGACACTGCCAAGTAGAGACATAGAATATATCTTAACATTTAAACACATAACTTTTTGTTGTTGTTGTTGTTGTTTGCTTTTTCGAGACAGGGTTTCTCTGTATAGCCCAGGCTGTCCTGGAACTCACTCTGTAGACCAGGCTGGCCTTGAACTCAGAAATCCGCCTGCCTCTGCCTCCCAAGTGCTGGGATTAAAGGCATGCGCCACCACCGCCCAGCCATGCGTAACATTTAAAAAGAGATTAAAAGTATAAAGATAACCTAATAGAACTGGAGATCTCTTTAATTGGTGAAGAATGAATGATGAAGGTATGAGCTAGGGCCTTCTGCCCTTACAACAACTTTGCTATGTTTCATTCCTGTGCTATTGGTTCCAATGACCTTTCCTTTCACTTCTGCTTTCTTCTATTCCAATGGCCATGAAGGCTGTAAGAATACACACTCTGTTCAATAGGAAAACTGCAAGTTGTTAACTTCCTTTTCTCCATACAGAATTTCATCATCCAACAGCTGAATGAATCACGTACTTACTTCCTGGGTCTTTCTGATCCACAAGGCAATGGCAAATGGCAATGGATCGATAATACTCCTTTCAGTCAAAACATCAGGTGAGTGCAGTCCTAGATTAATGAACCATTGGGATTATTTACATTGAAAATGTAGGGAAATTTTGCCAGTTGTGACTACTATAGTTAATGACTGTAATTAATTAAGTTTTCACTGAATGTATGCATAATACAAAGTTTTATGAAATTTCTTGTTTAGAAACTCACTTTACATAAAAAGTATTGAATAATAACTTCCTCAAGATCCATAGGCCAAATAAGATAAGAAAGCTCATTTAACTCAGTGTCTTCCTGATTGTTCTTAGCCATTCGATTATTTTTTCTGGCTTTAAACACAAGTAGAGACTTAATTTATTAATCTCTAATAAATAAAATTTAAAATAACAAAATCAGAGGTACAATTAATATATCAGAATAATTACATAAAAATACGTTTTGCTATTTTTAAACCCATTTATTATTACCTTATTTTATCCTCATGTAATCTAGTGAGTTACTTTGAAACCTTTACTAAATTTGTTTCTAGTTTATTATCATTTCCACTTTTATACATGAAAAATTTAAAATAAAAATATATTAGATTTCTTAATCAGGGTCAAAGTGAATTAGAAGTTAAGCAGGTATTTTATTTACTTTTCTTTTTTCCCTTACATTAAACATAGGTTTTTTTCCCTCATACAGTATAACTTGAATACAATTCCCCTCACTCTGCTCCCCTCAGTTCTTTCATATCTCCTCTCCCATCCATATTGACTACCTTTCTGGCTCTCATTAGAAAAGGTTTCTAGGAGATAACAACAAAAGGCAACAATATAAAATATAATAAGAAAAAATGAAAACTATCACATTGAAGTTGGACAAGCCAAACCAACAGAAAAATAAAATAGCCTCAATAGAAGGCAGAAGAATCAGAGACCTACTTGTTACACATTCATAAATAAATCCCATAAAGTACTACAATAACTCAAAGCTGTAACTCTGAGTATAATTCAAAGCTATAGTATATGTGCAAAGGACTTAGTGAGGACCAGTGTAGGCCCTGTGCATGCTGCTTCAGTCTTTGTGAGTTCGTATGAGTTTTGCTCATGTTAACGTAGAGGGCTTTTTTTTGTTGTTGTTCTTGTGGTGTCCTTTGTCTCTGTTTCCCTCACTCCTTTTGCCTTCTCTTTCCACTGGAGTTCCCTGACATCTGAGGGGAGGAATTTGGTAAGCGACATCTCCTTTAGAGCTGTGTGGTCTTTCTCTCTGTATAATGTCTTATTGTGTGTCTCTTCCCTCCTCCACAGGAGGAAGTCTCTCTGATGATGGTAGAATGTCATTAGGAGTTGGGTTATAGTATATACATGGGACCTGTTGGGTTGATGTGTGGATCCCACTTCTGTCTTGCCATGTGACTAGGGTCTCTTGTGGGAACAGAGGCACGGGAATTTGACTGTCTTCACTCCATGCTGTTGCCGGGTGGGCATCGGGCTATGTGAAGCCACGGGATTCTGCTCTGGGGTGGGGAGCACAGTCTGAGGTCCCGCAGGGAGCCAGAGCTCTTGGCTTAGGGGTCCTTGGAATGAAGTGGGGGCATATGGGCTATATTGGCCCACAGCTGAAGAGGAAAGCGGGAAGGATGAGCTCCAGCGACTTGCTTGGCTGCGTCACGGCTGGCTCTGCTTGGGTGGCTGGATGTCTCTGTGTCTGGGAATACAGAGAGTTCTTCTGTGGGAGATTAGACAGTGGCTCAGGAGACGAAGGCCTGCTTCACTGTTCCCCACAGTGGATTCCAAAGACGAGAAGTAGTCCATGGTCTTAAGATATTTATTGTCATGGCAGAAAATAGATGAGAACTATACACCAGTATTTTCAGAGTGGCCCTGAGGTTCAATACCTTTTGCAAGTAAGAGGGTCTGGGAAGGAATGTTTAATTGGCTATGCCCCTCTGGCCTTTAGGTATCTCATTAATATGGAGATCTGTCTTGAGGCTTTGTGGCCTGTAGTCACACCCTTCTATCTGTGGAGGGGCTAGTGGGCATGGATCGATGGAAGTCTGTGGCCTTGTGTCAGGAGCCTGAAGTCTGGGAGTATGGCAAAGGGCATGTTGTACCTTAGGATCACCTGGGATCTCTGGCGATTTCTATCCAGTGCTTGGCCAGAAACCATACTGTCCTTTCACAGTCCTACAATTTGGAATCATTTTGTTGTTACACATTTATTTTTTTGAACCCCTTTTCTCTTCGGAAGAGACAGATGCGTCACGTTTAGGGTTAGGAAGCTGTTGTAAAGAGACAATCTCTATAAATGTCAGAAGGAAAAAAAAAACTTTTACTAACTTATGTCCATTATGAGTGATCTGTGAAGAGACAGTAAATATCGGATGGCAGGGGAAAGGACAAAGTACACCACACCAGAAAAAATATGCAAAACTGCCCATATTTGGCACTTTAGAAGTAGGTTATGGTAGAAAGAGGAGAAAATGATGGAACGTTCTCTCATCCTCAGCTCTGTTCTGTTCAACATTAAGTGCCATATTTTAAGTGACTGTCATGCACTCACAGCAGCAGTTATTTCGGCCTTTTGTCTCTTGTAGGTTCTGGCACCCCCAAGAGCCCAATCTTCCAGAAGAGCAGTGCGCTTCAATAGTTTACTGGAATCCTTTAAAGTGGGGCTGGAATGATGTTTTTTGTGATAATAAACACTATTCAATATGTCAAATGAAGAAGATTTACCTATGAGCGCAAGTTTATTTATTAATATCTTTAAAGTTCAGACCCACCAAGAAACTATAACTTCTTGGCAAATACCTTTGACTGTAGCCATTCTTTTCCTAGCTACTCCTCTTTACTCATGACAGAATGAGTTCCTTCTCTTTCTGATAGTCAGAGTCTTGTCATCATGACACAAAAGAGTCACCTGGGAAGTAGAATCCTCAGCTAAGGAATTGCTGCCATCAGCTTGACCAGTCAGCAAGTCTGTGGGGCATTTTCTTGATTAATGTTTGTTGTAAGAGAGTCCAGGGGGTAAGCAAAGCTGCAAATGCCATGAATAACAAGCCAAGGAACATCATCCTTCCATCCTCGCCCTCAGGGTTCTGCCCTAGAGTCTTGCCCTGACTTCTTTCTATGATGAACTGCTGTTACTTGAAAATATAAGATAAATAAACAATTTTCTCCAAGTTGTTTCTGATCTGTGTTTTTTTTTTAATTCTTCAAAGTAACAGGGAAGCAAACTAGGTCTCCCTCTTTGTTCTGTTCTTTGACTTATCTGTCATTCATTTGGTGTTTGTTTGTTTGTTTCATACTTCTACAAACATTCCTCTTTTCAGAGCACACTGTTTGGGCTGTTAGAAGATTTACAATATAGTATTGATTGAAAAACACTTCATTTTCAAAATGCAAAATCCCCTGGTGAGGGTTGTGGCTATGGCTAGAAACATGATCATCCAGGGACCTGACAAAAACTCAAATCTGCTGTCTTGGTGACATACTTCCATGGATGACACCTTGGTACTGATGATTATCAGTCAGCCCTTTACATATAGAAATTTCCACAAGGTGATTTATGTGTGCTCTGAACATGGGAGCTACCTTCCACCTGAGAAAATGATCTAAAAATATAAAGCTTCAGTTTTTTTATAAAGTAGCTTCAGAATTCACGGCCAACTTCTACTTCGCACATCTGAAAGAAATAAATCTCCAAAGTGTGAATAATAGAGTGAGAATATGTGGGGGACCTTCTTGGGACCTGGCTATCTCAGTCCCCCTTCTAAGAAACAAAACAGGTATAACAAGAGGGAAGATAATTAAAAGTTCTTTGCTAGAAAATGCTTCAACCACTAATTAATGACACAGTACTAGTACAAAGAATGTATAAACTGTCACAATGAATTAGGAAAAGACAAAAATGAATAAAATATTTGGACAAACATCCCATAGAGGAATAGTTACATACATTCAGCAAATATTATTTTATAGAAATGTTCACTTTCACTTGTAATTTGAGAACTGCACATAAAGATCAGAACATGGACATCTGCTTAGGAAAGCCTACAAATGGGCATTTTCTTATGTAAATTTCACCAAACTCTAAGTTTATGATGTGTGCACACCAAAAGTTAAAAGTGTTCCTTGGGGAAATTTTAGGGAGACTTTCTAGGATCCAAATACTAGTCACATATCTGGTAGAGAGAAAAATAAAAGCATGGTGAGCACAATTCTATGTAGTGGTCATGTTAGGATTGAAGAGTGGATACGCAGGGTGTCAGAGCACAAACTTATGACAGAAAAAAAAATAATTTCTTTGTAGCGTCATGATGCTCATGCAACAAATGTCAAACGGAATAAAATAAAACACTGTCAAAAATAGTATATAATCTGTATAATAGTATATAATAGTAATAGAATCTGAAATCAGTAATATGTGAGATATGATGTGTATATAATAGAAATAGGACACATACATATCTACAGCTATTGGCTGATAAACTTTCTTCAAGAGAGGCCATAAAAATGAATATTTTCTAATTCCTTCCGTATCACTTTCATGACTTTTCTTTCCCAACTTCATGTGCTCCTTTCTCCCTATCCCGCCAAGTCCACTTAGTGCCACCCGTATTTATGTGGGTGTGGAGCCATCTACTGGAGCATGGGTAGCCTCACATGGGCTACGTCTCTGAAAATAATGGGCTCTTCTCTTCCCAGTTGTTGGGAGATTTATTTAATTGCTAATAAACCTCATTGGTTTGGATGGATCTGTTTAAACGTTTAAAAATCTCTTCTTGGTTTAACTTTAGTGCATTACATGGATTAACTATTCATTCATTTCTTTTAGATTTCTTAATTTGGTGGAACAAAGGTTTTGGAGGTCTGTCCTTAGAAGCCTCTGGATTTCACTTCTGTCTGCTGTGATGTATTCTTTGTCCTCTCAATATTTATGAATATGGGTCTTCTCTCTTTCTTTTAATTAATTTGGCTAAATGTTAATCTTGGTAATATTTTTAAAAACTAAGACTTTGGGTTTTTTTTTCATTTTATTAATTTCTACACTGAAGTTGATTATTTATCCCTGTCTACTGTTTGGGGACAATTGTTTGCTCTTGTTTTATACAAAAAGGAAATATATAATTGAAGACTAACTCAGTAACATAAAAATGAGTCTGCCTGTCAACTCCCCTTAAAGTCAACCTAATAGCCATAAACTGCACCCCTGCCCTGAGTTCCATATTTTGGCCCACAACTTTGGCAGAAGACATACTTTCCTGTAGCCTACACAGTACTAGGAACCCCAGAGGCCAAGTAGGTACTCAGAACCCCAGTAGGCACACAAGTACTTCGAACTATAGAGGCAACATTGGCACCCAAATCCCAGAGATCACACAGGCTAAAAAAACCTCCTCAGCTGAGACACCCTACTAGACCTGAAGATTCAATTGTCCAGGGCGTGCACTCGCCAGCGAGGTCACATAGACACCAAAGTTCTTCAGCAGATCTTTATTATGATGTTGTAGAGGAAAGACCCACTGGAAAAAGGCCGGCTGGTGGAAAACCGGCTGGGAGAAAAGGCCCCGAGCCCCGAGAAGGTCCTGTTTAAATACCCCTGGAGTGATGTGTACATATCTGGTTGGTTAATTGCCCATAAAATCCTATATGCCCCAGGATGGGCTGTGACTTCCTGCGCTTTCCCCTTACACAAAGACAGTAAATTACAGAACTTGTGAGAGCATCGGATTGCCAGACCTGTCTCTGCCTTCCACGGCTCTCTACATCTCCCCCTTTTTGTTTTAAATGAGAATCACAGGCACTGGCCATTTCCCATGTCTTAGGCTAGTTGACGTTCTTCCATAGCCACCACCAAAGAATGGTGAGCTCCCTGTCTTAGGCTACGAGGGTTGCGCACCCACACCTGGCATTCTCTGAATGTGCGCCCCAGGTTGTGGCCACTTGTAATGCCCGTCACCGGGTAAACTCACACCACATGGTGTACCTCTGGCATATGGCATCAACCTATTCTCGTCGTTGGGACCAATGGCAGCTGGCCTGGAGACGAAAAGATAGAGCTGTCCTTGGTCTGTCTGGCATGGTACCAATCATAACTCAAACTCAAGCCCGATCAAGCAAATCCATTATGGGGGAATAAGCAATCAAGGACTAATAGTTTGATACAGCCTCCCCTACCTTACCAGGTGCAATGGAAACAAGTCCTCTGGGTGCAAAGGCTAGGGGAAACCGAGAGAGATGCAAACACCCATCCCTGTGCAATGGAGTCACCTCCTAGGGGTGCAAGGGCTGTTTGTCTCAAAATTCAGGTACCAGAGCTACACAGACAAGGACCAGTCAGGCTAAAACTCCTCACTGACCCAGTGCAATGGGCTGAGCCCTTGGGGTGCAGTAGCTGAGGATCTGTTTGCTGGCTATTTCTTTAGCATAGACAACCAGATTTCAGGAGATGAACCTTGTTCTAAGGCTGCAAGTGCTTGGGTAATCACGACTTTGTCACGTTTCTGTTGAGCTCTGAGCTTGCAAACCAACCAGAGTACGAACACTAATCCACAACACAGGGTTGTACCAAACAGGCCTACTCCCACCCACTCTTCAAAGAAAGAGAAGGCCGAAGAGATCCAGGTGGAGAGTCCTTCAGTCAGCGAAATGTCCACACGCGTTGAGTTGATGGCTGCCACTGCTGCCCGCAACTTCTCGAGAAGCTCATCAAATCCTTCTGACCATTCTCCTGCTAGGTAATGAGACAATTGTCTGGACAAATTAGCTGCTCGAGTAAAGTTTTCATATTGAACACTAGTAATACAGAGTGCTCCCAGATTTCTTTCACATCCCAATTGTGCCAATTGAAAGAGGATATCTATTCTTTCTTCTACCAAGTCTAGGCGCTGCTTAACAATCATCAATCTGCCTTTCAATTCAGCATTAGTAGAAGTATGGAGGTTGGCTGCCTCTACCACTGTAGCGGACAGCTGATTTAAGGCTGCTGCTGTTTGGACTTTGGTTGTCATAGCAATCCCAGCAGCTGTAGCTGCAATGGCAGTGACTGATATCGCTGTTATTATGGCTGCAGTTATGCCAAAGTCTCTTTTTTGTCTGAATAATGATAGAGTAGAGGGTGTTTCAACAGGAACAGGAACCCATCGTGGCACTCTGGCAACCATGGCACGTTTAGCTTGTCCAACAGCCCAACACTGAGACATCATGCATGAATCATTAGTGCATTTTTCAAATGAGGAATTGGAAAGAATAAACAAGAAGGGTGGAAAAACACACACTGGTGTAGGTGAAAATACTGTTTGATTTACAATAATCTTGTTAACTCCAGTAATTAACTGATTAGGATTTGTCAACTGAGGGATCGGATCTGCACTCTGTTTCACCATAGTTTCATTAATAACTCCTGTAAAGGATGTTCTTCCTGTCGCTCCGCCCTGGAGAAAGGCTAGCGGGTTGAGGTCGGTACAACTGCCATTAACTCCACAGAGTAGCCATTTGTAAAAAGGATTCATACTAACGCTCTGTAGAAAAGGACCCTTTCTCATTACCGCGTCAACTCCAGGATCTCCCAACATATTGGGTGAAAAGAAAAAAGTTTCATTGGTATCTGCCCATCGAGTTACTCTGGATTGACAATCAGACCAGGGTAGAACAACTCCCTCATCTTCTAGACTACAAAAGGGAAAGACCTTAGGTTGACGAGGATGCTCTCCATCAATAAGTTTGGGTGATAAAAATGTTCCATCTATCCAAATGGCTGGTTGCAAAAAGGACTGTGAGAACTCCTTGACATAACTATTGTCCTTTTCATTATCATTCCTTTTAGTTGTTAGTTTAACCCAGCTTCTCTTTTCATAAAACCACCCCAAGGTTCTCTTCGAGAGAGTTATACAGTTTCCTGTCTCAGTAATCTGAAAACAGAGAGAACCCCGTTCAGGCAAGGAACGATTTTCCCCCAGGGGGGCATGCGTTTTATCATAGAGAAGATAAGGCAGCCCCATGGCTTTATTAGTTGTAAGAAATCTTGGAAACACCATGGCATCATGTCTAACAGGTATAGGTTTAGGAAAAGCAGATAATATAGCCCATCGTTGTTCTCCCCATATACTAGGAACCCAAATCTGGAGGGTCCAAATTAGGACTGGAAGCATCTGTAGATGAATTCTTCGGGGGGTCATCTTCAGTTGTCATGAGCCTTCACGTCAGTCGCTCTGGTAGCCAGAATGGATTGTCTTCCTCCTGTGGAAAAACACAAACAGCTCCCCTGGATCTTATTAATATAGGATCCGGGCCTTTCCATTGTCCGGTCAAGACGTCCTTCCACTTGACCATCTCCTTTGGCCTATCAGGCAATAAGCAGTGACGGTCAGCAGCCGAATGGCCCTGACTGTCCAAATTTAAAAAATTGAGGGTAAAGAGTGCTATAGAAACGGTGACTCGTGGCACTGAGGGTAGAGCCTCCTCAACTCCCCCTTTTTGTTTTAAAAGATAAGATTTAAGAGTACGATGAGCCCGTTCTATAATGCCTTGTCCTTGAGGATTGTATGGTAGACCTGTCAGGTGGGTCACCTCCATTTGGCGACAAAATTGTCCAAACTTCTGAGAAGTATACGCTGGTCCATTATCGGTCTTGAGAATTTTAAGCTTTCCCCAGGCACTCCAGGCCTCAAGGCAATGCTGGATAACATGTGCTGCCTTTTCTCCCGATAACGGGGAGGCAAACATGATTCCAGAACAGGTGTCAATAGAAACATGTAAATATTAAAGTCTCCCAAAAGATGGGACATGAGTAACATCCATTTGCCAAATCTGTAATGGTCGAATTCCTCGTGGATTAATTCCCACATGAGGCACTGGTAAAAATCGACAGCAATTCTGACATTGAGTAACTATATCTCTAGCTTCCTTTCTAGATATATCAAACCGACGACGTAATGTCTCTGCTGTCACATGAAATTTTTTATGAAAATCTTTGGCTGAGTCTAATTTTGAGGATAAGGCAATAGCAATCAACTTTGTGGCTCGATCTGCCAGGTCATTTCCATGAGACATTGGACCTGGTAGACCTGAGTGAGCCCTAATATGTGTAATAAATACAGGATGTCTCCTATTAACCAGGATAGATTGAATCTTTTGAAAACTTCTGTAAGCCTGCTAGATGGTTTAATTAATCCAGCAACTTCTAAGACTTTAACTGCATTTACCACATAAAGAGAATCAGATACAATATTTAAGGGGCCTGGAAAGGTTTCTAAGACTTCCAGTACCACCAAGCATTCCACAATTTGAGGTGAAGTTTCATGGTATTGTTTGGCAGTGACTTTATTATCAACTACATAGGCACCTATTCCTGTTTTTGACCCATCTGTATATACCACTACTCCATCTGGGAGTGGTTCTTGAGATATGATATGTGGAAATACAATGGCTTGAGTTAAGGCAAATTGTAAAATAGGATGTTTAGGATAGTGATTGTCTATTTGGCCATTAAAGGAAGTGACTAACACTGCCCAAACATCAGAGGTAGCAGTTAATATTTGAACCTGATGTGCAGTATAAGGCACTATTAAAACCTTAGGCTCCCTTCCAAAATGAGTGACAGCTGCTTTTAATCCTCGAAGGGCAAGCTGAGCGACTGCATCTGGGTACCATTCAATAATTTTTGCAGGAGATGCATTGGGATGGATCCATAATAAGAGCCCATCCTGCCATAACACAGCAGTTGGTAAATGTCTGGTTTTAAAGACACACAAATTAAAGGTTTTGGTCTCATCAATACGTTTTAGCTGAGCTTCTTGTAGGGCATCCTCCACCAATCGCAGGGCATGGTTTGCAGCCGGTGTTAGTGCTCTTGGTGAGGAAATATGAGAATCTCCTTCCAAGATATCAAACAAAGGTTTCAGTTCAGCAGAAGGAATTTTCAAGAATGGTCTTAACCAATTTATATCACCTAATAATTTTTGAAAATCATTTAAGGTGTGCAAATGATCTCTGCAAATTTCTAGTTTTTGAGGAACTATTTTCTCAGGATAAATAACTGTCCCTAAAAAGGAACCAACTTCTGAAAGTTGAACCTTTTCAGTGGCAATATGTAGACCTCGTTGTTCTAATGCAGCAATTAATAAGGGATATGATCTCTGTAAAATGGCCAACTCCTTGTGGCATATTAAAATATCATCTATAAAATGAATCCAAAGTAGGGTAGGAAGTTGTTTCTTAACAGGTTCAAGGGCCATTTGTACATATAGCTGGCACATAGTAGGACTATTGGCCATGCCTTGAGGCAAAACTTTCCACTGATATCTTTTATCAGGCTCAAGGTGATTAATAGCAGGTAATGTAAACGCAAATCTTTGTCTGTCTTGTGGGTGTAGGGGAATGGAGAAGAAGCAGTCTTTAATATCTATAATTATTATCCTCCATTGTCTGGGTAAGGCAGAAAGCAAGGGTAAACCTCTTTGGACTGAGCCAAACAATTGCATCTGTGCATTAATTGCTCTTAAATCGTGGAGAAGTCTCCATTTTCCTGATTTATTTTTTATAACAAAAATAGGTGTATTCCAAGGAGAAGTAGAAGGTTCTAAATGACCATTTTTAACTTGTTCTTCAATTAATTTAGTAGCAGCCTCTAATTTCTCAGAGGATAATGGCCACTGAGGTACCCATACGGCCTCCTCTGTAAGCCAGGGTATGGGCAATGAACCCTCAATGGCAACTAGTGAAAACCCAGACCTTGTCTTCCTGTATTACTTTCTTGTGATATTGGGCTTAATCTTCCTTGTTCTTGTCTGCCAAGGCCTTTTCCTTCCTTATATCCCATCTTTCTCATAATTTCCATGGCTTGTTGTGAATACTCATTAGTTAGTGTCAGTCCCAAGTCTTGTAAAATGTCTCTTCCCCAGAGGTTAACAGGAAGAGGAAGCAGATAGGGTGTAAAACTTCCTGTCTGACCCTCTGGTGTTTACCAATTCAAGGAATGTTAACTGATTGTAGGACTGGCCTCATACCCCAACCCCTGTAAGGAGTGGGAGGATTGTGTAACAGGCCATGCCTTAGGCCACCAATTAGAGGAAATAATACTTTTATCAGATCCTGTATCTAGAATTCCTGTAAAGTTTTTCCCTTCTATTGTTAATTGTAAAGTAGGTCTAGTTTTAAGATCAACTACCAGGTGAGCAAATTCAGTTCCTGAAGAACCAAGTCCATTGGTGTCTCTAGACACCCCAGTGGACGGAAAGCAATTATGTAAACTTGGAAGAATAACCAGTTGAGCAATTCTATCTCCAGGGGAAATAGAAAATATGCCTTGTGGACAAGAACAGAGAACCTGAAGTTCTCCTGTATAATCTTGGTCTATTACACCAGGATGAACCACAAGTCCTTTCAATGTTAGAGAAGAGCGGCCTAGAATAAGGCCAACACTATTCTCAGGCAGGGGACCTTTGAAGTTAACTGAAACAAGCTGTGCACCCTCATGTGGGATTGGTAAGTATTGGGATTTGGCGCGGAGGTCTAATCCTGCAGAGCCCTTTGTCGTTCTGCAGCTAGAGGTGTCTCCCAGCTGCAGGCTTGTATCCCATATTTTTTGGGGTCCTGGGATTTTGGGCCCAGAATTCCGTTTTTTTGATTGCTTTCCTCTCTTTCCAATAGTGGGGGATCATGTTGAATAAGCCTTCCTTGAATATCTCTGACTGAGCGACACTCATTAGCCCAGTGATAACCCTTCTTGCATTTATTGCAAAGTCCCCGTCTTTTCTGCGTGGCAGCACGGCACTCTCGTTTAAAATGACCCGATTTGCCACAGTTATAACATATTTTATGGCTGCCAGGACTTGAGCTGCCTTGGCTTTGAAAGATAGCTGCAGCGAGGCCAGCGTTAGTCAGCGGGCCTCCAATTCCCATGCAAACTTTAATCCAATCCGTTAACCCTTTGTTTCTTCTAGGGGTAATTACTGCCTGGCATTCTGGTGAAGCATTTTCATATACTAACTGTTCTATTAGTTGTTTGACTCTCTTTGGGTCTCCAAAAATCCTGCCTGCAGCTTCTGTCATCCTAGCAACAAACTCTGAGAATGACTTCTGGGAGTTTTGTAATATCTTTGTTAGATGTCCACCTACTTCTCCCTTTTTTGAAAGGGATTTCCATGCCTTAATAGCGGCAGCAGAGATCTGGGTATAGGCTCCCCAGTCGTAATTTGTCTGATCATTAACATATTGCCCCTGTCCTGTTAGCAGATCAAATGTCCATTGTCTCTGATTGCCTTCTGTGTTAGCATTGGCTTTTGCCTGTATCTGACAGGAGTCATGCCACAGGGCCTTCCACTCCATATATTGTCCCATGTTAGGGAGGGCAGCTTTTACTGTATTCTGCCAATCGCTTGGGGTCATTGCCATAGTGGCCAGTCTCTCTAATTGCATAATTGTAAAATTTGCATCAACCCCATACTTCTGAACTGATTCAGCAAGTTCTTTAATTGCAGTATATTCTACTGGTGCGTGAATACGACCTCCTTCTGGAGCTTCAAACACTGGAAAAGCTTGAAACATTCTCCTCTTATCTTCCTCTGAAAGGAAGGAGGTTGCACCGCGCTTGTCTGCATAAGGCAGCGGTGCGCTGAAAATTGCAGCAGGGAGTGCTGCCTAGGAATTCCAGGGGGCGGGGGAGCTGTAAGCGCGCGCTTTCTAATCTCCGCCTCCCTTTGTTCTCTATTCTGTGGCTGCAGCCGCCCACGTGAATGGAATCCTTCCGCCTCAAAGAGGACTACTTCTTCATCTCCTTCCGCCTTATAACGGACTATTTTTCCATCTCTCTCCGGTTCCCGCTTGGAGGAACCAGACTTCCCCGATTCATATTCATATAATTTCAGATTTTGCAATCCTCTACTGGATATAGAGGCTTTCTCTTCGTAAAAAACTCTCCCAGGGACTCATTTGTTCCCTCCTTTCCTCCCGCAGATCCAATGTCCGTGGGAAAATCTTTAGACATGTCTACCCGGGCTTCTATTCCATTAGAACCCATAAGCGCCTCTCCAGAGCCAGTTTCTGGCAGGTTTCTATCCTGAATCTCTTTCAGTATCCCCTGACTCACCACAATAGCTGAGCTACATTTTTGATCTTGCAAGCATGACCGTATCAATTTCCACAATGGGCGTGTGCCTGGCCTCAACTTCCCATTCTGCTGTTCCCTAATTAGATCTTGCTCCAGCCTGTCCCAGGAGGCGAGTGTCAGCGTTCCCGTGCGAGCGTACCAAGGTGCTACTCGGTCTATTTCTCTGACAAACTTTTCCAGCGTGTGAGCAGAAACTTTCAGTTTGTGCTGCCCCAGGAGGGTCTGCAGCCCCATCACTATTGACTGTGAGGACCCCATGCTGTTCTGTTATCTCTGGGAGAATCTGACTCTCGGGGGAAGGGCTCTGTAGCTCACTCGAGACTAATTAATTATGTCGAGCCTCTGCCTCCTCGTAAAAACCGGCCTGAAGCAGCAACTGGCAGGGGGCGGAACCAAAGCTCTGCCTGCTCGCTGAAACCCGCCGGCTCAAGGCAGCTAAAGGAGAGGCGGAACCAACTTTCTCCTGCCTTGGAAAAACCGCACCGGATTGAAAAAGGAGCTGGAAAAGGGAACAGGACCAAACTTTCACTTGTCTACTGAAACTCAGCGGCCCGAAACGGCTGCTGGAAGGGGGGGCAGGGCCGGCTCAAGCGGCGGCAAGATTTTAGCAGGCGTACCGGTGAAAGCAATACAACAGCAGGAGAAATAAGATGAAATCTGGCACTAGGATAACAAAAGCTTCCACTGCAGCTTGTGATTTAGGGGAAATATGAAAAGATTCAGGATTAAACATACCTCTCTGATTCTGCCCTCGCTGCAGCCTCTTGACGTTTTACTCCGGATGGGAGGACCTTTTCTCCGCAGGGTACCTTCTTGAATTTCCCGGGAATCTGGCACCATTGATGTCCAGGGCGTGCACTCGCCAGCGAGGTCACACAGACACCAAAGTTCTTCAGCAGATCTTTATTACGATGTTATAGAGGAAAGACCTGCTGGAAAAAGGCCAGCTGGTGGAAAACCAGCTGGGAGAAAAGGCCCCGAGCCCTGAGAAGGTCCTGGTTAAATACCCCCTGGAGTGATGTGTACATATCTGGTTGGTTAATTGCCCATAAAATCCTATATGCCCCGGGATGGGCTGTGACTTCCCGAGCTTTCCCCTTACACAAAGACAGTAAATTACAGAACTTGTGAGAGCATCGGATTGCCAGACCTGTCTCTGCCTTCCATGGCTCTCTACATTCAATGACTCAATCATCACCACTATCCCAGGCCACTCAGGACAGATGACCAGAAAAAAAAAAAAAAACAACTAGCCAACCAACCAAACAGACAAAGAAACAAAAAAACAGAAATCAACAGGAAAAAAATCTCCCCCAAACTTCAAACAAAAAACAAAACACAACAACAAAAAACAATAAAATCCAATAAAAATCCAATAAAACTCTACCCATCTAACAAAGGTAAACTCAGAAATTAGCACTTAACCTATGATAACTCCCAACCCAGATGACTAGAGGCCAGTATAAGGACACAATTAACATCAACCAAGGCAGTATGACATCATCAGAGGCTAGCTACTCAACTACAACAAGCCCTGGATATCACATCTGAATCACAAGAAAATGACCTTAAGTCCAATCTTATGAAGAAGATAGAGGCCTTTAAAGATGAAATTAATAAGCCCCTTAAAGAAATACAGGAAAAAACAAACAGGTGAAGTAAATGACTAAAACTGTTCAAGACCTAAAAATGGAAATAGAAACAATAACATAGAGAGAGAGAGAGAGAGAGAGAGAGAGAGAGAGAAGAGGAAGAGGGGAGAGAGAGAGAGAGAGAGAGAGAGAGAGAGAGAGAGAGAGAGAGAGAGCACGCTAGGAGAATCCTGGACATGAAAAATCTAGGTAAATGAACAGAAACCAGTGACACAAGCATATCGTCACTAACAAAATACAAAAGATAGAAAAGAGAATCTCAGTTGTAGAAGACACAATAGAAGAAATCCATCAAAGAAAATGTTAAATCTAAAAAGTTCCTGAAACAAAATATTCATGAAATTGGGTAATTATGAAAAGATCAAACTTAAGAATAATAGGAATAGAAGTAGATTCCCAGCTCAAAGGCACAGTAAATATTTTCAATGAACTCATAAGAAATTCCCTTAACATAAAGAAAGAGATGCTACTAAAGACAGAAGAAACTTATAGAACACCAAATAGATTGAACCAGAAAAGAAAGTCCCCCCACCCCCAGCACATAATATTCAAAACACTAAATGGACAGAACCAAGGAAGAATAGTAAAAGCTTCAAAGCAAAAAAATCCAGTAACATATAAAGGCAGACCTGTCTTAATTACATCCCACTTCAAACAGACTTTAAAAGCTTAGAGTCTTACAGACTCTAAAAGAACACTGATGCCAGCCCAAATTACTATACCCAGCAGAATTTCCAATCACCATAGATGGAGAAAACAAGGTCTTCCATGACAAAACAAGATTTAAACAATGTCTATGAATAAATCCAGCTGTACATAAGATACTAGAAGGACTACTCCAACCAAAAGAGGTTAACTACACCCAAGAAAACACAGGAAATAAATAATTCCACACCAGCAACACCAAAAGAAAGGAAGCACACATATACATACAGACGCACAGATGCACAGACACACACACACACACACACACACACTCACACTACCACCATCAACATAAAAATAACAGAAATTAATAATCATTGAACATTAATTAATATCTCTCAAAATCAATGAACTAAATTCCCTAATTAACTACCCTACTATGTAGTACATTCCATCCACAGATGACAAACCCTGACACTATTGCTGATGCCAAGATGTGCTTACAGACAGGAGCCTGGTATGACTATCCTCTGAGAGGCTTTACCAGCAGCTGACTAAGACAGGTAGTTACAGCCAACCATTGTACTGAGATTGGGGACCCCTATGGAAGAGTTAAGAGAAGGACTTAAGGAAGAACAACAATATCAACTAACCCAGACCCCTCACAACTCCCAGAAACTAAGCCATCAACCAAAGAGCATACATGGGCTGGTCTGTGCCCCTCCTCCTGATCTACATATGTAGCAGAAGACTGCCTTGTCTGACTTCAGCAGGAAAGGATGTGCTTAATCCTGTAGCAACTTAATGCCCCAGGGAAGTGGGATACTAATGGGGTGAGGTGGGAGTGGATGGGTAGGCACATTCTAAGAAGCAAAGGGGAGGGGGGAAGGAGTGAAGAACTTGTAGGGGGGACCAGGAAAGAGGAAAATATTTGAAATGTAAATAAATACAATAATTAAAAAGAAAAAACTAGATGTCAACAAACCAAATATTCCAATTAAAAATGGGGTACAGAGCTAAACAGAGAATTCTCAGCAGAGAAATCTCTAATGACTAAGAAGAACTTAAAGACATGTTGAACATCCTTAGACACTAAGGAAATGCAAATCAAAATAACTCTGAGAGTCCATCAGTTACTTAGAATAAACTTATGGTATTTGCAGGTAGATAAATATTCCGTGCTTATTCTCATATACAGAAGCTGGATTTTTCAAAAGGGGTGAAAACACAAATGGACTATTTGGGAGAAAAGGAAGTGAACACTGGGTTGGCTAGAAGAGAAGAGAATGGGGGAGGAATAGAGAAGGGAGAGTCTGTGTAGATCATATTATATAACTGCTAATTTTCCTGGTACTGTTAAAAGAGATCCACCATACAGATCTTTGACTGTGGCTCACATTTTAATGTGATAGATATTAAAATATATGTTAACAAAAATACCATAAACAAACACAAGCAAACTCTGAGATAGCAAAGTTCTCTTTCCTGGGTATACGTACAGAGAGCAGATATAGAGAGATAAATTGGGGGAAGTTGGCATTGAATGGGTCAGCACCATAATGGCAGACTTTAGCCTTCAAACACATAAGGAGGTTAAGTATGGGATAACAGAGCTGAGCTGAGCTGAGCTTTAAGAGGATTCCATCCAGGGATTTGAGAACCGTTGACCTTTGTGCCCTATGTTCTCTATGTCTCACTAGTTTTCCAGACACCTTCCTCTTTGCTGGTGACTCATCAAAGTCATACTGGAAAATTAACAATGTGTTTCATAATCTGCCCTAAACTGCAGTCTTGCTGAAAAAGTACCATCTTGCCATAAGCAGTCAAACTTCCTGTTGTGTCTCACTTCCTGCTCATCTTGAGCTCCTTTCTGAATCCCTCATCTGTAAACCTACTACTCCATTTGGAGAGCTAAAGCATTTCACACTGAATGTCTTCAGACAGCACTCTGGACTTTACCAACAAAGCTGCCTCTTATAGTGGTCCCAAGGAAAGTAAGTAAGAAACACACAGTATGAATATAAGAATCATTAGAAGTTTTTCATAGTTTTATTTAAATACATATATTTAATTTTAAAATTAAAATATAACTATTTAATTTCTCCCCTCCATTTCCCTCTCTTCCACCCATTCCATGTATTCTCCTTCTCTCAAATTTATGGCTTCGTTTTTTTGGCCATTGTCAACTAATATATACATATATGTATATATGCATATATGCATATGCATACACATACACATATGCATACACATACATATACATATAGCCATGTTACTAATATATGTATATAATAGTATACATAATACATATATATACATATATACATAACATATTATGTATATAAATATATAAGTACAGCTTGTGAAGTCTGTATGGTGTTACTTGTAGGTATGTGATTTCAGAAATGATCACTTGGAATTGGATAATGAATTTGAGGGCTCATCCCTGGGAGAGACTAATTCTCTCAGCAATTGTTTAGTTGCTGTTAGCTCTTTGTCTAGGGAGTCTAGCACCTTCCTGATATCATGTCCATTGGTGTTGTCACTGTTCTGATCCTGTTTAGGAAGCTGTATTATTGAGGTCCATGGGTGCAGCTTCCCTGTAATTCTAGGGCACATGATCTTGCAGCAGGTTCTCTGGTCTAGCAGTTCTTACAGTTTCTCTAGTTCTGTGATGTTCCCTGAGCCTTTGGTGCAGGATTTATCTTGTGAATCTGTCTATTGGGTATGAGCACATCAGTCCTTCGCATTTTTACCAGTTGTGGTGTTTTGTAATGGCCTCTGTCTACACCAGTATACAGCTTAAAGCTGCTTTGTGAGCTGAGGGGTTAGAGATAAGGATAACTATTTCCCTTCTGTCTCACTCAGACACCCCAATTTCATGGAAAGCGAAGGAGAGATAGAGATATTTCTTAGAATTATTTTGTCTTGTCTCTACAAAACAAATCTTTCTTGAAGAAACACAATTTATCTATTCTAATCTATGAAGTTGTAGTTTATGAACTTTTAGTAAATAGTTAAGATGACAAATCAAAGATCACGTTTGTTTTCCTATTGAAAACGTCTGCGCTTCTAGAACAGAGTCTCTTCCTGCTTGTGAGCTACGGTTTGCAATTCTGCTACTTTTATGCATAATGTTTTTGTTTTCTTTGTTTTTGAGGGTGGGTAACATTATTTAGTCTGGATGGACTTAAACTTAACATCCTCCAACCTCAGGCTTATGGGTGTTGATAGAAAAGGTTTGGACACCATGTCTGTTTTTTTTTTTTTTTGAAAACTTAGCTTAGGAAAATAGATTCTAATCTCCCATACCATACAAAGGTCATTTCAAAATGGAAGATTCTGTGCACACTACTGAGGGAGAAGTGTCAGCACCAACCTTATACAACTGTGAACTCTGGCAAGATATGCCCAGTCATGCAATAATAACACCAATGCTATGGGAGTAACCAACCATGTTCTGATTTAACTTAAAATCTACTCTACAAGATAGAACACATGACTGATAGTGTTAACAGGGCCCCAGATCCATGGCTGGATAAGTCATAGGCGCTGGGGGAAATCCTAGTACTACTATTCTGCTAAAAAGACAGCATTAAACTGCTTCCTAAGATCTTACATTTATATCCATAGATTAAACCCTCATCAGAGAAGCTTCTTTTACAGTAGATGAAGATTAATAGAAGCTTACAATTGGGTCGACACACAGAGAATAAGAGACTGTGCAGTGATTGGCTCTAAGTATGAAGTTTATATCTCATACTGTCTTCCTCCAAGGCTCACAAATCATCCCAAAGAAGGAGGCAGAGAGATGGCAAGAGCCAGAGGGAGTGATATCTGTAGTTACACAGTATTTTCTAGATGTGACAGTGCAGTAGCTCACATGAACTCAACAGCTGGCATTGCAGGCACAAGCCTTCCTTAAGAACAAACCAGTTAGCATCCCAGAATGAAGTCTTACTCTTTGTCATTGACAGTTGAGGGTGACTGAGAGAGGGAGAACCATTTTCCTTCAGTGGATGTGGACCCAAGAGGTACTATGTTGTAGTAGATGGTGTGACACCCATGTACATGCAGGCAGTACTAGTGGACTCAGCAAATATTAAATTAAAGAGGGCAAAGTGTGTGTGTGTGTGTGTGTGTGTGTGTGTGTGTGTGTGTGTGTGTGTG
>NW_021621449.1:3690301-3760301 GCF_004785775.1 Grammomys surdaster
GTGTGTGTGTGTGTGTGTGTGTGTGTGTGTGTGTGTGTGTGTGTGTGAATGCGGGCATGCTTGCAACAGCAGGGTGAAGAGACAACAGAGTATGAGAATATATTTGATAGGTAGCTATCTGACAGAATTAATATCCAGGATACATGAATAACTCAAATAATTAAACATCAAAAAGCAAATCATACAGGCAATATATGAGCAATACATGAACAATAAATACATGAGAATATGTTCAACATCCTGCACCATTAGACAAATGAAAATCAAATTAGCACTGAGAAGCCTGGCATGGTGGGGCTCTCTCTCTGTCCCTGTCTCTCTCTGTCCCTGTCTCTCTCTGTCTCTCTTTCTCCTCTCTCTCTCTCTTTGTATGACAAAACGTCTACAATTTCATTAGAAAATTTCAGCTTCTTGTGAAGGGTGTGAAATTTAAAAATAGGAATGAATTTTGATCAACCCTAGCAACCTTACAAGATAGTTCAAAAAGGATTCTAAGTAGGTTCTAAGAGTTACATGTAGCTCTTACAGAAGAGATTTTTACTTCTCTATAAGCTTTTTCTTGAAATTCAGTTATTGTCATTTCCTTATGTGTGTGTGTGGATGTTGTGCTTGCACACGTCTGTGCACATGGTGCAGTATCTGCTAAAGTCAGAAGAGGGCATCAGACCTCCTGAACCTGGAGTTACACTGGTTGTTAGCTGCCATGTCAGCACTAGGAATAAACAAACCAGTGTCCTCTGAAAAAGCAGTCCATGCTCTTAATTGTTGACCCATCTTTCCAGTCCCTGAAATTATTTATCTTGTCATCTTACTTAGAGTCATTCTAAAGCAATATAAATAAATAAACAAACAAAAAATAAAGAACTTAATAAAATGACCATTTTCTAGTTAAATTAATACTAACAAGGACTGTGTAATGTTATGGAGTTCTTCAAGATTTTACGAAATGCATAAAAATTACAAATGTCATCATATGTTTTTTGTCTAAGAACAATGAATGCAGTACCTTTTATGAGAGGCGTAGCTCACTGGAAAGTTTTAGAACTACTTCAACAAGTGGGTGTCACTTGCTGACTTCAAGATAAGAACGTGGCTCTTTCTTAAATGAGCATATGGCATTAATACCTTGGTAGTGAAGAAAAGAACACACTGGAGAAAAAGCAAGCAAATCTGTACTAGAGAATACTTATCTAAGTAAGAAGGTCTGACTGTAAGGGGCCTGGTATTCAGTCTTATTGCTGCTATTGAAAAAGAAGTACAAGAAGGAAGTCAAAGTAGCTTTCTTAGTACTGTCTTGTTTGTTTCTCTCACAGCCACTCTGAAACTGAGGCAGGTGACATTCCACAGATGAGGACATTCTGTTGGACAGAAAAAACTGCAGATCAGTTTTGTCTCTGATTCTTGGGATAGTATTTGGTGCATTTAAAACAGCATGTTCTCAAAGGAGCACTGAAACAGGCTGTCTGCCTCACTTCTTGTAAATTGTTGCACTTGATTTTTCACTAAACCTTTATTTTATTAGCCAATAAATGCATTTACTTATTTATTATTGTGTTGATGGTATACACATGTCCATGTGCATAGAGTCCTCCTCTATGGCTCCATCCTCTGGTCTCTTAAGACAACATATCTCTAAAGACAACATTGAACTCTGAATTTGGCATTTTTTTAAAGATATGCTGGTGACCAGCAGGTCCTACCACAATCCTCCTGTCCCCAATTCTGCACTCTTCTAGCACTCCTCCAGGTTCAGGGGCCCACTGTCATGACATTTTACATTCGGTGCTGAGGATCTGAGCTCAAGTTCTTATGAACCATCTCTTTCAGCCTTTCGAGAAATCTTTTTAAATTTAACACTGAATTTCCAGGTAAGATGGAACTGGTGACCTGTTCTTGGTGTCTGGGACAGTGCCTAAGAGGTGAGACTTGTGCATGTGCATTCTCTCATAAAGATCAATCTTCCCACACTACATTTCTACTGTAAAACTGTGTGTGTGTAGCTTATGGTTATTGCTAGTGTTGTTTTTAGCTTATGAAAAATTATGTATACTTAAGATCTGAGTGTGATGGGACATACCTATAATCCAGGACTCACTCAGGAGATAGGGACAGACGTATCATAAATTAAACCAGCTTGGACTTCATCTTGGGCATAGACAGACCCTTTGTCCAAAAGCCAAACTTGTAAGCCAAACAACCAAACCAGACTGAAACAGCGACTCCACAAACATCAGCATAGACAGCTGACACAAATTCAACAATTACAAAAGTGGACACTACATTTAAAGGTATTATAAAGTGCCAATGTCACATGATCAATTTTAATTCATGAATGAAACAATTTTGAATTAACTTCAAATATATGTACTTACTTTTCTATTTACTTAAGAGAGAAGCAACAAGTGTATTGCATACTGGCTTGCCTGCTAGTCCTGCAAATGGTAGAGAAACTTCTACACCACAGTGTTTAATACACACACACACATCACTTCCCCACTGCCACCATGTTTCTCTCCATTAAACCCACAATAAGAGCTTGCTTGAATGTGCTCTTCTCACCTAGGTTGATCTGTACCAATCTGTCTGCAACTATACCTGCCCACCTCTAGCACCCTCTGTATCATTTCCAAGCTCTCACTAGAAACACATCCTACATGGAGCCTGTGACCACTATTTACACAATAGCTTACCAAATAATGCAGCTATGATACAACCAAACATTTCTCAGATGACTTAGAAGATTTTGTCTCTTCTACAATGATGTGCTCATGATAGCATGCCTGGTTTGTGTTATCTGCTTCACCAATTGCCTATTCCCCAAACCATAAGTACATTACCACAACCCAGAGGGCCATGTTGGGGTTTTATCTTCTGGAGGGAAGCCTGCATTTGTTAACTCTTCTGATGAATGTTTTTGACTCCCTTTTGTTGTACATTACGAACCTTCACTATGTGTGGGTGCCTGGCTTCTTCTTCCTCCTGTTATTAGGTGTAACAGTTCACACATGTTGTAACTGGCCTTTCCTGTTCAGGATACAGAATGGATTCTCCTGCCCACAATCACTTGCCTTATAATTTCTTGTATCTGTTATTTAATTTTCCAAAAACAAAACAATAAATATCTATACTGGAAATATGTATGTAGTCTTCATTTAAGAAAATAGTACATATTTTAATGTACATAATCATAATTATTTGCTCACTGAGATCCATTGAAAACAGATGACATCTATAACATTTTTTATGTTTTATGACATACAAATTATTCCCTCTTTGAATAATTGTGAATACAGTGTGAGCCTTATACATCCAAATAACAATCAAATAGTTCATTGTCATAATGAAATAAATTATTTTTGTTACTGAAGTTAAATTTATTTTTGGAGTCCTGTCAAGATGGACATTTTGCCTTTTACCATTTATAACTTTTTCTTAGCATAGAATCTCAGATTTCCAGTTTTATCTGATTTTGTTGCTGCTTCCCCCCTTGACAAACTTGCTTTCTGTCATCTTAGAAAATTATAGAATTTAGACAACAGGCCCACCACTTTGCTAATTTTGACACAAGGATAATACAAAACAAGAACTATGATCTTTCTTTCTCCAAACCTACAATGATGCTAAGAAAAAAAAATCAGGAAAAGTGTGTTATATGCTGTACAATATACTTTAAGAAACATTTCTCTATCTATGTTAATAGAGTTCAGCCACAACAACAGTGTTATAGATGCATGGTATATGTTTATTATCAAGATTATATGGAGGCTGCATGAGCAAGGTCCCTTTGTGGTGGGAACCCTTTTCCAAGCTTGGAGAAGGCTGCTTTCCTGCTGTGTCCCAGTGTTCTAGAAGGGGTTGGGGAATGAAAGAAGAAGGAGTAAGGAGAGGGAAGAGGAGATAAAGGAATAGGGAAGGGGAAGAAGAGAGAGGACAGAAGAGAGAGGAGAGAAGAGAGAAGGGAGTAGGGCAAGAGGAGACAGAGTTCGAAGGATGCAAATTTTATCAGAAGGACTCCTCTCTTACAAACTCCACTTACTCTAACAACCTCCTTGGGTTCTACCTTTAAACTCCAACAGAAGTGTTTATGGAGTCAACAAATAAAGTTTGGAGGAACACAAATATCCATTCTTTAATAATCCTATAGGTGGAGCCAGAGAAAATGTTGAAACCAGTGGTGTCATCAACCTCTTCCTCGGTTCTAATGCAAAGGATTTCTATGTTAAAAGCTTTGTTCATTGTCATCCTTGACACATCTCATTGAATTAGAGAACTTTCTAAGCCTTATTTTACCTCAAACTACCTTGGAAAACATGACATACGAGTAGCAAAAACACATTGAGAAATCTTACATGACACACTTCTGGAAATTTCCACTGACTGTTTTGGGGTTGCTTTCTCAATTTCCTTTTCCTCTTTGCTCCATCTGTTGGAGTGCATTAGAAGAAACTCTGTTTTTAAGATTTATTCTATTTCACTTGGCCCTCTTGTACTGAATACTTACTGATCTTACCAGAATAAGTCAGATGTATTGATGTTCAATCTTAAATGTTTCTGAAGAGACATCTGTGATGGAAATAAACGCTCTGGACAAGAAGTTAAGAGGACCCCGGAATCATCTGACACACATAATGTGGCAGGAAGAATCCCAAATGAAATGTGAGTCTCTCTCCCCTATCTATCTACCTATCTATCTGTCTGTCTGTCAGTCTGTCTGTCTGCCTGCCTGTCTATCTACCTACCTACCTCCTATCTATCTATCTATCTATCTATCTATCTATCTATCTCTATCCATCCACTTTCATTCCTCATTCTTTCTTTCTCTTCTACCCTTCCCTTCTTGCCCTGATCCTCCTCTCCCTTTTCATTTTCTTCTTCTTCCCCTTAACTCTTCCTTCTTCAAGATAAAGTCTTGTTACATAGCACAGGCTGGTCTTGAATTTTCTGTGTAGCCTGTAATTGCTTCAAACTTGACCTTCTTTCCTCCAACTTCTGAGTGCTGAGTTGACAGTTGATATGTGATCATATTCCGCCCTTTTTCACATTTAACTAGTTGAAGTATTTATGACTATGATTTTAAATGTGAATTGATGACAGTGTAAAGATTTAAGATGAGAGGGATGAGAACACAATGAGAAGACAAAGGACATGGTTGGATCCTGGTAAGTTGTATAACAGATTCCAAGACCAAGGAAAGGAGATACTAAAATCAGATAGAAGCAAAAGGGGAGATAAAGTGTATTTTTAAAAGAAACAAGATAAAAAGAAAAGGTGAATTAAATACTTTGGAAGATTCATTTGACAGGAAGGGAGAGAAATAATATATAGAAAGCATAGACATAGGCTCATAGTATGCCAGAGACTCTATGAGGTTTCCTGAATGATTTAAAGGATGTTACTGGATCTGCACTGTGAGACTGTTAAATAATACTTTGTTATAGTGACTATATTACATTATTGTAAGCAAGCTATTGATACATCTTCTGGATATGGCATGGCCATTGCAGCCATGAACTCCCAGCAGTTATGGTCACTTGTAAAAGACTTGGTGTAAGATTAAACCAACAAGATCAGTCAATATTCCAGCAGACAGCACTTAGTGAACTCATTGGATTACAGAGACAAAGCAGCAAAGGAGATAACATGAAAGGAGAAGTGGGAGTGTGTAGGGGATGCCGAGGGGATGGGAGAAGGAGAGTGAGATGGGGGCGGGACCTATGGATGATCAAGATAAAGTGCTTAGATATATGAAATTGTCAAAGAATAAATATTCTAAATATTTATTCTAGTAATAAATATATTGGAAAATATTAAATTATGCTTATAATTTAAATTTTGCTTAATCTCATCAATCTACTAGGGCTAATTTTTCCAGGACCATGCTGTATCAAAAAACCTGGTTGTCTTTTGGTTTTGTTTTGCTTTGTTTCTTTGTTTGGTTGCTTGGTTGTATGTGTATGTATGTGTGTGTGTTTTGCTTGTTTGTTTTGTGTTATTATTTTGTGCTGGGGATTAGAAACAGTGTCTACCACATGCTAGAGACTTAAGTGCTCCACCCTGAGCTATACACACCCAGCCTTTTTTTTTAATTTCTTCACAGGTTATCACTATGTTCCCTAGGCTAGACTTGAAATCCCTCTGTAATCTTCCCTCACCTGAGTAGTTGGTATTGCATTCCTCTTGTACCATACCTGGCTGAAAAAATAGTGCAAGAAGTATCTTTTTATAGAAATAAATGGAGTTATTTCTGGGTCATGGAGTTTTAGACTAAATCTCGTACAGCAAATGTAGTGCATTTAAAAATATGTAAATGCTGGGCCAGTGAGGTGGCTCAGTAGGTGAAGGCACCTGCTATCAAGCCTGAGGACCCACACAGTGGAGGGACAGAACAAACTCCCACAAGCTTTCTTCTTACTTCTATACGTGCACCATGGCACATGCACACACACACACACACACACACACATACACACACAAATACATACATACATACATACATACATACATACATACATACATACATAGTTAAGAATGAATAAATGCTGCTCATTGATGCTTCTCAGGGTTTATTTTTCCTTCCTACTCTCAGCAACACAGCCATCTCTCTCTTTGAGTTCTTTCTGTCAGCCATGCCAACACTGCATGCTTTCAATATGCTTTCTGAATAGGTATGAAAAATCGTGCCACAATATTTTAGTTCATAGTTCCTGGATGGTGAGTACTTTCATTTGTTTGATGATCACTTATAATTTCAGCAGATTAAATTTGCTGCTCAGTAAACCACCCCGTGGTCCCAGGGACTAGATCACCAAGCAAAGAGGGATCAAGGCTTCAGATACATATGTAGCAGAGAATGGCCTTGTTTGACATCAATGAGGGGGAAGGCCCTTGGTGCTGTGGAGGTTTGATGCCCCAGCGTAGGGAGATGCTGTAGTGGTTGGGTGGGAATAGGTGGGTGGGGGAACATCCTCATAGAGACAAAGGGGAGGGATAAAGGGATTGTGGAGGGGTAACTGGGAAGGGGGATCATTTGAGGTGTAAATGATAGGAATGATCACAAGAAATGTAAAAATAAATTATGCAATAAACTGAAAAAACTTACTGCTTATATTTTTGCTCAGTGTTTTAATTGATTTAAGAAATTACATGTCTTCAATAATGATATTACAAGAGCTTTCTTCACGCATGTTTGTGTGTGTGTGTGTATGTGTGTGTGTATTACACTATGTTATATAGAAGCTTTGATTTTGATAACATTTTATGTTCTGATGTTCTGCTTTATAAAAACAAGTTTATATTTTTCTTTGTTTCTATTTACTAGCAGGCTCTAACATTGGTTTCGTCACAGGAAATATTTAACTCTCCTGAATTCCTAAAATACTTTACAGACTCACATTTAGCCTGCTCCTTGATAATCTTGACTTCCCTCATCTATGGCAGAGAGGAGACTAACCAGTTTTCCTTTTTGTTTTAGCAAAAGGTGCCCGACATCCCCAGCTGATACCTTGGGTCTTCGCTGTTGTTTCCATCTCACTCCTCAGTGCTTGCTTTATCTCAACTTGTCTGGGTAAGCCTCTAGCCAGAGTGAAGCTCCTTTTGAATAATCTCCCCCAAGAATTTCCAACACGTGTTCCCGAAGCTTTCCACTCAGCTTACCCACATACAACACATTCGCTGTCTTAGGCTTACTATCAGAGCTCTGCATTTAATTTTTTTTAAACTCTGTATGATACTGCTCTGTTTGCTTCCAAAATAATCACTTTGCTGAGGTATAACTGACATATAAAAGTCCTAAGCACTAAGTGTGTCCACATCAAGATTGAGAACAAATATCTATACATAGAGCCAATGCCACCACTAGTGTCATAGAAACTCTCATTCTTTCTGACATCAAGCTATAAGATGAGATAATTAGTATGTTACAAGCCTAAGACAAATAGGCTGGAGGAAAGAATAAACAGTGGCAGCATAGACTGAACATGTAATTCCTAATCTAATATTGAGGGAGATGTTGCAGAGTTATGGGGAAAGGAGTATTTTGTTGAATCAATGTTGTAGACTTTGATTAATTTCATTTAATATATTTACTGATGGATTATATTTAGTAAATGAAATTGATTTAATAAATAACATCATACCATGTACAAACAACAACCTGATATAGTGAAAACAGAAATTTGTAAGATAGAATATTTGTACCGCATTGATGTGTGAAATGTATATTAATTTGTCAAAACAATTGGAAACATTCAGCAATATAAAAAATGGACAGTCTTAAGTAGGCACTACAGAAAAGGAAATACACACACACACACGTACACACACACACGCACACACAGTATCAACCTCCTTGGTTGATAGAGAAGTAAAACTGCAATTCACAATGAGTCACCATTGCAGAAACACCAAGGATGGTAGTGACTCAAAATACGTGTCTGATGACGAAGGTGCAGGAAATTTGGATCTGTGATGCTTACCTGCAGGAGGAAGCCCAAAGTAAATCTGTTAGGAAAGCTTTCCCAGGTACCCCATTTATCACACATGCGCACAAACACTGGCCATCCCACTCCGAGGCACACACAGCTTACAGAAATGTGTACTTACTGTCCTTAGGATGTAAGGTCAAAGATGCTCAGAGTAACACAGTTCACAGCAGCCTAACACTGGAAGCCACGGAAGTGCTAGAAGCCAAAGAGATCAGGGTATTTTATTCCATGAAGATAACAGGTCACTGTCCAGTTATGAAAATGGATGCAATATTGCTTCAGAAACAGTGCTGGGCATAAGACAGCACCAAAGGATAATGCAGGGCATCTGAGTCGATTCATAGAGAAGTCTAACAAAAGTCGTTCGGATTTGTGTAGTCTAAGATGAAGCAATGAAGCACAGCACAGGGTGAATATCCTGAAAGCCACAAAATGGAAGAACGAGTTGTGTTGGGGTATGATGGCTACCTGCGGTGTTGACAATATTCTATTTTCTGAACTGGGCAGTCTTTGCCAGGAGTGTTCACATTACACTAATATATTAGCCTGTATATTTATGGTTTTCTCTTTTACTGTTCAATATTTGATTATATTTCAAAGTAAAGATATTACTAAACTTGTGAAGTTCATAAAACTTGGTGCAACTAACCCAGGGTTTACCAAAATCCCCACTCTTATGCAAATTATGGAGAAAAAAACTGAAAACAGCATGCACCTAAAAGATTCCAAAAGTTCCAATGTAAATCATGGACAATATGATAATAAAATATTAGCTTTCATTGAATTTACCTGGGATCATGAAATGGCATAGGAAAGAAAGAGTATGGGGACCTTAACTGGGAGGGAAGGAGAAAGGTGGGGAGATCAGCCCACTTTTCTAAATTGGTGGCTACATAACAACAAAAAAAAACCCAACTCCTTTTCCTGACAATAGTGACTCATCATTTCTTTTTACGCTGGGAGAGAGGAGTTGTGGTGAAGCCATCAGGCTACCACACAAGGCTAACATGCATCCAAGAGGAGCCACAGCCTGGAGCTACAGGTAGGAGAAGATACCTCTTTTTTGCTTCCTTCCAGCCTTTGGAGAGCATCTATAGGAATGAGAATTGGCTGCAAGAATGAATATCAGTCAACTAGGACAGAGAAGTTTCTCATGACTGTAGTCAAATACTGCAACACATTATTGATGTGTGTGTGTGTGTGTGTGTGTGTGCGTGTGTGTGCCTGTGTGTCTGTGTATGATGCTAAGGATCAAATTCAAGACCTTGTGTTTGCTAGGCAATTGCTCCATATCAACAGAACTTGTTCTTAGAGACAGGTTCTCACTGTGTAGCCCAGGCTGTCCTGGAACTGGAGATGTTCTTGCCTCTGTCTCCTAAGAGCTTAGATTTCAGGCTTGTGCTATTATTCCTAGATTGTGGGTATTTTTGATATCTGAAATATAACAAGAACTTCATTCAATTTTTCCTTGATTCAGATATATCATGAGGACAGTTTCTTCTTGCTGAGATGCATGTGTCTTTACTTATATTTTGGAATTTATAAGGTTAGGAAGAATAGAGAAATGTTTGTGTTTTCTATAGTCTTTGCTTTTCTTACAAATAAAATAGCATACAAGAGGTTTTTTTTTTTATAGGAACATGTTGCTTAAGTTAATTTACCCCACCCCATCTTTCAATTCTTTTCTTTCTTTGATAAATATCAAACTCTGAACTTTCCACATTCTAGGAACGTGCTTTACCATTGAGTTGCACTGTTAATTTTGGAAATATTTTAAATATGAAAGCAAAATACATGTAGGGACACTGGGTATCTTCTGAGGTAATACTTGAAGTAAGATGACTGTGCACCTGTCACAAATTAAATGTTCCTTGGTAACTAACATCTATGTCAATTTTCACCTGAGGAGGTACCTGGACCTGCTGTCCTGTTAGCTGGATAGCCTTCCAGTCTAACTGTTACTTTCCACTCAGTGACAACCAGACTTGGTATGAGAGTGAGAGGAACTGCTCAGGGATGGGCAGTCATCTGGTGACCATCAACACTGAAGCAGAACAGGTACGCGTTAGCTTGGTTTATCTTGATGTTCTGATTTCATTCTATTGCTGTGACAAACACCACAACCAAAATAACTTTAAAGAGAGAAGAGTTTATTTCCGTTCACAACTTAAGAGTCCATCATTGAGGGAATTCAAGGCAGAGATTTGTGCAGGAACTTGAAACAGGAACTAAGGAGGAACACTGCTTTCTGACTCAATCAAAGACTTATACTTAGCTTAGTTTCTTTTCAGCTCAGGACCACCTGCAGGAGTTGTGCAGGCCACAGTAGGTGAGACCCTTCTACATCAATCAACAATAGACACAATTCCATACAGATGCACCCAGAAGCCAATCTAATTTAGATATCTGTCAACTAAGATTCCCTTCTCAGGTAATTCTAGGTTGTGTCAAGTAAACAGTTAAAGTTAACTAAGACCATCAGTTATTCGGTTGCTTTAAATCTCTTAATAGAGGAGAAATTTCTTGGGTCTCTAGTGTTGTTCCTTTATCTTTCTGACCAGCCTGGAAAGCCGTTTCTTCCTCTCCCACTTTTTCCTTTTCCCTCTTCCTTCAAATCAACTCATTGATTTTTTAACATGGCTTTTCCTAATACAAAGTCCAATATACATTATAGCATTCTGTACCCTCTCTCTAATAATAGAAAACACTACACACATGAGAAATTGTATAGTAAGATGCATATGTTCTTCCTTTTAAACTGAAAATAAGTACTTCTCTCATATAATTCATCACAACCACAGTTTCTCCTCACTCCACACCTCCTAGCTCCTTTCTTACAAGAACACCAAGCTAATAGCCATAACATATACACAGAGGATCTGGTGCAGACTCATCCAGGCCCTGCACATGAGTAGAAATGTAAATACTTTATGTGTTAGAAAATTGGTCAGTTGTTTTCTATATGGTCAATTGTTGATCTCTCTAGACTTTAAGGATGTGCCAGTTCTCCGAGAAACCTATCCTTTCCTACTCTGTACTTACTAGTCTATGAGACAGGCTCTGCTAGGGCTCTTTGAGCACAGTGGGGTGTGAGCATTTACTCCAGTAAGTTGCAGTTCTTTCAATGATTCCCACTTGATGGATGGCTCAGACCATACTTTCTTTTCTTTTATATTTCCAATTATCTGTGAAAAGTCAGACATAGAGTGGGACTCCTGAATATATAATTACATGAGTAGTTAGTTAATCTGGACTGAAATGGCTTCTTGGGAAATAGTTGTAACATGTGATATTAATTCTAAATTAATAAGTAAATTCAGCTTTTTAAGAGCTGAAATTGCTCTCTTCGTGTGATATATTTTCTATATGTGCCCCACCCAAGCTTCTCTTTTCTATTGGTCAACAGAATTTCTTTAGGGATCCTGTCTCCTTGACTGTCATCTGTAAGTTTTCCAACTCTTTAAATGAAATAGAATTTAATGAAATATACAATTAAAGGGTTTTTTCTTTTATCAAAAATAGATTCTTTGCTCATACAATATATCCTGATTACAATTTTCCCTCCCTCTACTCCTATCAGCTCCTCCCTGACTCCCCTTGCCCCTCCTCTAGATCAACTCCATTTAGGTCTCTTACTAGAAAAGAACAGGCTTCTAAGAGATGATAACCCACCACAACAAAATAAAATATAATAAGATGAAGCAAAAAGTATCACATTGAAGTTGGCATGGCAACCCAACAGGTGGAAAAGAGACCTAAAAGTAGGCAAGAGAGTGAGAGAGCTGCTAACTCTCAGAGTTAGGAGTCTAATAAAAATACTGAGCTAATAGTTATAATATATACACAGAGGTCCTGGTGTAAGCCCATGTAGGCCCTGTGCTTCAGTGCAAGCCCATGTAGTACTTGTGCTCATATGTGCCTTTGCAAAGACAATATCACTTAATTTTTACAGTGATCCTATGTAGCAGTGGAATTGTTAGGAGACTCAGGGTTTGGTGAGGTTAAATTTCCCTCTAGCACACTAAGCAGATTTGAAGACAGACTTGTCTGATACCATGATGTCTATGCTTAACCCGTGATCTCTTTGAACTCTTTCCTCCTTATCAGCCTAATGGACATTGCAAAAGTACATTTACTAAAAAAAAATGTATATTTTGTATGCAGAATTTTGTGACTCAGCTTTTGGATAAACGACTTTCCTATTTCCTGGGACTTACTGATGAGAATGTGGAAGGTCAATGGCTGTGGGTGGACAAGACGCCATTTAACCCAAGCGTGGTGTGAGTATATTGGTTGGGGATAGGGGCATTTATAGGCAAACATGAGAAGGATGGCAAGGAGAACTCATTTTAGAATAGGATACACCAATGTAAGTGCTCAGTGGAGTACCAACAGCTGGGCAGTCGCTGTATGCTGTGCTCCCATTGCAGAATAACCCTATGACTTTAGCACAGTGTTTATAAAAGAACAGACAACATGAGAATAATACAAACAAGGGTTTCTCAAGATTATCATTTAGATAAACAATATTGTAAAAGCTAAAATTAATTTTGAAAGAATTTTAACCTGCTAATGTTCTTTTCTGAAACCATCATGTTATAATAATATAATTCCATATTTATAATTTGAATTTTCCTAGAAGCCATGTTAAGAAAGTAAAAAGATGTTAGACATGGTGGCACACACATATAATCTTTGTATTTATGAGTTGGGATTGAGAGAGTTGGTAATTTGAGGCAACCCTGGACTACATAGGCAGTTCTATGGAGGACTTAGGTATGTATCAAGACAATGCTTTGAATAGAAAAACAACAAAACAGAAAACACACACACACAAACACACACATACACACATGCACATGCACACACACATGCACACACCAGAAGAACAAAAAAAGAACAACTGGTAAAACTTATGGTAATAATACACTAACTATCAATTATTAATAATGTTTTAACATAGTACATTCAGGTGCACTTAACATTCAAAGGACATCTCAGTATGGAGAAACCACATTTCCTCCTTTCTCTTTTAATATCAGTTTTTTCCCTCTGAGAATGTCATACAATGTGTTTTGCTCATTGTTTTCCTCTCCCACCCGACTTTGTGCCACTTTCATTTTTTCCACACATTTTGTGTTATCTGTATGTTCTTGGATATATGGTGGACGGTCTACAAGGAGCCACACTCTAAAAATTGACTCCCTCCCTCCCAGCAGTTGTCATTTCCCATGGCTAGGGATGGGACTTGGTGCCCACCTCCACTCTCCATGCTGGGATCTGATTTGCCTTGAGCTTGCATGTTAGTGCATGCTGCCACAGTCACTGTGAAATTGTGTGTGCAGCTGCCATGTTGTGTCTGGAGGACACTATTTCCTTGTAGTCACCCACCTCTTCTGGCTCTAACATTTTTTTCATCACGATCTCTGTGTTTCTAGGGGAGAGGATGTGATACAAATCTCTCATTTAAAGCTGAGCATTCTTTAGCCTCTCATTTATACCTTGACCAGTTGTGGATCTCCATGCTAATTTTTATCTGCTGCAAACAGAAGCTTCCATGATGAAGACTGAGGGATGCACCAGTCTATGAGTGTCATATTAAGTCATTAGGAGTTGGGTTAGTACACTGTCCGTTTATTAGACTAATAACGTAGATTCTCCCCTAGGACCTAGGATCTATACCACAAATTCTTGAGCTGGCAATGGTGTTAAATAAGAGGTTCATCTTGTGGTACAGGACTTAAATACAGTAAAGTTCATTACTCCTATAATGTTCATGTCACTACCATAATAGTGACATCTTGCCAGTGTGTGATAGCTTGCCAGACAGTTGTTATTATACCTTGCCAGGTGTACAGCTGGGTAAGGTTTACCTTGATAGCATTCACAGCACTTTCCAGCACTATGGAATCTAGTCAGTAGGGACAAAGCTTCCAAGCAGTACCAACTTTATTTCTGTGACTCAAGTATGTTGTTGACCATATGTCAAGTTCTGGAGTGTAACCACTAACATTGGTAATAGGTTGTAATATTTAGGAGTTTATTGAACCTCACTGGCCAAAAATTCCAAAGGAGGTGACTTGGCACCAGGCTTTTAATTTGTTAGCTTGAGGTATTTAAAGGGGTCAAAACATAGGGTAACTTCATTTTAAGTCTATCTATTTATATCTGTCTGTCTGTTTCTCTGTTTGTCCTTATGGGTTACTTCACTCAGAATGATTGCTCCCAGATCCATCCTGTAAATTTCATAATTTGATTTTTGTTGACAGCCAAACAATATTTCATTGTGTAAATATACCCCATTTCCGGTATCCGTTCATTAACTGTTGGACATCTAGGTTATTTCTATTTCTTTAGTTCCTTGTTAGTGTTTTAAAGTTTTCATTGTATGAGTCTTTCACTTGCTTCATTAGACTTATTCCAATTTCTTTGGTTAAAGAAATGAGGGCT
This sequence comes from Grammomys surdaster, assembly GCF_004785775.1. Lineage (NCBI taxonomy): Eukaryota > Metazoa > Chordata > Mammalia > Rodentia > Muridae > Grammomys > Grammomys surdaster. The sequence goes on from NW_021621449.1 coordinate 3,705,235, forward strand.
ATTGTGAATTGTATTGTCTCCCTGTTTTCTTTGTGTGTTTGCCATTGTATACAGGAAGACTACTGATTTTTATGTGTTAAGAAAGCTGCACAGTGCAAATGCTTACTAGCCACATATGGCTGGTGATTCTTGCAGTGCAGATTGTAGCTCTGTTTTGCCCACATGTCCTATTTGTTCTGTTTCTCTGGATTCTCCTGGAACAAAATCCTACCTCACAGTTCTGCTTCTCTTTCAGATTCTGGCAAGTTGGGGAACCCAATAACTTTATGGAAGAAGACTGTGTTGTCCTTGTTTATGACCAAGATAAATGGGTCTGGAATGACTTTCCTTGTCACTTTGAAGTGAGAGGGATTTGTAAATTACCTGGAACAACATTCAGTTAGAAGCCCTCAAAGTGATCCTTATGATGGGGATGGAGAAGATGAACCTATCAGACCCAGGGGAAGTGTCCATGCATCATAAAAATAGAGAACACACTGGGTTGTAGAGCACTGTCAACCATGAAGATGTTCTTCATTATTTTTGTTTAAATTTAATTCAACATACATAGCATGGTTTGTGCTCTCTCTCTTTCTCTCTCTCTCTCTCTCTCTCTCTCTCTCTCTCTCTCGGAGGTGCACACTAGTGTGTGCACACATGCTAATGCACACATATGTTAAGACAGTGAGGTTTTCTGTGGTGTTTTAGTAGAGAGAATGATCATCATTCCATGGGATTGAGTTTTTAATCATTGCTTCCTTGAGAGAATTTTAAGAATGTACTTTTCAGTTGGTATGTATGTGTTATGTATTTAATGAAAGGATTAGATAATATAATATTTTTCTCATTTTTCTCTTGCCCGAATTGTTATCTCTTAAAATTCAAACTTACAGCATGGTACTAATAAATCACACTCTATTCTTGTCTCATACATTACTTTGTGACCACAGATTCCATCTACTCTTCCCAACCTTCTCTACCACCTCTGTTACCCCTCCTCCATTTCCTTTCAGAATAGGGCAGGCCTCCCAGGGATAGCTACTGAATACAACATAACAAGTTACCATACACTACGCACAAACCCTCATAACAAGGCTGGATGAAGCAACCCAGCAGGAGAAAAAGGGTCCCATTTAAACCTAAACCACAGTTTAAATTTTTAACAGTTTTAGTGACTGATATTTTACTCCCACATTTGAATAGTTACTGAAGATCTCCCAGGAAAACAGTGTAAAATAGACTTCAGTGACGATATTGTACAGGTAGAAAAGAAGAATACAGACAATTTTCTTCTTTTTCTGTTCTAGCTGTTGGGTCAAAGCAGGTAGTCTCATGATGACCTACCATCATTGTAATGGGCTCTTTTCAACCCCCTTTTAGCTGAGCAAACAATGTCTTGAGAAGCGAAAGAACTCCCATTCTCATTGCTTGTTCACGGCAATCAGGACTATGGCTCACATCTCCATTTTCCTAGAGATGAACTCTGTCTCCTTTGTACTTGTAGGAAAGTTAATGGAGATAAGCTGACCTTTTTACTTGGCTAAGGACTCAATTTTCTTAGTTATTTGAAGTTCCACTCCATTGGCATTCTCATTTTGAATCATAAAGAGACCACATTTTAATTCATTTGTATAAACTGTTCTAATGTTTAAGAGCTGTACTATTGTCAAGAAAGGCACTGAATTAACAACCTACAATTATGATATTTGTACCATTAGTGGTTTAGTCGTGACTTTCCATGAGAAAACCTACTGGAGGCTATCGAGGTGGATCAGTGGTTATGATTGTTTGCTCCTCTTCCAGAGGACCTGAGTTTGGTTCCCAGTACCTACATCAGGTGGCTCATAGTGGCCTACAGCACCAACTCTGGGGTGTCTGACTCTTCTGGTCTACACAACACAAGTTCTTCTTCTACATATACAATACACACATGCACATAAACACATGCACACACACACACATACACACATGAGTGTATGTACATACATAAATAACTAAATAAAAACAAACATTTAAAAGAAAAGTACTGTTCTGGTTTCGCTTGAAATTTGATTTGCTAATATTTCCTACATCTGAGTTGAGAATTTTTCCAAGCGACAATGTGTTAACTTTTCTTCTTCTCCCCTATTTTGAAAGACAACAGCTACTTTGTAAGTTTGTTAATGATTTTTTTGGGTTAAGTGTAGAACATTAATGTTTGTTTCACTGTGACAGTGTGACATGTGTTTTGCATTTGTCCACATTAAAGTTGGTACGTTTAAAAGAAGTGTAACTAATTAACTTGACATTGGGTTGGACACACTAATTAAATCATAAAGCACAAGATAAGTTGAAATAATTTTATGCATTAATGGGATTTATATATTTAATATTACCCATTTTAATGTACAAACCATATACCTGTCTATGATGAAATCCAGTTGTCAATAAAGTATGACCCACCCTCCATAATTTCCTTTACTGTTTCTGCAACTCTGTCTGTAGTCTGTTTCTTGCTGCTAAGAATGATCATTCCCCCGAGCCTTTGCCATGCCTCAAGCTCCCAGCCTCCTATCGGGATGAAGGCAGCAGAGTCTTTCCATTTCCACATTTCATTGATTAAAAAATTAATACGTTTGTACATTGAGATGTAACAACAGACACGTTAATAAAAACACAAAGTAGTGGCAACGCATGAATGTAAACATACGTAGGAGGAGCTGCGAGCTCCCCCTGTCGCAGTAAATAACCTCCCACCCATGCGCGAACAAGGTCCTCGGTGCACTCAGTGGGTCACACACAGGAAGAAGACATGAGAATGGGAGAAGGACTAATTGGGAAGGATTCTAGAGGAGAGGAAGGGGAATGATAGGAGGAAAGAGAGACCTTGAAAATGGCTAAAATAATTATATAATTACATTATATATAAAATGATATATTGAACCACATATAATTATAAAAATATTATATAGTTATATAAACGTATGAAGCCATCAAACAGAAAAAAAGAGAAAGGAGAGAACAGAGGGAAGTCTCTCTTCCTTTAGGAAGTCTCATGCTCTAGTGCCTCTTTAGAGTAATTCCAACCGTCAGGTTTTGTTTCTGTGTTTTAAACATTTTTTCTTTAGAATTCTATAATGAGTACGGAATATCCGTGTGTAGAAAAATGAAACTAGACGTGTATCTCTCACTCTGCAAAAGTCAGTTCCAAATGGATCAGGGACTTCAACTTAAGACCTGACACTTGAAAACTGCTACAGCAGAAACTAAGTAGAATTTCGAGACATAGGCTGCTGCTCAAGGCATGCGTTCACACACCTGGACCTAGAGAAACTCCTTTAGAGTTTTTGTTTTCCCATCATTTATATCTGATGCTTAAAGTTTCAGGTAAGGGAAACTATATTTCTCACCACTAGATGTAAAGTCCATGGATAAATCCTTGAGGACAGATTCCTGTTCCCTGAAGCTGAGAGTGTCATCAGATAACACTTGAAACCTGTCCCAGGATTTTCCCTACTTTGCTGTAACAATTCTTCATTGTTTTCCTACCAATATATTTGAAATATGCCTGAATTGAATTCATGGGTTGGTGTTTTTATAATTGTTATACTAATTTTCATATAATTACTTCCATGTAGGGATGTTATCTGAGGGCAATCTGAATTCATGTATCTAAGAGGATAGATTACAAGAAAAAGACATACATGAACATATTTAGTTTCACACCACACATAGTTATCAGAAATAAAGAAATGGAAATCTATGTTTTGTTAAGTCTGAAAAAGAGGGGGGTGTTAAAATGTGCATTTTAGGAAATAAAATGCACACTACTGCTAATAAAGTAAGGGAACTTTTAAGGCCTGCAAGTCTTCTTAAAGGGGTAGAGCCCTTGAAACCTGAGAGTCTAGAAAGGGTAAGGGGGAGGCCTCAGGATTATGGCTTCATTTAGGGAAGGTAGGTATGACCACCCTGGTTTTGCTACTTTCTGAGGTGTTATATTGTGAAACAGTACTTCTTTCACCAATCAAAATTCACATATGGTTTTCTGGAATGATATTTAATGTTCATGCTAAGTATTTCTCTAACTGGAAAGCTTTTCACTCATACATCTTTAAATTCCATAGAAAATTTTCATAATGAGTGTGAATAATTTTAAGGAAAATTAGTAAAGTGACTATTCTATAAAAAATTTGGGCCGTGAATGTTGTATTTAAATTCTAATGGTGTCTTTACTGAGGAATATGTCATTGAGAATATGAATGGTTTATTAGTCCATTTTGTGACTAAATTTGTTTTTCTATAACCTCATGTACAAAACACTACATTTTTAAAGTTTCAATTAGATGACTCCCTCATCTCCAATTTTCTGACTAGGAAATTTATGTTAAGATAAATTAAACTTTTCCCTGCCCAAGCTAGTTTTGGCTCATGTTTCATCACAGCAATGGAAAAGTGGAAACACCCAAAAGGTTCTCTATCATGATCACATCAACTTCATCTTTGAGATAGAGGGATGTCACAATATATACAAATCAATGAATGTAGTCAACCACATAAATTAACCTAAAGACAGAAACCACATGGTCTTTGTGGTTTCTTTGTACGCCCTTTGATGGAATCCAGAGTCTTTTATGATGAAACTCCTAGAGATTCTACGGACACAGGGGACATATCTTAATATAATAAAGGCAACAACAACAAAACAAATTCCAGCGTGAATGGCATAGAGCTCATGACATTCCATCCCCAGCTGAGGACTGTCAGTTGGCAATTGTCGGGTGTGGAGCAGGCAGAGTGTGGGATGTGGTTGCCGAGAGGCTGTCTATGTTCCATAGAAAGCCTTATACCCAAGTGCATTCAGGAAGCACTGAGTGGACACAGCAGGTTTAAAACAAAAAGCAGCACATGAAATTGGGATGGAAAAGCAATGAGGCAGTTAGGAGCAGGTTGTAGTGAGGAAAGTAAGAATGGGTTCATTAAAAGTGAATTATATAAATGCATGACATTTTCAAACAAAAATAATTTTAAAAAAAGAAAAGTCAAATGTATGGTTGTAATATTTCTTTGTGTTTAAAAGAAGGCTATCAGTTTCAAAATCAGATTGTTAAAATGTTTAATGGAAATGCCTGTCAAGAATGCTAAAATATTGAATTAATTTATTTAGTTTAATTTCCCTACTCAAGGATACATGTTTATTACAATGTGTGAATGCTGCTGAAGGTTTCTGAAAGAAACATGGTCTATACTGACCGAATATCATGCAATAAATGTAAAGCCCTGAGACAGAAAAATGTGAACCTGAATTTTTAAAGGATAATTTCACTTTGAACTCTGGTTCTACTTGAGCAGTAAGTACAAATATAGGTGAAATCCAGTTGATAGAAGAGAACACAGAGAAAATAGGGGTCCAGGAAGAGTGGACTAGACCACAGTCTGTTAGGAGGTGAAGTTTGACTGGCCTTTCCATATGGAGATGCGCTGAAGGCCATCCCTTTCTCCCAAGCAGCAGGTAAGTTTCAAGACTCAAAGATGCATCTTCCTCACTGTTGGAGAACACAGAAGTGTTATATGCATCCATGGCATGAAGAGATAAATTAGAACCAAGGATACAGAAAGAAGAGGATGACGAGCATTCAAAGTCTCCTTCTACAGACAACTTCTTTGCTGGACTGGGTACATGCTCTCTACCTGTCCCTTAATATCAATTCTCATGACCAAGACAGATATGAAAAGGAGAGTTCCTTTTCTTTTGCTGCAATAGAGAATTGCTTTGTACGGTCTGAACAGAGTACTTGCAGGTTATGGTGAGAAATCAAACAGTATCGTGGCTTTTTAGCAATGGTAACAAGTCATTTTACTTATATCAGGGTAACACATACATGTGCAGCCCTTCTGATGCCTGATGGACATTTTCTCGTGTTGGATTTTGGATGTTGTTACATTCACTCTTCTTCTTCCTCATGCATGTAAACCATGTCCTTTTATATTCCTTTGCACTTAGCACAAAGGACTTATTTCTGGCATCTCACAAATCCAAGGCATACTGTAGAAACAGGGTATATCATTCCAGTTCTTTCTGGAGTTTGAAGAGTCCCTTATGGTGGCACAGTCCTCCACTAAAACTATATTGTTGGGCTCCCCAGCATCCCAGAAGCTGTGAAGGGAAAACGCAGGAGATCTTAAATCTGAGAAACAGAAAGCTTAGTAAACAACTTACATATTTGTAACTTAACTATAATTTTGGGAGATTGGAATTATAATCTTCATTTTCCCAGTGAAGAAAACCCATTTGCCTATGTCATCAGCTGGTGGGACCTTACTGGATTTCTATGCTGTCATGTAGATCCATGGATTTGAACCCACAAAATGTCATCATGGTGAGGACTGATGACCTGGCAGATGTGCTGCCTCTGCCCTTCCACCTCACGCCACTTTCACTTTCTGTGCTGTGCTAGAGTCTGTGTTTTCCTGAGGAATCCTTCCTGTACAGTTTTCTGGTTTCAGGGCAGCCAAGCCCCTGAATTCACAGCTGCTGCATTATTGAAATGTGTAATTTCAGCAAAGAGAAATAATGAAAACCAACTGCAAACACTAAAATGTGGTATAAGAGAAGAGAGGGAGGGACCTGGATGGGAAAGGGGACAGGGAGGGGAAGAAGGGAACATGAGCAGGTATTAGGTGTGTGTGGGGGAACAGGACTGAAGCCCTGAGGGCCAGCAGAAAGAATGGAAACAGGCAACCTTGGGAAGAGGTGGAAAGACCCGTCAGAATGCACCAGAGACCTGGGAGGTGAGAGACTCTCAGGACTCAAAGGGAGGGACATTAGATGAAATTCCCTACAGCAGGGGAGAGGGAACTTGTAGAGCCCACCTCCAGCAGAAAGACAAGGCATCATGTGAGGGATGGCTTGCCATCCCATAGTCAAAAACTCTGACCCAGAATTGTTCCTGTCTGAAAGAACTGCAAGGACAAAATGGAGAACACGCTGAGGAAAAGGAGGTTTAGCAATAGGTTCAAATTGGGATCCAGCTCAAGGGGAAGCCCCCAAGGCCTGACACTATTACTCAGGCTATGATGTGCTCACAAAAATGGGCCTATCATGACTACCCTCTGAAAGACCCAACAAGCAGCTGAAAGAGTCAGGTGCAGAGATTTATACCCAACCGATGGACAGAAGTTGCTGACCCCTGTAGTTGAATTAGGGAAAAGCTGGAAGAACCTGAGGAGGAGGTAACCCTGTAGAAAGAACAGCAGTCTCAACGAACCTGGACCTCCAAAATCTCTCAGACAATGGGCCACCAACCAGGCAGCTTACACCAGCTGATATGAGGTCCCCAACACATATACAGCAGAAGACTGCCGGGTTAGGTTCAGTCAGAGAAGATGCACCTAACCCTGCAGAGACTGGAGGCCCCAGGAAGTGGGGAGGTCTGGTAGAATGGGGTGTGGGGTGGGTGGGAATGTCCTCTTGAAGACCAGGTTGGGGGAGGAGGTATGGAATGTGGAACAATCAGAGGGTGGACCAGGAGGGCAATAAAATCTGAACTGTTAAAAAAAAAAAAAGATTACATAACATTAAAAAAAGAAAAAGAGTTAAAAAAACAAATATTCCGTCTTTTCCAAGTTACTATTTTCCCATTATTTCCATTTTAGGGCATAATATTCCATTTTACCCTTTAAAACCATCTGCACTGTAAGTCAATGATGCTTCAGTTCCTTATCATTTTCAGCTAATATTTCTCTTTCATTTTTTTGGCAATCCTAGGGAATGGGAAAGTTAGGAGCCTGTACCTCCCAGTTCCATCTTACTGCATCCAGTGTCACCAGTGATGGACCTGAACTTGCATCACTGTAACAAAAGCCAACCTGAGCATTTCCCTCAGTATGCTCTCACTTTGGGACTGTGTAATGAGACAATATTCCTGCAGAAGAGGACTTACCTCAGGGACTCTGTGAAAGGTGTATCATCCACCCATCGCCACTGACCCTCCACCACCTGGTCTGTTAGTCCAATATAAAACTCTTTCCTTTTAGGTTTTGTGCGAAAAAGGAATTCCTAAGGAAGACATATAAATTAATAACAATTATGATGATAAATATTAATAGATGAAATTAAGTATTTTCTGAAGAAATGTTAAACGTAATTAGTTTTTGGAAGAGGTGAAGCAGAATTGAGATTAGACCTGATAGAAAAGCATGCTTAAAACTGTAAGATTACTGAAGGCTATCTATTAATTTTTTTATGGTAAGAAACTACAAGTAACAAAATTCATAAATGAAGACCTTCTAAGTTCTAGGAGATTCTTGGTAATTCATTTAAAGTTTCTCTATTGTTCATGGCAACTGTATATGATGTATCTATTTATCATGAGAAATTAATCAGCCTGAAGACAACCTGTATTAGATGTTTGCCTTCATTAATATAAAATGTCCTTCAACAAGATATTATTCTAGAGTTAGCTTCTTGCCCCTCCCCCCATTCCAGTTAATATGGGCACTTCTCATTTAAATTAGCATTTTAAAGGCTGCAGTAATGCTGAGACACAATGTAAGTCATGCAGAGAGACAGTGACAGGAGCACATTTCAGCACACATCATTGGCAACAAACAGTTGCAGCTCAAGCATCACAGGTTCTGGTGAACATATCTGTGGACTTGGTATCAGCACAGCAGAGCCTGTTGACCAATTACCTGCTCTTCCTGTGTGTTAATAACCACCAGGTGAGCCCCCATGTCTGAGCAATTCTTTAAACTTGATGACCAGCTCAAGGTTGTCGTAGAGAAAAAGTAACAACTAGATTGAAAATGTTTCCAGTTCAAAGGACAGCAATTCTTGACTGAACCTAGGAGGAGAAAGACTTCAGACAATGCCCAGAAAACTTTGCTGCTGATTCTGTGTGTTGAAGATGATTATACCTGGTGCTTCACTGTAGCAGGAAAGCTCCTTGATAGTTTCATGTGGCTGTAACTTCTTCTGTCCATAAATTTGAAAACTGCGATATGTCACTGTAAGAGGAAAGGGAAGCGGTTAGTGCTTTGCATCCTTTCCAGTGCTGAAACCCTCACCCACTGGTTTTGTGCTCATAACAAAACAGTCGAGAGTGGTTGCAATGTTTCCTCCCTATTCTCCCGTCCATACTGGAATGCCCTTCCTCAAAGAAAGAGTAATTCACATTTGATGGCTTCCCTAACTTAAAAAGAATAAGCTTTATTTCTGATACATGTTTGCAGTCCCTTCTGAACCATGTCTAACCATCTAAACCTTCCATCCATAAAGAAAATTGTTGTGCCCTTCATCCTGACCAGGCATCTCAGCTGCAGGCTAAAATTTCATACAGAAAGCCGACCTAATGATAGTGGTCTGAGAGGAAGAAATCCAGAGCTCTAAGGGAATGGAAAATATGCACTGCAAAAATATGTAGAGATGACTGAAATTCAGTTATAGTTGACTTTCTGGCTTAGGAAATAGCCTAGAGGTTGAGGATGGATAGAGTGAAAAGTGAAATAAAATGATGCTATACATCTGGTCAAAAGACCCACATCAGGGAACATCACAGGCCCTAACTGAACCTATGAATACTGCTGCTCAGCTAAATCAGTGGTTCTCAACCTGTGGGTCTCGACTCCTTTCATGGCTGCATACCAGATATCTTGAATATCAGCTATTTATTTTCATTACTGTTCATAACAGTATCCAAATTATAGTTGTTAAATAGCAACGAAGTCATCTTACACTTAGGAGTCACCACCACATGAGAAACTATTTTAAAGGGTCAGAGCATTAGGAAGGTTGAGAACCACTTAGCAGAATTAATGTGGGGCATGCAGACCTTTCCATGAGAGGAACTAGTATGGAACTGGAAAGGCAGAGCATAGTCAAATTCTGGAAATCTCAGACTTTGAAAGTGTTAGGAGTAGAACTAGCTCCTTCCCTGATTCCATGCCTGCTTCAGAGCATATAATCAGATGTCCCTCAATCAGGTGGTCAGTCACAGACCCAGCACCTTGAACACCTCTCCACGAAAATGTGGCATCTCAGTAGCGTTAGCTTTCAATGACCTTTACCTGCCCTAGATATTCTCATGCCCTTCCCCAAAACTATATAACCCTTGGTTCACCCTGAATCAGGTGTATACATTCAAACCCACCCCCGAAAAAAGAACTGCTAACAAGCTAAGATTGTCTCAGAGAGCTGCTTCATTAAAGATGTCAGAGAAGGCCTTCACTTAAAAGAGCCGTAACACTAAGATTCTTAGAGAACACAGACACACAGACACACACACACACACACACACACACACACACACACCACTTGATCCCAACCAAACAGGAATCCTGCTTCAATCGTTCAGCCCAGCCTGCAGTAGCAACTCACAGCACCAAGGGAAGAGGCAGACTGTGGACCCCATGCTTTCAGGACTTTGCCCTGCCCTGTCCAAGACAGTGTACCAGCATCAGGACTCCCTGAGTGGGAAGGTGAAACCCAGAAGCAGAAATTAATATAGTGTCAAGTTGATATTTATATATTTGTGTTTATATCCATAGATGGATAAACACAATTCAGCTTCCATCCGCAGAGCTTGTCATTCTGGTGACTGCAGAAGTGCAGGACCACACAAGGTGCTGAGAATAAATGACAGATAGTGTTCATCTCTAACTCAGCTATTAGTCACCCACTTTATGGCCCTGGGTACCCTGCAGAAGAGGGAAAGGATGTAAGAGCCTGAATATAAGGAGAATAGTTGTGAAATGTCATCTTCTGACAGGACACTCCTATAACAATCACAAACCAACAGTAGCTGTACTGGGTTTGCTAAAGAATGGGTCCACTCACTCTCAGACATGGTTGGAGGAGGGTACTTCCTCTGTTGGAGTATTTCCTATTGATAGATTCAGGGAGTGGGGAAATTGCTCCCCTTCAATTGTGTACTCTGAATGACCCTATCATCCTCTAACGGATGCCCTCCTCCAATGAATGCCCTCCTCCAATGGATGCCCTCCTCCAATGGATGCCCTCCTCCAGTGATCACACAGATGGCCTATGCTAAAGTAAACAGGTCACAAAACCAAACTAAATGTCATGAAAGGTGGGATTGATAGTCAAGGGAGAAACGTAAGAGAGGGTGTGAGAGAATGAGTAATCACAAAACATTATATACACGAATGAAACTGTTAAACAACAGAATTGGTCAAGAATAATAAAATACAGCACACACAAAACTTTGTAAAAACAAAAACAAACAGCCTCTTTGTAGGAAAAACGATGCACTAAGCAAGAATCTACTGTTAGTCTTTGCCAAGGAGAAACAGTGAATTTGATCTTCAGAACTCACCGACACATCTGGTGATGAAACAGACACTGAGAAACAGGATGGAGGCCCCAGCCATAGTCCAGGAGAGCACTTGGGAGTTTTTGAAGCATCTTTTCTCTGTAGGGAGAAAGATAAAATACACAGTGGATCTTCCCAAAGCAATATGCAGAAGAGATTTGAGTTGAGTCTATCTTTACTCATTCCTATTTTCATTGTCTATATCTTCTAGTCCCCAGGCTTGCCCATGCATCTCTGCCCTCTGGAGACTGATAGCCCTCACCCCCAGAGCTAACAATCCAGGAGAGTTGTGTGGAAGCATCTGCTTCCTGAGGCTGCTAGCCTGGAAACCACACATTAAGAAGCACTGAGCTTTACATTTCTACTTCCCCCATTTAAAATGCTTTTGAACTTTAAGGCCTCCCCTCTGTGCTTTCTCCCTTTCTTCTCATCTTATCTCACGTTCTCCCTTTGCCTTTCTAGTCTCTCTCCTGCTGGCCTCTTCTCAGCATCTCATTTTTAAACTTTTTGTAAATTAGACAAAATGTTGGCAGTGAAACAGAAGGTACTTCCTTATCCCCTGTATACATTTTACAGACAATTTGAATAAATTCTACAGAAGTGAAGGACTTGCTCAAAGACATTCAGAGTATCACAGAAGGTAGAAACAGTGACAGGCAGCCCCCCTTCCACCCCACTGCTAACAGTCCCTTCTCCTGGACTCCTCAGCAAGAGTTCTGACCTTTCCTTTCTTCTGTTTTGTTTCCACCTCACTACTTGCTTTTCCATCACCCTAGCCCTTAGCAAACTTCGAATAAGAGAGCCAAGCAAGCAAAAGAAGACTTGCAGGTTGTACCTGTGTGGTGGGATGCAGGCGATTTGATTGAATTCATTCTTTTTCCCCCCACCTTTCTTCCCTTTCCTTCTCTTCTCAGTTTAGAAAGAGCCCCTGCAAAGTGAGTCGTTTGCCTTCTTTTTAAAAGTTCAAGCCTAACAGACCCGGATAGCACAGAATGTCAACGAGCTCTATAGATGTGCAATTAAGTCAGAATTTCCTCTCTTGCACAAGGACAGGGAGTTTATTGGATACCACGCCACTTCTCACTCCAGACCACAAAAGAGGAAATGGTGAGGTATATGATAAACACTAAGAGAAATGGCAGAGAGGTCCGAAAAAAATCTGTGTTATTTTGGTTTGTAGACGCCTTACTTTTCTCAAAGTCTAACTTGGTCCCAATTTTTCTTTGGTATTATGTGCCTCAGCACCACGTTCTGAGTGGTTGTTTTTGTTTTGTTTTGTTGTTTGTAACAAGTACACATTTGTTTACAGACAGGAGACTGAGAGCCTCTAAATATACATACATATAATAAACATACAGCACACAGCTGGGCACATAATGTGCACATTTACAAGTTACCAATGAACTTTCCCTTTTGGTCCTTTCTGTTTCTTTTCTTTTACCAGCTCTTAGATGCTCACTGTGTGGACTCTGACCACTGTATCAAGATGCTATCCACTGGATTGTTTCATAGATCAGCCTCACATGACTTTGTGAGTCAGTTCAGTTTCTTAAACTGACACACAGTGTCGAAGGACTCATTAGGTACTTTAATTCTATTTTTTATTTATTTGTAAAATTTCGAGGAGGAACAGATTTGAGTGTCAGGAGAAGCAACTTCAGTTAGACATTAGAACTCAGTGCTTCTCTTGAATGTGAGCTCGATATAGGATGTCTTTTCTAAACTTCCGACAAGTTTTCTAAAGACTCTTTAGTGGCTGTAAAAGTCACATTAGTATCAGCTGTCTTGAGCTTGTGAGTGTCAGGAGACAGAAGTGCTACACATATGACTTGGTAATCCCCATGCATGGTGAGCCAGATTTCCTATGTGCTATTCAATATTTTTTGCCTCAAGGAAACTTTCCATTATTTCCATATATTGGAAATTTTCCTCAGAACTTTTTATTTTACAGACACATGGATTTTTTTCAAGTATCTTGAAACATATTTTAAAATTGATATGGGTTGGTTGAGTTGTCAATGAAATTCCATATGTTAAGCTTTGGTTCCTAGAAAGGAGGCTTTGTGGATGTATAGAGATAAGCTCTCATGAAAGGGATATAGCTTCAGTGGCTTTGAAAGAGTCTGAACTATTTCAGTCTTTTGTGGTTTCTTGTCTTCTATCATGGTGTGTCATCTTTACCAAGACCCAAACCATGGGTTACCAAAATCTTTGACCAGGTGCTCCAAACAAACATGCCAAAACAAAACTTGATTTTTGTATCGTTGGTCTTTTGTGTCTCAAAGTTCTTTTGGTAGCATGACCAAAGTTTACGCTAGATTTACTTTTGAAATTCATAAGCAAGATAGGTTTTGCTATTCTCTAGGTTTTTTTTTCTAAGTCTTTTTCTTTAGAGTCTAAAAGTTTTCACTGTTGTGTTTTATGTTTGTTTCCTTGGTTGGGTTTATTTCTATACCTTTTTTGTATGTGGTTGTTTTCTTCTCTTTTCTATATGTCTTTCACTCTTGCCATGTGTGGTAACTTCCTATGTTATTAAGTAATTTGTGTAGGACTTAATTTTCAGTATTTGTCACTGGAAATTAGGGATTCTTGTGTGCCTATCACAATTGCAAGGACAATCTGGGCAGCCTAGTACTTACCCTTAAAGATTTAAAAAGGGTAAGGATGTGACTCTATGGTAGAGTATTTCCTAGCAGGCACCATGTTCTAGGTTCAGTCTCCTAGAGTGTCAGCACCAAAAATAAATGAATGAAAGATAGAGAAACAAAGGAAAAAAGAGAAAAAGCATAACATATTGGACCTCATGCAAATAAACATTTTAAAAAGCTACTAGTATCCCATGTATTACTTTCTTTGAAGTAAGTAAATTTGAAATCATTCCAGTACTTGAAAAAAACTGTGTGAATTAAATATTTATATTTAATTTTCACAATGTATATATATTTCAAAACATTCTATTCATAAGCATCCATTTTACTTCCTGGATATTGTGGTGATTCCATGTTATAAACTTAGAATTACAGATGCAGTGATAAGATGCACAAGGAAGAGAGAAAACTTGTTGCTTTGGCCTCTCTGTCTTGGTATCCTTACTCAATATAATGTTTTCTAGTTCCATCCACTTACGTGCATTTATGTTCATTCTATTGTGTCTTAGCTATTCTGATTCCTCTCTTAAGCCCAGTCTTTTCTGTAGAATTTATTTGTGGATATAATTTTTTCGTTGCTTATACAATGGAAAGTTTTTACTTTCTCTTTCAACTATCGCAGACAGTTTTGTCGGGTATAGTAATCTAGGTTGGCATCTAAGGTTCCTTTTTAAAAAAATCATTATTCTTTTCTCAAACAACACATCCTGACCACAGCTTTACATCCATCCAATCCTTCCAGTACTCCCTCCTACCCCCATTTTTCCCCAGATCCACTCCCTGCTGGATGTCTCCTAAGAGCAGTCCTCCCGGGGACATTAACTCAATACAACACACCAAGACGCAATAAGATTGAGCATAAACACTCACATCAAGGCTAGACAAGGCAGCCCTGTATGAGGAAAGGGTACCACAGATCAGGCAACAGAGTCAGAGACATCATCCCTTCCCATTGTCAGGAGTCCCACAGAACCATGAACCCAACAAACATAGCATGCATATTTTATATATATAAAACCTAGCACAGACCCTTGCATGTACTGTGATTGCTGCTTCAGTCTTTGTGGACTTCAGTGATCCCTGCATAGTTTCTCCATGGAAGTACTCTTGTTGTCCTCAAACTCTAAGGGGGAGACCCAATAGAGACTTCTAACCTGGATTCCTCCTCCAAAATTTTTCCCTTATGCCCTCTCCCATTCTTCTCTGAAAGCGTGGCCCTCCATGGTACTTCAAGTCTCTGTGAGGCTAGGCACATCCATTCTTACTAAGTCCATACAAGGCAGCCCAGCTATAAGAACATATTCCAGAGACAGGCAACAGCTTTTGAGACAGCCCTCAATTCAGTTATTCAGGACCCACATAAAGACCAAGCTGACATCTGTTAGGTATGTATGTTCTTTGGCTGTGGTTCAGTCTCTGAGAGCTCCAAGAGTCCAGGTTAGTTGTTGATTCTGTTGTAGCCACAATCTTTCATCTTATTCTTCCATATGAATCCCGAAGCTCCATCCACTGTTGTGGGACTGCGTAAGGGTATCCTGGATCATGGTGGAGCAGGTGTCTAGAACCCCAAGACTCTGTAGATTCTGGGAGAGATTCTACATGAGAACCGGCAGGAGTTCGACCCCCCCCCCAGAACCCAGGATTCTGAAAAAGCGGTCACAGTCTCTATAGAATTACTACATAGGCCAGGCTATAGGCCTCAGGCCCTAGGGATTTACATACTAATGAAGGTCAGAGGGCAGAGCAAATTAAACATGCCTCCCCCAGATCCTCTCCCAATCGTCCCCCTTTCTCCCTCCCTATATAACTCGGGACTGCCCTGAGTTTTTGGGGGGTACGCCTAGATCCATCTATTATCCGCCATGACAATAAACCTTTTTGGAACTAAGGACTTCCTCCGTGTTACTGGGGCCTGCCGCTGCCAAGGCCCTCAGGCCACTGGAACCATAGGACTCCCTCCCTAATGTGAGACCCACCACAGCGGCAGAAGTCCCTTCGGAATGCAGCCGAGCTTCCCGCCCTGCTTATCTGGTGCTGTGAGGAATCGACTCAGTGAAGATTCCGCGCTTCTCCCATGCTGACTAAAGCTACAGCTCCTTAATCACTCACTTAGAGGATCTCTACATTCCAGCCACGAGGACCCACATCTCCAAGCAAGCTGGCCAGGCCGCGAGTCTGCTAAGCAAGTACAGTCTCTCCCATGGGTGCTGCTAGGGCCTCTTTCTTCTTCCCCATCCCTCTCCTCTTCTTGGCTGTGGGCTGTCCGATGTGAGCCCACATGCCCCGTCTCAGCCCTCCAAGCCAAGGGCTTGAGACCTACCGGTCCCTGGCTGCCCCAGAGCACAGGGGATCCCCAACCCCTTTCATTTTCTCGGCAGTGGGTTGTCCGACGAGAGCCCACATGCCCCAAGAGCTCTGCACCCCCGTGGAACCTGAGAGAAAATTCCCCATGCTGGGCGGGGCCCCGCCGCGCTCGCCTGATGTCTCAGGGAATAAACTCAGCCAAAATCCTATGTGCTCCTGCCGTGCTGACCTACTACGTGACGGCAGACACACGGACACACAACGCAACAGAGATTCACACCCTCGCATGCCCACGCATGGGCCTACATCATTCCCTACAGATGGTAGAGGATTCGGACAAAGCCAGCTCCAAGAGTACCCCCCGCTGGTGCCCGCCAAGACCCTCTCCATAGAACCGTGAGTAACTCCAGCCTAGTCCCTAAGACTAGACGGCTCTCTCTCTATCCTTTCTCCCTCTTTCTCTCTCCACGTGTTTCGGGCCAACATTTTCTCTCTAAATCTTAGCTACCACTAGCTCCTGCCTGGCTCAAAAGACTAGATCTCTCTCTCCCTCTTCTCCACTTGTTCGCTACAAAATGGCGGAGACCCCTTAATCGCCATTCTTTTTTTTTAATTAATTTTTTTTAATTTCTTTTTTTTTTGAACATGAAATGCTTTTTTATAGCATCTTTTACAAGGGGAGGGGGTAAGAGGGGCCAGGTGGTGGAAAAGTACAAAATCTTCTTGGCCTGTGCCTTGAAACATGTCATGGTCTATATGCTACCCTGCCTTGAATTATGATCTACCTGCAGTTCTTCAGAAGATATAGTACACTGCTTGAGTTATGGTCTCCCTGCTATTCTTAAGATGATATGGTACTCTGCTTTGAGTCTATCTGCAGTTGCTAAGCAGGATCTTGCAGTTGCCAAGCTTCAGAGGACATTGTGCAGGTGGGGAAAGGTAGGGGGTGAGGGTAAGGGCGAGGGTCCTGGCTTCTGGCATCTCCCCCTTCTCTGTTTAGTTAGAGAAGGCATCTTATGATCAATCCCAACTATGTGAATTTTGAATTTGGATGTCTAATTATGGGGGATCTTAGACAAGTTCACAACCCCAAAACACTGATGTGAGACGAGTCACATCGATGGTCGAAGGTTTTAGGCTGTCGACGATGGGCAATGTCAAGGGACTCCGATGTGGGTGAAAGGAGGGTGAGAGCCCTGTCTTAGGCCATGTAGGCTGCACCCACTCCCAGCACCACGCACTCCTTTTCGGCTGCATTGGGTGGGCCCCTGGGAAGTGGACCTACAATAATCCCATCATTGGGCTAACACACAGCCATCCTAGTCTCTTGTAAATGTTCAAGTTACCAACCATTTGTCAGTTTGGGGTGTAATATTGTCATAAAGGAAGGCTCCCCAATGTTAGCGGCCATATCAAGGGCGGCCTTGGTTTAGGAAAAAGCCAATTTTTGTTGTGGTGATCAAGAGGCCAAGGTCTCTAGTGAGAGAAGCGAGGGCAAAGCCAGGCATACCAGGAACTCTTCTGGAGGGCGTGGAAGTCTAGCGGTCGACTGTAGGGGGAGGCAGGGGAGCTGGCAGCTGTGTCAGTCTCCTGTGGAGTCACTTCTGGATCCTCTTCAATTTTTGACTGATGGTAATGAACTTCAACCGTCTTCTTGATGGCAGCATCAACCTGGTTCCGTGGATGACAGGTCGCCGGCGACGACTCTGTCTCGCTCAATCTTGGTGTCATGCGCACATCCTCTCAATGAGGGTCCGTCCAGAGGGGTCCGTGCCTCGAGCCCCATGTCTGGGTGCACTTGACCCGACCGGCAGGTCCTAGTTATTCGTGGGGCCGAGGAGGACTGCAACCTGCTATTCTTCAGAAGATATGCTACACTGCTTGAGTTATGGTATCCCTGCTATTCTTCAGAAGATATGGTACACTGCTTTGAGTCTATCTGCAGTTGCCAAGCAGGATCTTGGAGTTGCCAAGCTTCAGGGGACCTTGTGCAGGTGGGAAAAGGTAGGGGGTGAGGGTAAGGGCGAGGATCCTGGCTTCTGGCCCATCTGGATTAGAACTTCTAACAGCCGGCATCACGGGTGATTCATTTTTACCTGGAAAGAAAAAAAGAAGGGGAGTCTCAGGGATATTTCTCTTCCATGGATGTAAATTGTTATTCATCGTATTTATGGTTGGGCCTGGCTTTGTGAGGGTATCTATATTTTTCATTGATATTTGTGGTAGCCGGTTAGCTGTGCCTTCTGTGGTA
Organism: Grammomys surdaster; assembly: GCF_004785775.1. Taxonomy (NCBI): domain Eukaryota; kingdom Metazoa; phylum Chordata; class Mammalia; order Rodentia; family Muridae; genus Grammomys; species Grammomys surdaster. The sequence continues at coordinate 3,723,726 of NW_021621449.1, forward strand.
TTGGACAGGCATATCAGTCCTCGGCTCCATAAGGGAACTGGGACTGGGGCATTCCCTTTACGGGTATGAGGGTCCTTCTCCATATCTGTGGCAAAGTTTTGTTGGTCTTGGTGGTGCCCGAGGTCACCAACATGGTCAGCAAGAGATTTGCCATGAGCTTTCAGCTTTAGAGAGAGAAAAGTGAACAAGGCATGATGGAGAGTATTTCAGGGGGACTCCTTCTGAGGGGTACCGTTCCCCCTCTTTTGTTTTTAAAGCCAATTTTTCAGAGTTCTTGTAAAATCAGGGCAGAAGCGCCAACCGTTGCTCCTTCCACACTCAGAGAGTCATGAAGACCTTATTTAAGGATATATAAATCTATATTAATAATCTTTTGTCAAAGGACTTTTATAGCACCACTGACAATTAATCAGACTATATGATATATCGATTAGAAATAGCTTTTTCTACTTTTTGTGAGATTACCTCTCTTTTGTCAATTAACTGTTGAGGAAGTTAGGGTTTACCTCTCTCTTGAGAATATTGGACAGAGGTTTAAGTTCTTTTGTGGAGAGCTTAAAATAGGATCTTAGCCAATTTGCAACTCCTAGAAACTTTTGAAATTAATTTAAAATAAGTAAACTCCCTTTTTTTAAAAAAATCCTTTATCTGTGTGGGTTTTTTATTGGATATTATACGTATTTACCCTTCAATGTTATCTCCTTTCTCATTCTCCCCCAAAATCCCTTATCCCATACCCCCTCCTCCTAATTTTTGTGATGATGTGCTCCAAACATCCTCCCAGTCCTATCTCCCTGCTCTCGAATTCCCACACAGTAGGGGATCCAAACTTTCGGGGACCTTGGCCCTCCACTTTCACTGAAGTCTAACAAGATCACCCTCAATTCCCTATACAGGTGTGTGAGTCCCTCCCTTTGTGCTCCCTGGTTTAGACTTTGGGAGTTCTGGTTGAAACTTTTGATACTCCTTCTAGAAAGGACCAACGCATTCATACTTTGATCTTCCTTCTTCTATGTGAGTTTTATGTGGTCTATATGTAGATTCTTAGAAATTGTGAGCTTTTGGGCTAATATCCACTTATCAGTGAGTGCATACCATGTATGTTCTTTTGAGATTGGGTCATCTCACTCAAGATGATATTTTCCAACTCCATCCATTTGCCTAGGAATTTTGTGAACTGATTGTTCTTAATAGCTGAGTAGTACTCCATTGTATAAATGTACCACATTTTCTGCATCCATTCTTCTGTCGAAGGGCATCTGGGTTCTTTCCAACTTCTGGCTATTATAAATAAGGCTGCTATGAACATGGTGGAGCATGTGTCCCTGTTGTATGTTGAGACTTCTTTGGGGTATATGCCCAGGAGTGGTATAGCTGGGTCCCCAGGTAACACTATGTTCAATTTTCTGAGATACCGCCAGACTGCCTTCCATAGTGGTTGTACCAGTTTACAATCCCACCAACAGTGGAGGAGTGTTCCTCTTTCTCCACATCCTCACCAACATGTGCTGTCACCTGTGTTTTTGATCTTAGCCATTCTGACTGGTGTGAGGTGGAATCTCAGTGTTGTTTTCATTTGCATTTCCCTGATGACTAGTGATGCTGAACATTTCTTTAGGTGCTTCTCAACCATTCGAGCTTCCTCAGTTGAGAATTCTTTGTTCAGCTCTGTGCTCCATTTTTTAATAGGGTTCTTTGATTGTCTAGAGTCTAATTTCTTTAGTTCTTTGTATACCTTGGATATTAGCCCTTTATCAGATGTAGGGTTGGTGAAGATCTTTTCCCAATCTGTTGGTTGCCGCTCTGTCCTATTGACTGTGTCCTTTGCTTTACAGAAGCTTTGCAGCTTTATGAGGTCCCATTTGTCAATTTTTGGTCTTAGAGCACAGGCCATTGGTGTTCTGTTCAGGAACCTTTTCCCTGTGCCTATGTGTTCCAGGCTTTTACCCAGTTTCTCTTCTATTAGTTTCAGTGTGGCTGGTTTTAAGTGGAGATCCTTAATCCACTTGGAATTGAGCTTTGTACAAGGAGATAAGTATGGATCTATTTGCATTTTTCTACATGCTGACCACCAGTTGGACCAGCACCATTTGTTTAAAATGCTATCTTTTTTCCATTCGATGGTTTTAGCCCCTTTGTCAAAGATCAAGTGACCATAGGTATGGGGGTTCATTTCTGGGTCTTCTATTCTATTCCACTGATCCTCCTGCCTGTCTCTGTTCCAATACCATGCAGTTTTTATCACTATTGCTTTGTAGTACAGCTTGAAGTCAGGGAGGGTGATTCCTCCAGAAATTCTTTTATTGCTGAGAGTAGTTTTCGCAATCCTGGGTTTTTTGTTATTCCAAATAAATTTTGAGATTGCTCTTTCTATCTCTGAGAAGAATTGAGTGGGAATTTTGATGGGGATTGCATTAAATCTGTAGATGGCGTTTGGCAAAATAGCCATTTTTACTATATTAATCCTTCCAATCCATGAGCATGGGAGATCTTTCCATCTTCTGAGATCTGCTTCGATTTCTTTCTTCAGGGGAATGAAGTTCTTGTCATACAGGTCTTTTACTTGCCTGGTTAGGTTCACACCAAGGTATTTTATATTATCTGTGACTATTTTGAAGGGTGTCATTTCCATAATTTCTTTCTCAGCCAGTTTATCTTTTGAGTAGAGGAAGGCTACTGATTTGCTTGAGTTAATTTTATATCCAGCCACTTTGCTAAAGTTGTTTATCAGGTTTAGGAGTTCTCTGGTGGAAGTTTTGGGGTCACTTAAGTACACTATCATATCATCTGCAAATAGTGAGATTTTGACTTCTTCCTTTCCAATTTGTATCCCTTTGACCTCCTTGTGTTGCCTAATTGCTCTGGCTAGGACTTCCAGTACTATATTAAATAAGTAGGGGGAGAGTGGGCAGCCTTGCCTAGTCCCTGATCTCAGTGGGATTGCTTCAAGTTTCTCTCCATTTAGTTTAATGCTGGCTACTGGTTTGCTGTATATTGCTTTTACTATGTTTAGGTATGGACCTTGAATTCCTGACCTTTCCAAGACTTTTATCATGAAGGGGTGTTGAATTTTGTCAAATGCTTTCTCAGCATCTAGTGAGATGATCATGTGGTTTTTTTCTTTGAGTTTGTTTATATAATGGATTACATTGATGGATTTCCGAATATTGAACCAACCCTGCATTCCTGGGATGAAGCCAACTTGATTGTGATGGATAATTCTTTTGATGTGTTCTTGGATTCGGTTCGCTAGAATTTTATTGAGTAATTTTGAATCAATGTTCATAAGAGAGATCGGCCTGAAGTTCTCTTTCTTTGTTGGGTCTTTGTGTGGCTTAGGTATGAGTGTAATTGTGGCTTCAAAGAATGAGTTGGGTAGTGTACCTTCTGTTTCTATTTTGTGGAATAGTTTGAAAAGAATTGGAATTAGGTCTTCCTTGAAGGTCTGATAGAATTCTGCACTAAAACCATCTGGTCCCGGGCTTTTCTTTGTAGGGAGACTTTTAATGACTGCTTCTATTTCTTTTGGGGTTATGGGACTGTTTAGATGGTTTATCTGGTCCTGATTTATCATTGGTAACTGGTATTTGTCTAGGAAATTGTCCATTTCATCCAAATTTTCCAATTTTGTTGAATATAGGCTTTTGTAGTAGGATCTGATGATTTTTTAAATTTCCTCAGTTTCTGTTGTTATGTCACCCTTTTCAGTTCTGATTTTATTAATTTGAGTACTGTCTCTCTGCCCTCTGATTAGTCTAGCTAAGGGTTTATCTATCTTGTTGATTTTCTCAAAGAACCAGCTCCTGGTTTTATTGATTCTTTGGATAGTTCTTTTTGTTTCTATTTGGTTGATTTCAGCCCTGAGTTTGATTATTTCCTGCCGTCTACTCCTCTTGGGTGTATTAGCTTCTTTTTGTTCTAGGTCTTTCAGGTGCTCTGTCAGGCTGTTAGTGTATGCTCCCTCCAGTTTCTTTTTGTAGGCACTTAGAGCTATGAATTTTTCTCTTATCACTGCTTTCATTGTATCCCATAGATTTTGGTATGATGTGTCATCATTTTCATTAAATTCTAAAAAGTTTTTAATTTCTTTCTTTATTTCTTCCCTTATGTGATTATCAAGGAGTAGGGTGTTGTTCAGTTTCCATGTGAATGTGGGCTTTCCATTCTCTTTGTCATTTTTGAAGACCAGCCTTAGACCATGGTGATCTGATAGGGTGCAGGGAATTATTTCAATTTTCTTATATCTGTTGAGGCCTGTCTTGTGCCCAATTATATGGTCTATTTTGGAGAAGGTACCATGAGGTGCTGAGAAAAAGGTATATTCTTTTGCTTTAGGGTGAAATGTTCTATAGATATCTGTTAAGTCCATTTGGTTCATAACTTCTGTTAGTTTTACTGTATCTCTATTTAGTTTCTGTTTCCATGATTTATCCATTGCTGAGAGTGGGGTGTTGAAGTCTCCCACTATTATTATGTGAGGTGCAATGTGTGTTTTGAGCTTTCGTAAGGTTTCTTTTATGAAAGTCGATGCTCTTGTATTTGGCGCATAGATATTCAGAATTGAGAGTTCATGTTGGTTGACTTTTCCTTTGACAAGTATGAAATGCCCTTCCTTATCCTTTTTGATAGTTTTAAGTTGAAAGTCGATTTTATTCGATATTAGAATGGCTACTCCCGCTTGTTTCTTAGGACCATTTGCTTGAAAAATTGTTTTCCAACCTTTTACTCTAAGGTAGTGTCTGTCTTTGTCACTGAGGTGGGTTTCCTGTAAGCAGCAAAATCCTGGGTCCTGTTTGTGTATCCAGTCCGTTAGCCTATGCCTTTTTATTGGGGAATTGAGCCCATTGATGTTAAGAGATATTAAGGAGCGGGTGTTGTTGCTTCCTGTCATTTTTGCTAATAGTAGAGACATCGTTTGTGTGGTTATATTCTTTTGGGTTTGATGGAAAAGGATTATTTTCTTGCTCTTTCTAGGGTATGATTGCCCTCCTTGTATTGGAGCTTTCCTGCTATTATCCTTTGTAAAGCTGGATTTGTGGGAAGATACTGTGTAAATTCAGTTTTGTCATGGAATATCTTAGTTTCTCCATCTATGGTAATTGAGAGTTTTGCTGGGTAAAGTAACTTGGGCTGGCATTTATGTTCTCTTAGGGTTTGTATGATATTTGTCCAGGATCTTCTGGCTTTTATAGTATCTGGTGAGAAGTCAGGTGTAATTCTGATAGGTTTGCCTTTATATGTTATTTGGCCTTTTTCCCTTACTGCTTTTAAAATTCTTTCTTTGTTTTGTGCATTTTGTGTCTTGATTATTATGTGACGGGAGGTATTTCTTTTTTTTTTTTTAATTTTTTTATTGGATGTTTTATTTACATTTCATATGTTGTCCCCTTACCCCATCCCCCACCCACCCAGGAACCCCCAATCCCCTCACACCTCCTCCTTCTTCTTTGTGGATGTAACCTCTATCTACCCCCCCACTCCCACCTCCCCACCCTCAAAACTCCCACCCCCTGGGGCGTCCAGCCTTCATGAGGTCAAGGATCTCATCTTCCACCTGTGCCCAGCAGGGCCCTCCACTCTTATATATTCAGCTAAGGCCCTGGATCCCTCCATAAGTGCTCCCAGGCTGGTGGTTTAGACCCTGGGAGCTGTGGTTGGTTGGTATTGTTGCTCTCCTCATGGGGCCACAAATCCTTTCAGCTCCTTCAGTCTTCACTCTAACTCCTCCATTGAGAACCCCATAATCACTTCAATGGCTAGTTGTGAGCATCTGCCTCTGAATATGTCAGACTCTTGAAGACCTCTGAGGAGACATCCATATCAGGCTCTTATCAGCATGCACTTCCTGACTTCCACATCAGCATCTACCTTTGGTGACTGCACATGGGATGGATACTCAGGTGGAAAGGTCTTCAGACGGCCCCTCCTTCAGTTTTTGTCCCTCGCTTTGTCTCCATATTTGCTCCCTTGAGTATTTTCTTGCTCCTTCTAAGAAGGACCGAATCACCCCCACTTGGTCTTCCTTCTTTATGGACTTCATGTGGCCTGTGAGTTGCATCTTGGGCATTTTAAGGTTCTGGGCTAATATCCAATAATCAGTGAGTGAATACCATGTGTGTTCTTTTGTGATTGGCTTACCTCACTCAGTATGATAATTTCTAGTTCCATCCATTTACCTAGGAACCTCTCAAATTCATTGTTTTTAATAGCTGAGTAATACTCCATTGTGTAAATATACCACATTTTTTTAATCCATTCCTCAGTTGAAGGACATCTGGGTTCTTTCCAGCTCCTGGCTATTATAAATAAGGCTGCTATGAACATAGTTGAGCATATGTCCTTATTATATGTTCGAGCACCTTCTGGGTATATGCCTAGGAGTGGTATAGCTGGATCCTCGGGTAATGCTATGTCCAATTTTCTGAGGAACCGCCACACTGATTTCCAAAGTGGTTGCACCATCTTGCAGTCCCACCAACAATGGAGGAGTGTTCCTCTTTCTCCACACCCTCGCCAGCATCTACTATCACCTGAGTTTTTAATCTTAGCCATTCTGACTGGTGTGAGATGGAATCTCAGGGTTGTTTTGATTTGCATTTCCCTGACGACTAAGGTATTTCTTTTTTGATCTAGTCTTTTTGGCGTTCTGAAGGCTTCTTGTGTGATTATGGGCATCTCATTCCTTAGGTTAGGGAAGTTTTCCTCAATAATTTTGTTGAAGATATTTACTGGCCCTTTAAGTTGGGAATCTTCACTCTCATCTATACCTATTATCGTTAGGTTTGGTCTTCTCATTGCGTCCTGGATTTCCTGGATATTTTGAGATAACAACTTTTTGCATTTTGCATTTTCTTTGATAGTTGTGTCAATATTTTCTAAGGTATCTTCTGCACCTGAGATTCTTTCTTCTATCTCTTGTATTCTGTTGGTGATGCTTGTGTCTATGACTCCTGATTTCTTTCTTAGGTTTTCTATCTCCAGGATAGTCTCCCTTTGTGATTTCTTTATTGTTTCCACTTCCATTTTTATGTCCTGGATGGTTTTGTTCAATTCCTTCATCTGTTTGTTTGTGTTTTCTTGTAATTCTTTAAAAGATTTTTGTGTTTCTTTAAGGATTTCATCCTGTTTTCCTGTGTTCTCCTCAAGTTTTTTGATAGTGTTATTTACTTCCTTCTTGTAGTCCTCTAGCATCATCATTAGAAGTGATTTTAGATCTGGTTCTTGTTTTCCTGGTGATATGGGGAGTTCAGGACTTTCTAATGTGGGAGAACTAGGTTCTGATAATGGCAAGTACCTTGGGTTGCTGGTGCTTGTGTTCTTGCGCTTGCCTTTCGCCATCTGGATCACCTTTGTGCTATCAGTTCTGTCTCTGACTGGGGCCTGTCTTTCCTATTATCTAGGTTGTGTCAGAACTGTTTAGGATGGGTTTTGCTGCTTGAGTTAGAGCTGAGGCACAAGATGTGCTCGGTGCTCAGGTGGAAACCGGAAGGGGCCAGGGCTCCGGGTCAGGAGCGGATTCCTGGGTCCCAGTGAGCCCAGTGGGTCCCAGTGGGTCCCAGTTGCTCCCTGATTGGGGGCGAGTACTGCCACCTCCTAGCCTAAGAAACTGCTTGAGCTAGCTAGAGCCACCAAGAGCCCAGCTACCTCTAGGATCTGTGAGATTGGGTGCAGAGCTGACTCTCCGGATCTGCTCCGGCACAGACTGGAAGGAACCCACGCTCCGGGCCTGCAGTGAACTCCTGGGTCCCAGTGGGTCCTAGCCTCTCCCTTTTTAGGGGCAAGCACTGCCACCTCCTAGCCCAAGACCCTGCTTGGTACAGAGGTCCTGCGAGCCCTGCTTCCTCTGGATTCTGCGAGATTGGGTGCGGAGCTGTCTCCCGGGATTCGCAAGTGCTCGGGCCCAGACCGGATGGAGCCCGCTCCGGGCCAGGAGCGAATTTCTGGGTCCCAGTGGGTCCCGGTTGCTCCCTGTTTGGGGTGAGTGCTGCTTTTTCCTTACCTGGGATGCTGCGTGAGTTCAAGCTCCTGGGAGTTCCTGTTTCTCTCAGTTTTCTGGGGTTGGGTACGGATCTGCAGCCTGTGACCTCCTTAATCGCCATTCTTTACCTCTCCCCCCAAGAAATCTCCCGAGCTCTGCCTACAAAGAGGTTTGCCCCTCCCCCAGGGGTTAACTTTTCACGCTAAAATTCCCCCACTCCCCGCCATTTGCGGCAGCTGGTTACAGCCTAGCTGACTTGCCTGTAAGAACAGGGCTGGCTCCCTGTTTGCCCCTTCACCTTCTAAGTCATTTGCGACCAGCTATACCCCAGCTGGCTTGCCTGTTAGCAGAGGGTGTGAGACTCCATCTGTGCCCCTTCCCCTTTGTTTAACTTACAGTTTCTTTCTCAACCTCTAGGTGTCTCTCTGCCGTAGCTCTGTCTCACACAGCCTTTCACTCCTGACTCTGTTACAAACTTCTATGTTTTTCACTTTAAACTTTTCTTCAAAGTTAGCCTTTCTTTTCTCTAAAAAAAAAAACAACAGGGGGAATTCCTTGGCCTCTCTGCTAGAACATCCAGCCACCGGGTGGTAATCCAAACCACCACAAGGCAGAACAGGCCTTTCCTCCACTACTTCTAAATCTGCCATTAATGCCTTTTCCCCTAACAGGAATGCCTAGAACAACAGTGTTTGTGCTTTTCAACCCAAAATTTTTTGCTTTTTTTTAAATGTCTCCTTTTCACTCATGATATATTCTCAACAATTTTTTCAACTTTTAAAATTTCTTCAAGGTGTGAAAGTCATCTAAATTTACTTCCACAGGTTAAATCAAGAAGCTGATCAACATCTTTCAGCTATTAATTAACAACTAGTTTCCTTTTACAGACAAACTGTTGCTGCCTACATAATTAATATGATTTTCTTCCACAGTCAGCTAAAACAGACTCAAAGGTGACTTCTAAAACTGAAGTTTCTTCAAACACCTTTGCTTTCTAGGATCTCAATGACACACCATGACGTACCTGATCCCAAGTAGCCTAATGCTTACTATACCTTTACAGACATGCCGCTTCTCTGTTGTGATTATTCTACAGGTGCTCCCACAAGTCCAACAGAGACTTATAGAGCCTCCTGGAACCTGCCTAGGATGCTGTGCTGTCTTCTTACAGCCACACCGCCTGACTGCAGATTCCAGAGACACGCTGAGATCCAGAGACACATGCCAAGATCCAGAGATGCTGAGTCCTATGGACAGATTCAGACCTTCCAGCTACAAATGAACTCTTTTGCCAAAGTCAAATAACTAAAGTTACATGTTAGTGAGGAAAACGTAATGTCTATCTAGATTAGTCAGATATTACTACCCTCAAACTGTACCACCTAAATTCAATTGATTCAATGATCCCTTACCTTCCCTACCCCCCCAAGTCCCCCTTACCCTGTGACGTAATTATGCTAATACCTCTGGCCTACATAGTGCTTTCTTTCAACTTCCTCATCCAAAATTTTCACAGTGACCCCCCTTTTTTAAAAAAAAGTAAAGGGAGGAGATGTGGTACTGCGTAAGGGTATCCTGGATCATTGTGGAGCAGGTGTCTAGAACCCCAAGACTCTGTAGATTCTGGGCGAGATTCTACATGAGAACCGGCAGGAGTTCGACGCCCCCCCCAGAACCCAGGATCCTGAAAAAGCGGTCACAGTCTCCATAGAATTACTACATAGGCCAGGCTATAGACCTCAGGCCCTAGGGATTTACATACTAATGAAGGCCAGAGGGCAGAGCAAATTAAACATGCCTCCCCCAGATCCTCCCCCAATCCTCCCCCTTTCTCCCTCCCTATATAACTCGGGACTGCCCTGAGTTTTTGGGGGGTACGCCTAGATCCATCTATTATCCACCATGACAATAAACCTTTTTGGAACTAAGGACTTCCTCATGTTACTGGGGCCTGCCGCTGCCAAGGCCCTCAGGCCGCTGGAACCATAGGACTCCCTCCTAATGTGGGACCCACCACAGCGGCGGAAGCCCCTTCGGGGCTTGTGCCACTGTGGCGGCCTTCTTAAATTTTCCCCACACACTGTTTGTCTTTGGGTGTCTGCCTCTGTCTAAGTCAGTTGGTGGGTGGGACCTCAAGTAGGACAACCATGCTAGACTCCTGTCTGCAGGCATAACAGTATCATTAATCTTGTCAGGGATTGGTGCTTGTCTATGGGATGGATCTCATGTTGGGCAGGCTATTGGTTGGACATTTCCTCAGCCTCTTCTACTTCAAGAATCCCTGAATTTCTTGTAGACAGAATAAATTTGGAGGTTGAAAGTTTTGTGGGTGGGTTGGTGTCTGTATCATTGCACCAGGGTTCCTACCTGGTCACAGGAGACAGCCTCCCCAGGCTCCATATCCTCAATACTATGAGTAAAAGCTAAGGACAACCCTGACCCATAGATTCTTTGGCACCTCCTCTATTTCAGATCACTTTCTCTCCCAGGAGATGCACTCTATATAACCCCCCCATCACTAGCATATTTCCATTCATTCTCATGGCCGTCATGACATCTCCCGTACTCCTCCTGAAACTTGTCCCTGACTTCCTTACATATCTTCTGTCCCACCTAGTTCACTATCACCCTCTGCCTTCCACTAGCATTTCATTCCTGATTCCAAGAGAGCCTCATGACTCATTGCTTGTGCCCCCTTCCTGTCCTGTCCACTTGGGTTGGTGGAGAGTATACCATGGTCATCATCATATTATGGCTAATATCCAATTATACATGAATACATACCATGTATGTCCATTTAAGACTGCATTACCTCATTCAAATGATATTCTCAATATCCATCCATCTATGTACAGAATTCCTGATGTCTTTGATTCTTATAGTTGAATAGTATTCCATTGTATAGATGTACCACATTTTCATTATCCAATCTTCAGTTGAGGAACATCTAAGTTGTTTCCAGTTTCTGGCTATTTTGAGTAAAGCTGCTATGAATATAGTTAAGCAAGTGTCTTAGTGGGGTTGTAGTGCATCTTTTGAGTATGTGCCCGGGAGTGGTATAGTTAAGTCTTGGGGTAGAACTATTCCCAGGTTTCTGAGAAACAACCAAATTGATTTCCAAAGTGGCTGTACAAGTTGGCACCCACACCAACACTGGAGGAGTGTTTCCTTGCTTTACTTCCTCTCCAACCTGTGTTATCATTTGAGTTTTTAATCTTAGCCATTATTACCATTGTTAGATGGAATCCCAGAGTTGTTCTGATTTGGATATCCCCCAATGACTAATGAGTTTGAACATTTATTTAAGTTCTTCTTGGCCATTTGAGATTCTTCTGTTGAGGATTCTCTGTTTATCTTTGTGTCCTACTTTTTAGTTGGGTCATTGGGATGATTGATGTTTAATTTCTTGAGTTCTTTGTAAATTTTGGACATTAGCCCTCTGTCAGATGTAGAAGTGGTGACAATCCTTTCCCAATATATAGCCTAACATTTTGTTCTAATGACAGTGGTCTTTGCCTTACAGAAACCTTGTGGTTTCAGTAATTCCCATCTATCAGTTGGTGATCTTAGAGCCTGAGCCACTGGTGTTCTGTTCAGGAAATTGTCTCCTTTTCCAATATATCCAGTGTTATTTTCTAATTTCTCTTCTATGAGATTTAGTGTATACAGTTTTATGTTGAGGTCCCTCATCTGCTTGGATGTGGGTTTTGTGCAGGGTGATAAGTATGAATCTACTTTCATTCTTCTACATGTAGACATCCAGTTAGATAGCCACCATTTGTTGAAGACACCTGTTTTCTATTGTATAGTTTGGGCTTCTTTATCAAGTGTGATAGGTGTGTGGGTTTATTTCTGGGTCTTTGATTCAATTCCATTGATCAATGTGTCTGTTTTTGTACCAATACAATGCAGTTTTTTATCACTATTGCTTTGTAGTACAACATGAGGTCAGGGATTATAATTCCTCTCAAAGTTCTTATATTGTTCAAGAATTTGGCTTTCTGGATTTATTATTTTTCCATATGAAGTTCAGAATTGCTCTTATAAGGTCTATAAAAAATTGGGTGGGAATTTTGATGGGGATTGTATTGAATCTGTAGATTGCTTTTGGTAAGATGGCCATGTTCACTCTTAATCTTACCTATACATGAACATGGGAGGTCTTTCCATTTTCTGTTATCTCCTTCAATTTCTTTCTTCAGGGACTTAAAGTTTTTCTGATACAGATCATTCATTTGCTTGGTTAGAGATATAGTAAGATAGTTTATATTGTTAGTGGCTATTATAAATTTCTTTCTCAGCCAGTTTATTATTTGTACAAAGGAGAGGTACTGACTTCTTAGAGCTAATTTTCTGTTCAGCCACTTTGCTCAAGCTGTTTTTAAGCTATAGGAGTTCTCTGGTAGAACTTTTTTGGGTCATTTATGTATATTTTCATATTACCAACATATAATGATCCTTTGATTTGATCTTTTTCAGTTTGTGTCTGCTTGATATCTTTTAGTTGTCTTATTGTTCAGGCTAGAACTTCAACTAGTATATTGAATAGATTGGGAGAAATTGGGAGGCTTTGTCTTATTCCTGATATTAGTGCAATTGCTTCAAGTTTCTCTCCATTTTGCTTGATGTTGGCTATTGTCTTGCTTTATATTACTTTTAGTAATGTTTAGGTACTTGGCTTGTATCCCAGAGCTCTCTGATACTTTTAACATGAAGATGTGTTTAATTTTGTCATAGGCTCTTTCAGCATCTAATGAGATGATCGTGTAATTTTTTTCTTTCACTTTATGTGGTGGATTATTGATAGATTTTCATATATTGAACAATCACTGCATCCCTAGGATGAAGCCTAATTAGTCATGATGGATGATGTGTTGTTACATGTTCCTGGATTTAGTTTGTGAGTATTTTATTGACTATTTTTGCATCTTGGGACAATTTTCTTGGAAAACTTTGTTCTAGCTGTTTACTCTGAGATAATGTCTATATTTATTGCTGAGGTGTTTCTTGTATGCAACAGAATGATGGATACTGTTTTGATACAAACTCTGTTAGCCTTTGTCTTTACTGGGCTATGAAGTCCATTGATATTGAGAGATATTAATGACCAGTGATGACTATTTCCTGTTGTTTTGATGTTGGTGTTGTTAGTGAGTGTGTGTGTGTGTGTGTGTGTGTGTATTCCTATGCTTCCCTTGCTTTTGCTGGTATAAAATTACTGATTTACTGTGTCTATTAGATGGAATTATTCTCCTTGGGTTGGAGTTTTTCTTCTAGTATTTTCTGTAGGGCTGATTTTTGGATTGATATTGTAAGAATTTAGATTGGTCTTGAAATATCTTGTTTTCTCCATCGATGGTGTTTGACAGTTTTGCTGGGTGTTGTAGTCTACGTGGACAGCTGTAGGTTTTTAGATATTGCAAGATATCTGTCCAGGTTCTTCTAGTTTTTAGAGGCTCTGTTCAGTAGTCTGGTGTAATTCTGATAGGTTTGCCTTTGTATAATACCTGCACTTTCTCCCTTGCAGCTTTTAATATTCTTTCTTTGGTCTATATATTGACGTGTTGATTCTTGTGTGGTGGGAAGATTTTCTGTTCTATTCCATTCTAATTGGTGTTCTATATGCTTCTTGTATGTTTCCAGCCATCTCTTTTTGTTGAGACAGTTTTCTTCTATTACTTTGTTGAAAAAATTTTCTGGCTCTGGGAGCTGGGACTCTTCAACTTCTTCTATTCCTATTTTTCTTAGCTTAGGTCTTTTCATGATATCCTCAACATGTTTTGTGTCAGGAATATTTTAGATTTAACATTCTCCTTGACTGGTATATCAGTGTCTTTTACTGTATCTTCTATGCCCGAGTTTCTCTCTTCCATCTCTTATATTCTGTTGTTGATGCTTGCATCTGTTGTTCCTGTTCTCTTCTTTAGGTTTTCCATGTCTGGGATTCCCTCAGTTTGTATTTTCTTTATTGTTTCTATTTCCACGTTCAGTTCTTGCACAGTTTTATTTATTTCCTTCAACTGTTTAATTGTATTTTCCTATATATCTTTAAGGGATTTATTTGTTTTCTCTTTAAAAAAATTGTACATGTTTGATTTTAGTTTTTTGTATTTCCTTAAGGGATTTACTCATTTCTTCTTTAAAGTCCTCTATAATCTTTTAAAATTGGATTGAAGGCCATTTTCTTCTGCTTCAGTTGTGTTCGGATATCCACGGATTGTGTAAAAGATTGGCTGGGCTCTTAAAGTGTCATCATGCCCTGGCTTTTTTGATTGTGTTCTTTTGGGGACCTTTAGCCATCTGTTTGTCTTTGGTTCCTGGATGTTCCTGTTGTTGTAAGTATTGGGAGGGAGATTAACCTTGATGATCCTGGTGTGGCAGTCCTCTGATGTGTATAATTGGGTTGTATCATTCTGGATCTGCAGGTATGTATTGTTTAAGCTCAGCTTGCCTAATGAAGGTAGGAGGAGAGGTGGCTGAGGAATGGAGGTACCCCTGGGCTAGAAGCCTGCTCAGGGAAGGTCCACTTGCTTTAGAACACTCAGCTTACAGGGCCAAGTATTTTTTTGAACAAGTTTGTTTTGGCCATCACTGATCTTTTGTGTTCCTATATTGCTTTTAGTAACATGAATCTTTCAGCTACACTAATCTTGACACCCCAAAAGCAAGGTAGGTTTTGCTATCCTCTAGGTTTTTTCCCCTAAGTTTTTTTCTTCAGAGGCTAAAAATTTTCATTGTATGGTTTATGGTTGTTTCCTTGGTTGGGTTTATTTCCAGGACTATTGTGCATGCATGTGTGTGTGTTTGTGTGTGTGTGTATGTGTTTTCCTTCTCTCTCTGTGTATCTCTCACATTCTTTGTGTGTGATTATTTCTACGCTGTGATTTTCAGTATTTGTCATTACTAATTACACATTCATGTATGCCTACCACTTTGTTGAAAGTGTTTATCATCTTTATAAGTCTTTGGTAGACTTTTTAGGGTTTATATGTAAACTCAACACACTTTGACATATATATTCTTTTATTACTCTCGATAAGACTTCAAACTCTATATTGAATAGGAGTGGAAAGAGTAAAAATTCTTACTTTGTTTCTGATCTCAGTGAGACTGCTGCTTCTTTTGAGTATTGAATACGGATTTGTCATAGCCTTTATCATGCTTAGATATATACCTTCCATTCTTATACTCTTTGGAGCTTTTAACATGAAATGTTGGGTTTTGTCTGAAGCCTTTCCTGCATATAATGAAATGATCATGTAATTTCTGTCTTTCAGTCTATTTAGCTGACAAGTTTCATTTATTGATTTATGTGCATTAATTCATCCCTGCGTCTCTGCATCAAGGCCAACTTGATCTCTGTGAATTATCTCTTTTATATAATCATGAATTCTGTTTGCAAGTATTTTATTCGCCATTCTTTTATTTGCATTCACCAAGTAGATCTGACTTTACTAACTTTCCCTCTTCTGGTGTCTTTATCGAGGCTTGTTAGCAGGTTAATGTGGTCTTCATAAGAAACTTTGGAAGGATTCTTTCTCATTTGAAGTTGTTTGAGCAATATTTTGGATCAAATATTCCTTGAAATTCTGGTAGAATTCTACCATGATCTATGTGTTCTGAGACTTGTTTTTGCCTGAGAATTTTGTTTATTATTATTTCAATTTTGCTTCTGATTATAGATTTGTTTATCTACTTATTTTTGGTTTAATTTGAGTATGTCATATACATTTCAATATTTATCCATTTCTTCTGTTATCCAATTTAGTGGCATAAAGGTTTGGAGAAATGTCTTTATTGTTTTCTGAATTTCATTGGTGTCTGTCACAAAGCCTAACTTCTCATCTCTCATATTGTTCATTAGAATCTTTCTATTTTTTTGTTATCTTGTCTAGGAATTTGTCAACCTTAATTTTCTTTTCAATGAACTAGTTTTTCTATGATAATTATTGTTGCTTATTTTTCACTCATCATCCCCCAATGTAATGTTTTTTTGGGTGCTTGTTTATTCTTGCTTGTCTAAGAGCTTAATGGTTTTCATTATTTATTCAGTGAGTTGCTTCAAATATTTTGATATGGACATTTAGTGGTATATGCTTTCTTAATACTATCCTCACTGTGTCTCAAAGGGTTTTGTCATAGTTTTTTTGTATTCAGTTCTATGAATTTTTAAACATTTTAAACATTTCTTTCTTTCTTTCTCCTTCTTTCCCTGTCTTCCTCCTCTTCTAGGCTAGGAGAAATTCCAGCCCTATCCTCTCCCCTATTCTATCCCTGGCTGGTCAACTAGGGTTTATTGACCAATCAGGGAATAATTGGGGAGCATTGTTTACAGAATATTGAGACAGAAGATTCTCAGAATAAGAGTTAAAATCAGATATGGAGACACAGAAACCAGCCTTTGAATGATATAAAGATAATCTTTACACACGGTACAATTACTTTATGCCTACTTATTTTTGTCAGATGAATGACAGGTTGCAAGTTCAATTTCCCTTTATTTATTGAGGCTTGTTTTATTTTCAAATATGTGATCATTTTTGGATTACTTTCAGTTAGCTGCCAAAATACTATATGTTCTTTAGCATTTGATGAGATGTTCTGTAGACTTCTGCTAGGTCTAATTTTATTCTGATATGATTTAACTTCTGTGTTTCCTAGTTTAGATTTTTGGAGATAATTGATCTATTGTTGTGAGTAGGGTATTGAAGTTATCTACTTTCATTGTGTTAGGATTAATCTGTGGTTGTATAATTGTTATTTTATAAAATTGGCTACACTTGTGCTTGGTGGAGATGTTCTAAACTTGCAATAACCTCATCATGAACAAAGAGTGTGAAGAGACCCTTTTTACATGTTCTGAGTAGCTTCACTTTGAAGTCTATCTTGGCAGCTATTAGATTTGTCATGAATGATGGTTCTTAATTCTATTTGCTTAGAAAATCATTTTCCATCCTCTTACTCTATGATGGAATCTACCTTAGTATGTCATGTGAAGTTCTTTTCTAGTTCTGTCTATGTGTTTTCTGTAGGCCTCTTGTACCTAATTGAACATCTCTTTATGTAGATTTGGGAACTTTTCTACTATGACTTTATTGCAAATAATTTCTATACATTTGTTATGGTATTATTCTCCTCCTTTGTGTCTAACATGTGAAGATTTTTTGTTTTTATGGTGTTACAAAGCTCTCGCCTTTCTACACACACACACACACACACACACACACACACACACATATATATATATATATATATATATATATATATATATATATATAACCATTATTGAATGAACAAATTTCTCTACCTTGTCTTCCAGTCCTGATATCCTGATATTCTCTCCGCAACACAATCCTCTTTCACCGAGGTTTTCTACTAGCCTTACATAGTTTTTCCATCCTCATGTCAACTTGACTTTTTCCAGCAATTGCATTTCTTTATGGAACTTTTCTTTACATTTTTATTGACTTCCCTACTCCCTGTGGCTTTTTAAATTTTATTGTTTTGGAGGAAATTGATGCCTTCTTTTAGTTGTTTAGCATTTTTTAAGTATTGCATTATTTTCTTATTTATTTTCATTGCAAATGTATGTTACCGCCTTCCTGCCCCCCACCTTCCAAGAGTCCTTCACTCCCTACCCTCTCACCTTACTCCTGAGAGGGTAGTCTCACAGTTTTAATCATTCTTTTAAACATTTGCCAGTAAGTTCTTCCAAATTGTCCTCACTGGGAGCAATTACTCTAGGATGTTTTTGTTGATGATCCTTCAAACAAACCTTCTATTTTTCAGTCAGGCATTTACAATGTTCAGAAAGTTCAGAGACATCAGTTAAGAATGGGTCCAGCCATATAAGTAACAGGATGGCCTTGTTGGCATCAACTGGGGGAGAGGTTCTTGGTCCTGTGAAGGCTCAATGCCCCAGTGTAAGGGAATGACAAAGAGGGGAGGCAGGAGCTGGTGGGTAGGTGGAGGAGCATCCTCATAGAAGCAGGGTGAAAGGGCTTGGGATTGGGAGTTTCCCAAGGGGAAACTGGGAAAGGGGATAACATTTGAAATGTAAATGAATAAAATACCCAATTTAAAAAGAAAGAAAAAAGAATGTGCTCTCCCTTTCCTCCCTTGGAATCAGCTTTAGGGAACTCAAACTCTACCTCTAGTTTCTCTATGAAGTCAGCTACCTTCTTGTGTCAGTTCTACCCTCCTTCCTGGTTCATAGGCATTAGTTGTGGGCCTCTCCATGCATGGGTACCATGTCCTGCTTTAGCTATAGTCTCTCAAATTGGTCTACAGCTTCTGCTCTGATATGTGAAACTCCACGAATCTCTGTACCTATCCCTGGTTCAATTTCTCACTTCTACCTGGGTCCACAATTTGTCCTGTGAGTTACAGAACTCCCCAGCCCTGTATGTACTTCCATGAGTCACCCCGAGTTTCATGCCTGTATTGGCAGTTGACTGTGAATTGTGGAGCTTCCTATACCTTTGAAGACCTTGCTCTTGGTCATCTCATTATTCTCTGTTGTCCACAGCTTCCTCCACCAATTTTGAACTCACTATGCCTTACTCTGGGGCCAGTTCTTATCTCCTCCCTAGGCCTGCAACTTCCCTAGGTCATTCGTTGTGAATCCCCTAACTTTGATACCTGTTCCCTTTACCTTAGGTCAGCACTCTTTCCTTACTTGGTACCAGCTTCTGCTTCATGCTGTGAAGTTTCCCTCAACTGAGTCATCTATCCTATGTCAGTTCTGAATTCTCTTTAAGTTGTGGAACACCCTCACCTAAGCTTATACTCTGGATGAGCCTGAACCTTTTCCATGAGTTGGGGACCCAAAATCTGAGTACCTTACCCTGTATCATTGCTCATTCCCTCATGGTTTTTTAATATAGGCACTTATAGATACAAAACTTCCTTGTAGAACTGTGTTGATTGTATCCTATAGGTTTGGGTGTTGCATTTTCCTTTTCCTTTACATCCAGTAACTTTTTTGCATTCCATTTCATGTTTTGCATTGATTTCCTTATTCATTTGTTATTCATTTGTTTCCTTTGTTAATTTCTTTGAACATATTTATAATCCTTCCTTTGAATTCCTGATCTAGCATTTTGTATAAGGCATTCCCCTCTTACTTGTGCTTTTGCATTGGAATTTTTGCATCTAGTTAGGGGCTTTTTTGGCCATCTTTCATCTTCTGGTGGGGAGGTTTGCAATGTTCTGAAAGGAGGGTTATAAAGTTGAGGAATAATGGAAAAGGCAAGTATTAGAAAGGGAAGTCAAACTATCTTTATCTGCAGATGACTTTATTCTTTATCTAGAAGACCCTGAGACCCCCAAAATACTCTTAGATCTGACAAATCCATTAACTAAAGTATCAGGATTTAAAGTCAGATACATACACATTAGTATTTTGATGATGTGGCAATTAGAAGCTTATATGAGACAGAAATAAGTAAAACAGCCCTACTTACAGTTGTTTCAAAATAAATGTGCTAAACGGTTGGTTATAAAGCACTAGAAGCAGTAAGAGATTGATGTGAATTTGGTGTTTGGTGTAACTAATTGATTGATAAATTTATTGTTCTATAACCCTACTACAGACTTGCCTCCCTCTTCTCCCAGTTCACTTCTCCCGGCCCATTTTTTGAGAAATGGGTAGACCTCCAATGGATATCAACCAACCATGGCATAACAAGTGAAGTAAGACTAGGCATCTCCTCTTCTTTTAAGGATACACAATGCAATTCAATAGGAGAAAAGGTTTCTAAAAGCAGGCAACAGAGTCAGAGACAGTTACTGCTCCCACTAGTAGGGGTCCCATAAGAATACCAAGCTACACAACTATTACATTTGTGCAGAGGGCCTAGGTCAGTCCCATGC
Organism: Grammomys surdaster; assembly: GCF_004785775.1. Lineage (NCBI taxonomy): Eukaryota > Metazoa > Chordata > Mammalia > Rodentia > Muridae > Grammomys > Grammomys surdaster. Next base: position 3,743,578 of record NW_021621449.1, read on the forward strand.
AGGCTCCCTGGTTTGTGGTTTAGTCTCTGTGAGCCTCATGTTAGTTGATTCTGTGAGTTTTATTGTGGTATCCTTTACCCCTTTGACTCTGATGATCCTTTCTTCCCCTCTTCTGCAGGATTTACCAAGCTTCTCCTAATCTTTGGAAGTGGGTCTCTGCATCTGTTTTCATTAATTCCAGGGTGAAGCCTCTTTCATGACAACTGGAATAGACACCAATTTATGAAAATACTAGAATATTATTAAGAATCATTTTATTGAGTATGTTTTTGTTTTTTTCTGTTATTGTTGTTGGGGTCTATTTGTTTGTTTTGCTATTTGTATTTCTTTCTATAGTGGGCCATAGGGCTACACAGTCTCTGGATCCTAGCCCTGCAGGAAGTGTCAGAAATGGGCTCCTTCTCATACAATAGGTTACAATCTGGGCCAGTTATATTTGGCCCATTCCAAAATTTCTGGAACACAGAAATTTACCCTAGCACATCTTATAGGCAGGATAAATTATAGGTTGAAAGATTTGTGGTCAGGTTGGTGTTCTAATCCATTCATGGATATCTTGCCTGATTACAGGAGATATCCAGCTCAGGCTTCAAGTCTCCTAAGAGTCTTGCCTAGGCTAACCCTGATTTCTTCCTGAAAGTTTCCATTGCCCTAGGTTTCAGGCTTGTCTCTAATGCACACCTCATTACAGTTGTATCTCCCACTTATTCTGTTTTTCTGTCCTCCCTACACTTGATCCCTCATGTTCCCCTTAAAGAGTACATGATTAAATCCTTTAAATAGATCCAAGAAAATACAAGCAAACAGGAGAAGGAAATTAAGACAGCTGTTCAAGACCTGAAAATGGAAATAAAACCTATAAAGAAACACAAAATGGAGAAAACCTGAAAATGAATTTTCATCTAGATAAGTGAACTACAGATGAAAGTATCACCAACAGGATACAAGAGACAGAAGGAGAATCTCAGACATAGAAGACATGACAGAAGAAATTGACACAATGGTCAAAGAAAATATTAAATCTAAAATGTTCCTGACACTAATCTTCCAGGAAATCTGGGACACTCTGAAAAGACAAAACCTAATAACAATATGAATAGAACAAGGGGGAAATTCACAGATCAAGGACTCAGAAAATATTTTCAACAAAATCATGGAAGAAAATTCATGTAACCTTAAGAAAGAGATGCCTAAAAAGGTAGAAGAAGCTTACAGAATACCAATAGATTGGACCATAAATAAAAACCTTTTGCCACATAATAATGAAAACACCAAATGTACAGAATGTGGAAATAACATTGTAAAATGGAAAGAACAATGGCCAAGTAACATATAAAGGCAGACCCATTAGAATTTTACTTGACATCTCAACAGAGACTCTCAAAGACAGAAGGGGCTGGACAGATGTCTTGCAGACTCTAGGAGACCACTGATGTCAGCCCAGACTACTATACCCAGCAAAAATTTCAATCACCATAGATGGAGAAAACAAAATATTCTGTGATGAAACTACATTTACACAGTATCTATCCACAAACCCAGTACTAAACAAACCTTCGATTGCTCTCTAAGTTTTATACTGTTAGATGTCAGTGCTTTCTTTATACAACCATTTATGCTTCTTTAATAGTTTAATGCCTGGCTATGACTACTCAATTTTTAAGGATGGCATTGAGTCTATTTAGGAAGATGAGAAAAACAGTGAAGATGATGGTTAATTACATTGAGCAAATAGCAGAGAGGAAGTGACCTCTATCACTTTTGGCTAGAGACACCACTGTGCCTTATTGGAGAATCTTTTGATGACTAGAGGGATGATGTGTGTGGAATTCTTGTTAATGCTAGAGCTAAAGATGAAAAGATAGCAAAATGGACTACTGAATGTGAAAACAGAGATGCAATCACACATGTAGAGAGGGTATACAAGGAAAGGTTAGAATGTCTCTTGAAAATAGTGTTTGAGTATCAGTCCCATGCAGGTACAGCTACAAAGAGCAGCTCCACCACTAAAAATAGGTTTGTTGTTTGAGAAGACACCTTCTGAGTACTCTTATAGGAGATTGTGTCACACAATCAAGTTTGAGAGCTGAGTCAAATCCTCATCAAAGCAGAATAGACTACATGGAAATTAATTCTACCCACATGATGCTAAGATATAAGAGAAGTCACATTCACCTATGTCTTGTACTTCTGTGTTCATCCTTTTCCCCCATCACCAATTTTTGCTATCATGTCCACTAACCCAGTCTAAGAATTATAATATATATCACCCCGGAATCCACAAATGTGTTCTGGTTCTGCTCTGTAACAGTGGGTTAGGATTACCATGATTACCATGACACATTTGCCTTTCCACAGTATTCGAAAAAGAACTTCCATTTCTATTACCTTAGTAGGAAAAGATCTGGTTTTGTTCCATTTCATGCAGGAGTGGATTTTGTTGATATGAGAATCTGAGAACAGCTTTCTAGAAACCTTCTGTTTCCTGTCACAGCATCGTCCTTCCTGTTCATTTGCTGATGGCTGCTAGATGTTAGTTTATTTCCTTACCTCCTTGATAATGTTAGTTAATTTTAGTTTTGCTTTTTTTTTTGTTTTATCTTCATGTAACATTGGTGAGTGATCCAGGAGTATGGCAGAAAGATGGAATAAACATTAAATTTGTACATTTTTTGGTAACTTTTTGTAACTACAAAACTTTGTTACAAATTTATGCATTTCATTCAAATAAGTGATCTATGCGTATGATCACAAAACACAATTGTGGACTGTAAAAATGGAACACTATAATTACATTTCTAACTAGAATTAGTATGTTTGCTTTTGTATCTTTATGCTGTACTTCAATACTTTGTATTATAGGTAACTTTTCTTTGGTTACAATGGCTGTAGTAGAAAAGCAGTCCCATCCATTAAGTCAGTATACAAAACTGCAAATAAAATGAGTACACTGAATTGTCTTTAAAAAAAAAAAATGACATCATGAAATTTACAGGTAAATGGATGGAACTATAAAACATCATCCTGAGTGTGGTTATCTGTAACTGCCTGCGGCCAAGGTCAACTGGGTTCACCTGAAAGGGGGCTGGGAAAGAAAGGAGGATGGAGGGCAAAAAGAGATGAAGCCAAGACAAAGATCTCTGATCAAAGTTCAATGCTTTAATGTTCAGCTCTCAATTTAAAGGAAAAGTCCCCACCTGAACCCTTCCTAGTTTCAGCTGGAGATGGGTGGGATAATCCGTTCTTGATCACAGTCATGGCCAGAGATATCTCAAGGCAAGCCCAGGGGCAGTTCTTTTTTTTCAGTTCCACGCAGCCAAGGTGGGTAACTCCACCTAGATACTATCATTTGGTCTGTTGTGGTAATCGAGGTCTCTCAGGCCTGCTCAAGGCTGGGGGAAGGGCACAGATATCCACACCCAGAAAGACAAATATGACAGGAGCCTAGCATAATTGTCATCAGAGACATCACCAAGTAACTGCTAGACACAGATGCAGAAACTCACAGCCAAACCTTAAGAGGAGCTTGAGATAACCTGTGGAAGATGGAGAGGAAGAATTGAAGGAGTCACAGAGGCCAAGGACACCACAAGAAATCCTACAGAACCATCTAACTTGTACACATAGGGTCTCATAGAAACTGAATTGCTAGCTAGAGAGTATGCCTGTATGGATCTAGACCCTCTGCACGTATCTAAGAGTTATGCAGCTGAGTCTTCATGTGGAACTCCTAAACCATGAGTAATGGCTGTCACTGACTAATTTACTAGACTTTGGATCCCTTTCCCCTAAGTGAGTTGCTTTGTCTAGCCTCAACAGAAGATGTACCTAGTCTTACTGCAACTTGATATGCAAAGGCTGGGTGATATACATGCAAGGCCTCCCCTCTTCTGAAAAGGGGAGAAGGAATAACTGGGAGATGAGGAAGGAGAGGAAGCAGCAAATAAATAAATAACAAATAAATAACTTAATCAATAAAATAACTTAACAAATAAAGCAAATAAATAACTTAATAAAAATAAAAATAAAAGAAAACAGATGAAAAAAAAAGGACTATGGTCTCAAGCACTGGAACATCTTCCCCAGAACATTGCAAATATGAAATAGAGAAACGAATGCATAATACATTTTAGTAATGTCAGGGCTTCTGAATATCTCCACTGAATGGAGCTTTTTACCTTCTCCAGGATGATGAATATTCTGAAATCATAAGAATGCTCCAAAGACCAAAGAGATTCATCTTTTGCATCTTTTGGATGTTGCTTGAGACAGCCAAAAGTGTGTGTGTGTCTGTGTGTGTGTACGTGTGTGTGTGTGTGTGTGTATATATATATATATATATATATATATATATATATATATATATATATTTCAAAGATTTTGAATTGAGCTATATTTCAAATTTTTGCTATTTTGAACTACTCAATAGGGAAGGGGAATATAAAATTGTAGCAATTTGGGTTTTATTTTTTAGTTTTTTATTAATCATTTTTATTCATTTACATTTCAAAAGATATCACCTTTTCAGTTACTCCTCCACAAACCCTCCATCCCATCCTGCCTCTTGTCCCTCCCCTTTGCCATTATGAGGGTGCTCCTACACACACACACCTACTACTCATCATTCTAGCATCCTTCTATGCTGGGACATTAAGGCTCTACAAGACCAAGGGCCTGCCCTCCCATTGGTGACAGATAAGGCTATCCTCTGCTATATAGGTATCTGAAGTCATGGATCCCTCCATGTATATTATTTGATTGCTGATTTAGTCTCTATGAGCTCTGTGTGGACCAGCTAGTTGATATTGTTCTTTCTATGGTGTTGCAATCCCCTTCAGTTTCTTTAGTCCTTTCCCCAGCTCCTCCATTGTGGTTAGTGGGCTCAGACTGATGATTGGCTATGAGTCTCTACATCCGTATGGGTCAGGTGCAGGTAGAACCTCTTAGGGAACAGCTATACCAGGCTCCTGTCAACAAGAGCTTCTTGGAGGCAGCAATGCTGTCTGGATTTGGTGGCTGTAGATGGGATAGATCACTTTATGGGGCAGTCTCTGTATGGCCTTTCCTTCAGTCTCTGTTCCAATTTTGTCCCTTTCCTTTGAACAGAAACATTTCTGGGTTAACAATTTTGAGATGCATGGGTGTCCCCATCCCTCAACTTGGGGCTGTGCCTATCTACTGGAGGAGGTGTCTACATGTTGTATCTCCCCTTTGTTGGGTATTTAGGCTAAAGTCACCACCATTTAGTCCTGGGAACTTCTCACTTCCCTGGAGTCTGGGACTTTCTAGTGGCTACCACCAGTTCCTCATCCCCTACTGCTTCATGTTTCTATTCAATTTCTTGAACCTCTGTACTCTCTGACCCTTCCAATCCAGCCATACAACCAATTTCCCTTCTTTCTCCTCTTGCCCTCCCAGGTACCTCCTTCCCTCTACCTCCTGTGATTATTTTGTTCCCTGTTTTACGTAGGATTGGTATTGCTTCTTAAGCTCCATATGGTTTGTGGGTATTCTGAGCTTTTGAGTCAAATTCCTTTTTGATTGTGTTACCTCACTAAGGATGATTTTTCTAGTTCCATCATTTGCCTATGAATTTCAGGAAGTCATTATTTTTTAATAGCTGAGTAGTACTCCATTGTGTAAATGTGTCACATTTTCTGGATCCATTCCACTGTTGAGGGACACCTGGGTTGTTTTCAGCTTCTGATTAATATAAATCTGGTTGCTATAAAGCATGTATCCTTGTTATATGTTGGAGCATCTTTTGGTTATATGCTCAGGAGTAGTATAACTGGAAGAACTCAGGACAAACTCAAGAATAACTGTGTCCAGTTTTCTCAGGAACCATCAGACTGATTTCAAGAGTCATTGTAACCAGCTTACAATGCCACCAGAAATGGAGAAGTGTTCCTCTTTCTCCACATCCTCACCATTATCTGCTGTGACTTGAGATTTTGATCTTAGCCATTTTGCCTGGTGTGAGGTAGGATCTCAGGGTCTTTTTTATTTGTGAGAATGTCTTGTTTAGCTCTGCACACATTTTTAAATGGGGTTATTTTGTTCTCTGGAGTCTAGCTTCTTGAGGTATTTTTTTTCTTCTTTCTTTCCTCCTCCTCCTCCTCCTCCTCCTCCTCCTCCTCCTCCTCCTCCTCCTTCTTTTTGTATAATTTATATGTTTGCCCTCTACCAGAAGTATGATTGGTAAAGATCTTTTCCCAATCTGTAGGTTGCTATTTGGTCCTATTGACAATGTCCTTTGCCTTACAGAAGTTTTCCAGTTTTATGAGGTCCCCTTTGTCAGTTGTTGATTGCAGGGAATGATTAGCTCACGCGTGGGCATATGGGCGTGCATTCATATTGGGCGGAGTTGTGGACCCTGCGCATCTGCCATGGCTCAGTCGGCTGGGACCGAGACTGAGCAGAAGCACGCATGAAATTCTCGACTGAGTTTCCTCTGCGCAGCACTGGGCATATGCTGCGGGGCTCACACCCAGGTGTGAGAGAATCTCAGTCTGAAGTTCTGTGGTGGTGGTGGTGGGGGGGCAAGGGCTCTTGAGTGGACCTGGAGAGAGGGCCGCCGCCCACCAGCTCTGGGGTGGTTGAGCGAGCACTCGCAGAGACCATTGACCGAGAGCACCCAGGCACCCAGGCAAAGAAGTGGTGAAATAGCTGCAGTGGGCCAGTGGTCTCTATTGGGGCTCCCAGATGCTGCTGGGTGGCCGTGGGGACACACAGAGACTGGGAGCTGTGGGCTGGCCCACAGGTAAGAGGAACAAGGGAGAGGAAAGCCCCGACTGCCCTGGGTGGAAGAGACTCGGATACTGTACTCCCTTGGCTCTTGGCTAGCTTGTTTGAAGAGGCGGTCCCTGTGGCTGGAATGCAGAGAAGTCCTCATGGGAGATTAGATACCGGCTCCACAGTTGAGGGTTTTTCCACATTTCCCCACAGTGGGCCCCAAAAGACACAAGGAAGTCCAGGGTTCCAAAAGGGTTTATTTTCATAGTGGATGGTAGTTGAATCTAGATGCACCACCATCAATCAGGGTTGACATGACTCAAATAGGGAGGGAGAAGGGAGGAGGGTCTGAGAAAAGAATACTTAATTGGCTATGCCCTCTGGCCTTTAGGTATCTCATTAACATGGAAATCTCTCTAGGGCTTGAGGCCTGTAGTCATGCCCTCTAACTGTAGAAGGGCTGGTAGGGGCGTTGCCCTACGTGACTGAAAAGCATGGGTCAATGTAGGTCTTAGAATGCTTCTCAGGAGTCTGGAATCTAGGAGTGTGGAGAAATGTATTCCGTCCCTTGCAGGGTCTCTGGCCATTTCTAAGCCAATGCTCTACCAAAAAACAAGACACCCTTTCATGGCCCCACAACTGATCTTAGAGCCTGAGCATTGATGTTCTGTTCAGGGAATTTCCCCCTGTGCCAGTGTGTTTGACGCTCTTTCACACTTTCTTTTCCATTTGATTCAGTATATAAGGTTTCCTGTAGAGTCCTTGATCGATTTGGACTTGAGCTTTGTACAAGGAGATGAAAATGGATCAATCTATATTCTTCTCCATGCAGACTGCCAGTTAGACCATCACTATACACAGAAGAGTGGAGGGAAGCAGTAGAAGAGGTAGGGAGGGAATAAGGGAGGGAGTGAAAGAGAGAAACAGAATTTTCTTAGACCATGATGACCTACAATATAGAAAGTCATGCACAACTTGTGTGACTCTGTGTTGTTGATTATGTACTATTGTACTATCTTCCACCAAAGGATACCATTACTTCAAGAACAAATTTTGTGCTAATATCCAATTATCAGTGAGTGAATACCATGTGTGTTCTTTTGTGATTGGGTTACCTCACTCAGGATTATAGTTTCTAGTTCCACCCATTTACCTAAGAATTTCTTGAATTCATTGTTTCTAATTGCTGAGTAATACTCCACTGTGTAAATGTATCACATGTTTTGTATCCATTACTCTGTTGAAGGACATCTGGGTTCATTTCAGTTCCTGGCTATAATAAATAAGACTGCGATGAACATAGTGGAGCATGTGTCCTTGTTATATGTTAGAGCATCTTCTGGGTATATGCCCAGCAGTGGTATAGCTGGGTCCTCAGGTAATGCTATGTTCAATTTTCTGAGAAACCAACAGACTGATTTCCAGAGTGGTTGAGTCATCTTGCAATCCTACCAACAATGGAGGAGTGTTCCAATTTCTCCACATCCTCGCCAGTATCTACTGTCACCTGAGTTTTTGATCTTAGCCATTCTGACTGGTATGAGGTAGAATCTCAGGGTTGTTTTGATTTGCATTTCCCTGATGTCTAAGGATGCTGAACATTTCTTTAGGTGCTTCTTGGTCATTTGAGTTTCCTCAGTTGAGAATTCTTTGTTTAGCTCTGTACCCCATTTTTAGCCCAGAAATTCATAATACACAAGATTCAACTCACAGACCACATGAAGCTCATGAAGAAGGAAGACCAAGTTTTGGTGCTTCAGTCCTTCTTAGAAGAACTAACAAAATACTCAAGGGAGCAAATATGAAGACAAAGTGTGGGACAGAAACTGAAGGAGGGGCCATCTGGAGACCATTCCACCTAGGTGTCCATCCCATGTGCTGTCACCAAAGGTAGACACTGATGTGGGTATCAGGAAGTGCATGCTGACAGGAGCGTGATATAGCTGCCTCCTTAGAGGTCTGCAAGAGTCTGACATATTCAGAGACAGATGCTCACAGATAACCATTGAACTGATCAAGGGGTTCCCAATTAAGGAGTTAGAGAGAAGGAGCTAAAGGAGATGAAAGCGTTTGAGGCCCATGAGGAGAGCAACAATACCAACCAACCAGAGCTCCCAAGATCTAAACCATCAGCCTGGGAGCACATAGGGAGGGACCCATGGCTCCAGCTGTATGTGTAGGGGAGGATGGCCTTGTCAGGCATAGGTAGGAGAAGAGATCCATGGTCCCATGAATGATGGATGCCAAGTATGGGGGAATTTGAGGGTGGGGATGTGGGATTGTGGGGAGTAGGTGGGGGCACATCCTCATAGAAACAGGAGGAGGGGGAATGGGATAAGGAGTTCCTGGGCAAGGGGAAATGGGGTAAGGGATAATATCTAAAATGTAAATAAAATATCCAATAAAAAGTATATTAAATTTTTTTTAAAAGAAAAAACTTTGACACTATTTCCAGTTTTGATGAGTATAGGCTCTTGTAGTCTGATGATCTTTTGAATTTCCTCAGTTTCTGTTGTTATGTCTCCCTTTTCATTTCTGGTTTTGTTAATCTTGATTCTGTCTCTGTGCCCTGTAGCTCATTTGGCTAACTGTTTATCTATATTGTTGATTTTCTCAAAGAAGTAGCTCCTGGTTTTGTTATTCTTTGTGTAGTACTCTTTGTATTTACTTGGTTGATTTCATCCCTGAGTTGATTATTTACTCCCATTTACTCCTCTTGGATTTATTTGCATTGTTTTGTTTTAGAGCTTTCAGATGTGTGCTTAAGCTGATAGTGTATGACCTCTCCAATTTTTTATGGAGGCACTCAGAGCTGTGAGTTTTCCTCTCAGCTCTGTTTTCATCATGACCCATAAGTTTGGGTATGTTGTTCCTTCATTTATGTTTAATTCTAAAATGTCTTTAATATCTTTCTTTAGTTTATTCCTGACCAAGTTATCATTGAGTAGAGTGTTGTTTCGCTTCCATGTATATGTGGGTTTTCTGTTGTTGTTGTTGTTGTTGTTGTTGTTATTGAGTACCAGCTTTGGTCAGTGGTGTTCTGACCGAATACACAGGATTAATTTTATCTGATTGTATCTGTTGAAGCTTTTTTTGCATCTGATTATATGGTTAATTTTGGAGAAGACACCATGAGGTGCTGAGAAGGAGGTATATTTTGTTTGTTTGTTTGTTTGTTTTGGTGTGAAATGTTCTGTAGAGATCTGTTAAATCTATTTTGTTCATAACTTACTGTGTCCCTGTTTAGTTTATTTTTCCATGATATGTACATTGGTGAGAGTGCTATGTTGAAGTCTTCTGCTATTATTGTGTAGTGTTCAATGTGTGCTTTGAGCTTCAATAACATTTCTTTCACAAATGTGGGTGCCCTTGCATTTGGGGCATAGATGTTCAGAATTGAGAGTTCATCTTGGTAGATTTTTCCTTTGATGAATAGGAAGTGTCCTTCCCCATCTCTCTTGAGAACTTTTGCTCGAAAGTGTATTTTTATTGGATATTAAAATGACTAATCCAGCTTGCTTTTTTGGGGACTATTTGCTTGGAATTTTTTCCAGCCTTTTTCTTTGAGGTAGTATAGTGGGAGATATTTAAATCTCCAACCCAATTGGACTGGTCAATGAAAACACAACTCAGTAATTATGAATATATTCTGTAAGCCTAGATTGGGCAGATACCCCTACACTACTCTCTTCCCCAGCTATGAGACCCTTATATCTTGAGGATTTCCTGTGTCTGCCCTTCTACCTCCTGCTTCCCAGTCATCCTCTCCTTAGTCATCTTCCTCCTCCATTGCCTTCCTCCAGTCCTCCATTCTGCTCTCTTCCACCAATGTTTATTTCTCTACCTCTCCTTCTTCTGCCCAATAACTGTCTCCAGCCTTTATTTTACAAATTAAGACTGGAAGAAGGTTCACTAGAATTCACCTGTGTAATGACTCACATCTCCTCTGCAGCCCTTCACAGGAAAGGGGAATTAGTATCAAAATACAAGTCTGGGGCTATCCACAACAAGGAAGTGTCTGTCTTTGTCACTGAGGTGTGTTTCCTGCATGCAGCAAAATGCTAGGTTCCTTTTACATACCCAGTCTGTGAGCCTATGTCTTTTTATTGGGGAATTGAGTTCATTGATGTTGACAAATATTATATTATGGAACAATAGTTGCTGCTTCCTGTCATTTTTTTGTGAGAGGTGGAATTATGTTTGTGTTGTTCTCTTCTTTTGAGTTTGTTGTGAGAAGATGTATTTCTTTTTTTGGGGGGGGTGGAGTTTCCCTCCTTGTGTGGGAGTTTTCCTTCTATTAACCTCTGTAGGGCTAGATTAGTGGAAAGATATTGTTTAAATTTGTATTGTCTTGGAATATTTTGGTTTCCCCATTTATGGTAATTGATACTTTTGCTGAGTATAGAAGCCTGGGCTCATAGGATCTGTATGACATCTCCCATGATCTTCTGGCTTTTAAAGTCTCTGTTGAAAAGTCTGGTGTGATTCTGATAGGTCTGCCTTCATATATTACTTGCTTGACCTTTTTTCCTTCTTTTAAATTCCTTCTTTGTTCTATGCATTTGGTGTTTTGATTATTAGATGATTGGGAGGAAATTTTATTCTGGTCCAATATTTGGTGTTCTGTAGGCTTTTTGTATACTTATGGGCACCTCTTTCTTTAGGTTAGGTAAGTTTAATTCTCTAACTTTGCTGAAGATGTTTATGGCCCTTTGAGTTGAGAATCTTCTCTTTCTTCTATATCTATAATTCTTAGGTTTGGTAGTTTTTTGTGTCCTGGATTTCTGAAATGTTTTGAGTTAGGAGCTTTTTGCTTTTTGTGTTTTCTTTGACTGTTCTGTAAATGTCTTCTGTGGAATCTCCTACATCTGAGATTCTTTCTTCTATCTCTTGTATTCTGTTAGTGATGCTTACATTTGTAATTCCTGGGTTTTCCTTCTCCAGGGTTGTCTCCCTTTGTATTTTCTTTAAGTTTTCTATTTCCATTTTTAGATCCTGGATGGTTTTGTTCAATTCCTTCACCTGTTTGATTTCGTCTTGAGAAACGTATGTGTTTCCCCTTTAAGAGCTTCTACTTGTTTACCTGTGTTCTCCTGTATTTCTCTAAGGGAACTATTTATGTCCTTCTTCATGTCCTCTATCATCTTCATGATATCGTATTTTAGATTTGAAACTTGCTTTTCAGGTGTTTTTGGGGTATCTAGACCTTGCTGTGCTGGGAGAACTGGGTTCTGATGTTGCCAAGTAGAATTGTTTTCTGTTGCATATGGTATTGGGCTTGCCTCTTAATATCTGGTTATCTCTGGAGTTAACTGGCCTTGCTGTCTCTGCCTGAAGCCTATTCCTCCTGTGAGTTTGTGATCCTGTGATCCTGGATGTATCAGACTCTTTTGGATCAAGCTAATCCTGTGTGTGGGATGAGTGGTTAGGGATGCAGAACACAGGCTCTCCTCCTGGGTGCAGGTGCAAAGGGTAAGAAACCTTCTGGCTGGGCTGGAGATCCTGTTTCCCCTGGGTCCTAGGTGTCTCAGTTAGATGAGGTATTGGGGAGGGGTTTGGGGTCTCACCTGTGATCCTAGATGTGTCAGCACTCTTGAGTGTCATGCTCTCTCTGGGTGTGTGCTTAGTGGGCCAGGATCCAGAGCACAGGCTCCACTCCTGAGCCCAGGTGCAAACTGGAAAGAATGTATTTGTAGTAGTTTTTAAATGTTGAAAAAACCTAAAATAAAACTATAATGTGAAAAAAACTAGAAGGAAAACTCCAACCTTCTAACATTAATGACATGAGAGAAAGTACTGGAAATTATTAAATCCACACTAGCAAAGCCAAAAGAAGGAGAACACATGCACGCATGCACCTACACACTAACACATACACCATCACCAACAACATCAAACCAAGGATTAAAAATCATTGCTCATTAATAGCTATCAACAAGAACGGATTCAATTTTCTAATAAACACACAAAGTTAACAGAATGGATATGAAAACAGAACCCATCATTCTGCTACATACAAGAAACACTCCTCAACATTATATAAACATTTCTCTCGAGCAAAGGGCTAAAAAAAGATTTTCCAAGCAAATGGACATAAGAAGCAAGTGTTCTAATATTTAACAAAATAGACTTTGAACCAAAGTTAAGCAAAGTGATATGTAAAAACACTTCATAATCATCAAAGGAAAAATCCACAAAGATGAAGTGTATATCCTGAACATCTAAGCCCACATGGAAGAACACACACATTCATAAAGGAAACATTACTAAAGCTTAGCCCACATATCCACCCTCACAATTAATAGTGAGAGACTTCAACTTCCCATTCTCACCAATGGCAAGGTCATCCAGATAGAAGTTAAACAGAGAAATAACGGAGCTAATGAATGTTATGACTCAGATGCACATCAAGCATATCTACAGAACACTTTACCCAAACACAAAAAATATACCTGTTTCTCAGGACATTACAGAAACTTCTCTCAAAATTGAGGTGTCACAAAACTAGTCTCAACAAATACAAGAAAGGTGAAATGTGATAGATCTACCTCAGGACCCAGCTATACCATTCCTGTAAATACCCAAAGGATGCTCCACCAAACAGCAAGAATACTTTTCAACTATGTTTATAGTAGCTTTATTCATGATAGCCCAAAATTGGAAACAACCTAAATGTCCCTCATCATAAGAATGGATAAAGAACATGTGGTACATTTACACAATGGAATATTACTCAGCTGCTAACAACAATGAAATAAAACTTGACAGCAAATGGGTGGAGCTAGAAAACATCACCCTGAGTGAGTCCCAGACAGAAAAATGTGGTATATAATCACTTATATGTAGATATTAGCATTAAAGTAAGGAATAACCATGCTACAATCAAAAGACCCAAAGAAATAAGCTGAGGATAAGCTCATTTCCTCATGTTCTAAACAACAAAGCCTGTGTACACATTCTTACCTACATATTCTTACCCTCTTAAGGGCTTTGAAGAAATGGATTTTACCTGTGAATGGATTTTATCTGATTTGAAAAAAAAACAAATGACATATCTCTTTGTACATCTGAATTTCATATTACAAATTTATAACGTTTTTTCACATCAAAATTTGTCAACAGCTAGGCTTGGTGATGCACACCTGTAACTTCTACTGATCAGAAGATTGCAACAGGAGTGTCACAGTTGCAAGGATAACCTAGGAAGCCTAGACCTTACCTATAAAGATTTAAAAAGGCTAAGAATGTGACACTATGGTTGTGTATTGCCTAGCAGACACCATACTCTAAGTTGAGTTTCTTACAGTGACAGTACCAAAAATGAATGAATGAATGAATGAATGAATGAGAGAGAGAGAGAGAGAGAGAGAGAGAGAGAGAGAGAGAGAGAAGGGAAAAAAGAGGAAAAAGGTAAACACATTGAACCTCATGCACAATAGACATTTTTAAAAGGTAGTAGTATCCCTTCATTTAATTTTTTGAAGTCAGTAATTTTGAAATCATGCCAGTGCTTAAAAACAACTATGTGTGAATTAAAAATTTATATTTACTTTTACATAATATATGTATTTCAAAACATTTTACTCATAATCATATACAATGTAAGGTGTTAAACATACACAAGCTGAAAATTGACCCTTCTAACCTAAGGCTTTTGCTTGGTCTTACAGAAATTCTGTAAAATGACACTGTTATTAAATGATTAAGAGTCCAGCTCTTCCCCTCACTAAGCCCTTTGAGTTTTCTTCTAATAACCATTCATGATTTAATAATTCTTCCACTGGTTAATTTCTCTTTACTTTGAGACCTTGAGAAGTCTTGGCTCACTGAATGTACACACCTGACAGGTGTTTTAGAGGACTTTTCATACTTTCTCTTAATTGTGTGTCTTCCTGCTAAGAATCAGGATTCCCAGGTGCCAAGTGAGAGGTTCCTGACCCCTTGGGGACTCACAGTGACACCGTGAAGGGTGACATATCTAGGGTAAGTATGTGCAAAGCAGATTACTCTCCCAGGAACTGAGGGAGTGTTTGGATACTGGTGGATCTGTATCAGGACAAAACAATGCCTTATAACCTTGATCCACACGGACCAGACAGACACATGTTTTATCAGTTTGCTGATGTGCTATTGGGGTTGATTAGTCCAAGATTCTCAACTGAACATATTTCTTGGTTTTATTAATTATTTATCAATGTTAGTATGAAATTACTCATTGCTTTCTCTCTCTGGATTGTTCTCATTGTATTCCAGGAACACATTTTTTGTTTCTCCTTAAGTATACCTGCTTCTCCTGGCTACTATCAAGATGGGGATTTTGTGATTGGAGGACTCTTCTCCCTTAGACTGACGGCTAGACCCATAAGTAAATTTAGTTTTAAAAATGCAATCTACATACCAGAATATGTTTATGTGTAAGTGTTTGGCTTCTCTCATTAAAAAAATATTGCTTCAGGATTTCATACATATATACAATATATGTTGATTAATTCTGCCTCTACTGCTTCCCCTCAAATGTCCAGTGTCTCCTCTCTCACAAGTTCATTCTCTCTCTCTCTCTCCCTCTCAGCCTCTCTCAACTTCATAGATTCTGTCTTGCGCTCACTTTTTAACCTACTAAGTTCATTTAGGCATGCCAGTACTACAGGAGTATAGGACATCGCCTAGATTCTAGGCAAGCTGAACTTTCTGGAAGACTCTGTTCCCTAGTAGCCACCAAATGCCAATACGTACTCAGCCGTGACTAGCTATGTGTGTTGCTCCCCTACTCATGCCGAATTCTCTTAGATATTTAAAAAGGTGTTGAAGGCACTTTGCAGTTGAAAATAATTTTTCTTTGTAGTTATTTAGTATATTGTACTGAGAACACTTTATTTTTCCTGTTTAAATTTACTTGACATATTTTTTAAATTGCTACAGTTGATCAAGCACCGTGTATTTTTCCAAGGCTTATCCTATTTCTGAAGACCACATGAAATGTTAAATTTTAATGTTCATTATTTTCCACATGCTTTACTCCTCCATTTTAGTTTCTCAGACGCAAATTGCACAGTAAAAAGTGAAAGTTGGACATTTGATAGTATGTGGTCATGCAAACCTTTAATCCCAGAATTAAGAAACAGAGGTAGGTGAATCTCTATGAGTCTGAGGTTAATCTAGTCTACATAGAGAGTTTCAGTCCAGCCTAGGGTGAGTAGTGAGACTATGTCTCAAAAAATTCAAAAGCAAAAATTCTAGATTTGATGATAAGTTGTACCATGAATCTTTTTATGACTAATTTCTCTATATTTAAATATAGAATATGCTGTTTATTTCTTGGATTATTGTGTATATTTTATATGCCTTAGATTATTATAAATAAAAATCCAGAATTTGAGAGGGAGCATGAGAGGAGCTCCAGAGAAAAAAGAGAGGGAGGCAACTGATGAAACTATATTTTAATTAAAAATTAATATAAAAAAGAACATAAAATTTTTCTTTCCATTATTTCCTACTAGGGATCTCACCAAAAATTATCAGCACATGTTGGCAATGGTTTTTGCTATAGAAAAAATCAACAAGGACCCAAAGATTCTATTTAATATGTCCCTGGGATTCTATCTCTTCAATGTTGACTTTATTGAGATGAAGGCCGTGGAGAGTTCTATGGCTTTATTCTCTGGGGAGAGCCCCCCAGTTCCTAACTACAGCTGCAGGTCTGAGAAGACTGATAAGCTGGTCGCTGTGATAGGAGGCATGTCAACAAGAATATCAACTCAGATCTCTCGAATTCTAAGTCTCTACAATGTCCCACAAGTATGCAAAGAATCCTAGTTCCTTAGTTAAACACAGTAACATAGTAAACAATGCTAACTAATTCAGTTACAGTTTATTGATGTACTTAAAAATTTACAACTTAGTTATCATGTTAAGTCTACATTATAATTTATTCATAAGATGAAATAATGTTTGTATAATAAATTTTATTAAAAAACCTTCAAACTTGAAAA